>NC_081762.1:4079384-4409384 GCF_963082965.1 Carassius carassius | reverse complement strand
ATTACCCTTTGAATCTTGCTTTTATTCCATGAACTAAGCATTTCCTTTAACTTCCTTTCGAATTACCATGGACATAATGGCTCTTACAACTACTGTGCCGATATGAAGTATGTAATATTACATGCAGGTGTGCAATATATTAATATAAATGTTTATGCAATACATGAGAAACCTGCTCTACCATTTGGCTCTTTACAAGCAATTCTATTATATAATATATTATATAATTTATTATATATTGTGCAAATATATACTATTATATATTATTATATGCAAAAATATGTAGGATATTTATTATTATTTCAGTAACATATGAGAAATTTAGACTCTTTACCTTTTGGCTCTTTAGAAGCTGAAGGCGCTCTCATTATATTGGATAGTGTGAGCTGCTCGTCAAGCTCTTGTGCTGCCACTGAGAACCAATCAGCTTGCAGGTAGACTGGACTCTGGGCGGAGTCAGTGAGAGCAGAGCATCTGACCATAGAGGAGTGAGGCATGAAAGGGTTAATCTCACACTTGGGTTTCTTCAGAACTGATACTTAAAAAAAAAAGAGCCACAAAAAAAACACTATGTATAACATTGAAGAACATTAAAAATATTTAAAATAAATCCATATCATTCACATGCTCTTTGGATGCTCTCATTTCCCAAGCTTCCCTTACTCTAAGGATAATAAATGTATTTCATGATCTGGGTTATTATTTAATACAAAACCACACATAATGTTTCTACTGTATCTCTGTAAATCACTCTGATATATAGTTAAAATGAGTGTGGTCTGTCACTATCTTTAATCAGTTCTGTGGATTACTGTATGCTCATTCTTTATAAAGTAGCAACAATGTCGTTTGTAAAGTACAGTACTGTGCATACAGTAAATCACATAAAATTGATTTTTGATTTGCAGAATGTTTGTAGACAAGCATTTCAGTGTAATAAATCAGTGTAAGTTGAAAACAGATATTCAGCTCTAAAAGGCATATGTCTCACATGATTCTGTAACCCATCAGTAGGACTTAACACCACAAAAAAAACAAAGGAGGAAAAAAAATATCTACCGGGTCTGAGCTCACCAAATACAAATAAATCACAACTTATATTAATATTTGGAGTCCCGGGTTCGGGGTCTCACACGTTGCATTAACGCAACAAAACAATATATATATATATATATTTTTAATAATCTTAAATGTGTGTCTGCACTTGTTTAAATAGTTGCCTACAGTACTAACTGGATAAAATAAAAAATGTATATATACCGGTAAATAAAATAAAATATGGAAGAGAATCAATTAATGAATAATAATAAAATGAACGAAACAATAAGTTCACTGAACAGTAACTGTATTCAATGTAATCTTTTCTTTCACTTTCAATTCAATTCACACATCCCCTGAGAATACTTTTTCACCTTTTCAAATCCCCATTTGAGAACAAAATATATCATTCATAAATGACAATCAAAGAAAACAAAATAATAGAAATAAAATAAAAGGAATAAACAAATAATCAATCAGTTCGTGTGAATGAAGTTGACTCAGTTCAGTTTGTGTGAATGAAGTTGACTCAGTTCAGTTTGTGTGAATGAAGTTGACTCAGTTCAGTTTGTGTGAATGAAGTTGACTCAGTTCAGTTTGTGTGAATGAAGTTGACTCAGTTCAGTTTGTGTGAATGAAGTTGACTCAGTTCAGTTTGTGTGAATGAAGTTGACTCAGTTCAGTTTGTGTGAATAAAGTTGACTCAGTTCAGTTTGTGTGAATGAATGCCTCCTACGATTCTTTGCAGGAATGAACGATGAACAAATCTTTCTTTTTCCTCGTGAAGGCAGAGTCCCTGATGACGCAATTCCTCCACAGTGAAATCCAGCGCGGTTCTCCCGCACTGCGCGAATCCAACACAGTCACGGAGCGTTGAAACAATCCACACTGATGCAATAAAACAGTTCAGACATCCATTTAGGAAAATATTGACAACGATGGTTTAGATTAATGATAACCACACATGTGGCTCACAACTCTCTCTTCAATGAGCTGACGCAGATGTGACGTCAGCACCCATCAATTTTTTAGTTATAACTTTTCAACTCAAAACACTATTCCCGTTACACAAATGTGCAAACAAGTTTTAACAAGCATACTTCTACAGCATAACATTTCACATGTGGTCTATGGCACACTTTACACTCGATTACGAACAGCATTAACCATCCACATTTTCTTATATGAACAAACACCAACTTAAACATTATTTATCAAAATATGAAACAATTTTGACTTACCTGATGCAATAAAACAGTTCAGACATCCATTTAGGAAAATATTGACAACGATGGTTTAGATTAATGATAACCACACATGTGGCTCACAACTCTCTCTTCAATGAGCTGACGCATATGTGACGTCAGCACCCATCGACGCAACGCATTTATTTTCATCAACCAGTGAAAACAAAATAATAAATAAAATAAAATAATAAAAAAAATATGTCTGAACATTTCATGCATCGGGCAAGAAAATTTAGAATCAAAACAAAAAAAAATTATACATAAAAAATACATCGGAATACAACCTCAATTAATTGGGTGGGTTACAATTCCATGTTCATTTAATTACTATTTTGTCTTACTTTCGCTATCAACCCAGTGAAGGAAAAAACTCATAGTTACTCGTGACGTCAGACTTATCAAGAAAAGCTATTGGCTAGAACTTCAGGCGTTTGTGCAGAAACATTTATCCAGTTCAACATCGACATCTGAAATTTCTATATCATTTATTTTAAGTAAAGCCTCCAGAGGGATTTTCTGAACGGAATTGTTTCTCAGGCGAAACTAAAGATGCGGCATGTAGTGCTTTTGCTCCTCGGAGCTCATCTTGTCTCTGCTGGTGAGTGATTGTTTTAATGCTGCGTTCCAGGAAGGTTTGTAAATCACGCCTTCAAACCACAACTCAAACTGCCTTACCGCAAGGAATTGTGGTAGTTAGATGTAAACAAACCAGCAAGACGGACCGTGGTGTTTACTCCTTGCTTATTTAAGGGAAACTTTATTTAATCACAGATTTATATATATATATATACATATATGAGCATGATTGTTTGCATGGTAAAGATCAGGTTGTTGATTTCCATGTGGCGATATACTTTGACATACTTATCGTTTCAGACAAATAACATTGTAATAGCAGGCATGTGATCAGCTAGAGACAAAAAAGAAGGAAAATCTGACCACGCCCCAAGCCACGCCCCTAGCACTCGTTATTAAAAATATATATTTTAGCAAATTAAAATATATATCCTGTAAAAATACATACTGTCCTGTAAATAATAAAAAACAGCATTTAATAATCATGACAACAATATAATCATATATTATAATGAAGTACTATAATATATTATCGTAAAGTAGCCTATAGCCTAGAATTATTATTAAACTGTCGCCAAAAGTTTGGAAACATCTGCTCGTCAAGGCTGAATTTATTTATACAAAATAAAGTAAAAAAAGAAATATTGTGAAATGTTATTACAAATACAATAAATAGTTTTTAAATATTTTTTAAATAGTTGTTTAAACAACAACAGATTTATAAACATTTCTAGTGACGAATGTTGTGTTTCCAAATGCAAATGAAAGCGGCTCAAACCAACAATGCACTTAAAGCAATCACTCGTATCTATGCTTTAAGTGCTACTCAGGAGTCGCTGTCCGTTTGTCAAGTGCTGAAATCTCGCCTTATAGAATGACTGAGTTTCCCAAAAGCTTTGTAAGCCTAAGAAGTTCGAAAAAACGATCGTACGACTGATCTTAATATTACGGTCTGTTTCCCAAAAGCATCGTAACTTTAGTAGCACTTGAAAATCATTTTAGATCTATGAGTGCTCTGGAGTAATCGTAAAGCCCTAAGTGCATCGTAAGAAGACAGATTTATGCAGTCACCTGCAGTACAATCAGCAGATTACACCTTTAACTTGATTCAAGTGCAATATCATTATAATATAAGGATTTAATTGTGCTTTATTGTACACTTTATAACTCGTTTTCTTTATATTTTTATTAATTTATAAATTAAATAATTAAAACGGGCAGAAAAAAATAGAAATGCACATCTAAATTAAATGACTGAACAAAAAAAATGAATAAAAGAAGTAATGTAGGAAATGCTTCAAAGACTGGGGGGGAAATATGACTTGCTGAAGTGCACGAAAACCAGCCATGTATTGGACCCGGAAATAACCTCTCTCTCTCTCTCTCTCTCTCTCTCTCTCTCTCTCTCTCTCTCTCTCTCTCTAATACACAAACACACACACACACACACACACACACACACACACACACACACACACACACACACACACCCTCTCTCTCTCTCTCTCTATACTGTATATAAAGTATGTTATATCTAAATTATTATGTAAAGTATAATATTATGCATTCTAATGTAATATTGTATTGTATTATAGTTATTATATTAAAGTTGTCTGTCTGTAATGCAGCATTAGGTTAACATTGCAATAAACTATCGTGAACTACAATGAAAAGCCATTCTATAAGACGAGATTTCAGCTCTTGACCAACGGAGAGCGACTCCTAATAGCACTTAAATCACTGTATACGTGAGATTGCTTTACGTGCATTGTTGGGAAACGCACGTGAAACAATAACGAACAATCATAAAGTTACTCGTAGAAATGCTTTCAAGTGCAAAAGAGAAACCTGGCAGAGATTTGTCAAAATGGCGCCTGAGAAAGTTGAACACAGATGCTGAGGGGGAGCTAGATCATTGACGGGGAGCAGTGCAATTCAGGCTCCAGACTCATTCCTCCCACTGGTCGCTCTTCTGCGACGAACTTCTTTCTCAGTTGGTTGCAGGAGCACACACACACACACACACACACACACACACACACACACACACACACACACACTAGCCTAATCTATGCATGCTGATGAATTTTTATCATATAGTTAGCCCTATATGGAAACGAAAGTGATTAACATTCAACCGTTCTTTTCATCAGTATTATTATTTGTGATTTGAATTTCGTGAAGAGTTCTTCTTTTTGTTTGGGATGATTTTATTTTAAATACCATGATGTCAATAAATAAATTGTGCACGATTTACTAATTCATTTCCTCAATTTACTAAAACGTGCACACACTTACTATTGCATTCCCTCGATTTGCTAAATCGTGTGCACAATTTATCAAATCGAGGGTACGAATAAGTAAATCGAGGGAACAATTTAGCAAATCGAGGGAACGAATAAGTAAATCGAGGGAACGCAATAGTAATCATGTGCACGTTTTAGTAAATTGAGGGAATGAATGCGTAAATCGTGCACACAATTTAGCCTTATATTGTTTCCTGCATGTCATGTGCGGGCCCGTAGAAAACATTGTAACTGTGTTTTTAAAATACAACAAGCACCAGAAAACCATTTAAAGAGGTTCGTGCAGCAGTCTCCGTGACGGGATAGGACAGTCAACAAAGTAAAATGATCTCAAACGTATGGCACGCTCTATTCATTTTATCAAATGATCATAAACAATCACATCTATTCATTTTATAATACTGTAAGCATATTATTCAGACTAAAACCAGTTTAATTAGGGTGAGAAAGCGGTTTATTATTTATTTATTAATTTTTGAGTGGCTTTTGCACGTCCTTGTCTTGCAGTTGACTGCGTGCTGCTGCAATAGACGCATTTTGCAGCATTAAGGTTAACGATTAATCGATTAATTGATCGTTAATTTAAATGACAATCAATCATGGAAATGATCGAAAATGTACATCTCTAATGAGCACCATTTAATCTGTCATCCTAAAATACCAGAAACTTATATTTAATTCCTTTCACATGACTGAATCCTTTGCAGTAATAAATAAAAATACAAATAAAACATTCCTGTTAAATATATTAATCAAATACAAATCGTTTATATTGTATTATTTTACTTTCTTTGTTCAACTGTTGGACAGATTTCAAATAATATATTCAATAATAGATTTGTTCTTCTTACATTTGTCTTTGAAATCTCATATCTATATCTAACAAATCCATAGTTTACTGTTTAGAAGTATTTTTATCTTCTCCTTGCGTTATATTGTGAATGTAACTGGAATCAGAATAACTTCTGTGTTTTAGCAAACTTGATCAATAAAACTGATTCTGAGTAAATATTGTTTTAATAAAACATACAGCACATCTTGCTATATTTTTAGTACAATAACTCTACAGGCTTTATGTGAAGATGATGACTGAACGTCTCTCTGTTTGTGTCTCTCTTCAGGAAAACACTCTCTGAGATACTTCTTTTCTGCTGTGTCTGGAATCAATGACTTCCCAGAGTTCACTATTGTTGGTCAGGTAGATGATCAGCAGTTTATGTATTTTGACAGTAAGATAATGAAAGTTGTGCCGAAGACAGCGTGGATGAGACAGAGTGTGGGAGCAGATTACTGGGACAGAGAGACTCAGATCGGTATTGGCACACATCAGGCCTACAAAAACAACATCCAGGTCCTAAAGGAACGCTTCAACCAGACAACAGGTAAATATATAATGATATAATGTTAGGAGTACAGCGACCATTTACATACTATTTACAATATCTTTTATTTTTAATATTTCACATTGGGACACTTTTAAAATTTAGTCATATTTATGACTGTTTCAGTTTTGGCAAAAGGTGGTAAAACAGCAGAACACACAGTATATTGTCACACACATCCTAGATACACTATAACATAACCAGGATTCTCTACTGAGGGGGACATTCTTCCTAATGTGTGTTTCAACAACTATTCAGTAACTTAATAATGATTTGACATTTAATGCTTCAGTTTGATTGGTCGAGATGAGAGTCACATGACCTCCGCTGCAGTGAATCAGTGGACAGCTGCTCTGATCGATTCATTCAGTGAGTGATTCACTCAAACTGATTCATAAGAGTCATTGATTCGTGAGTCAGATCACACTGATTGTGCTCTGATTGATCGTTCATCAGACGACATCACAATAGAAATCATGTTTTCTGTTTATTGTCTTTGTGTTATTTCACAGCAAATCTTTCTCTCATCATAATAAATTCAGATGATAAACACATCTCAGTTAAAACATAATTTCTTTAGCTGTGTTGCTGTAGATTCAGTGGTTAGGAAACACTTTCAGAGTCTTTCAGTTCAGTGTCTGTCAGCATCAGAGGAAGACGAACTGACTGAACCAAACATCATAAAACATTTGATTAATATTTCTTTCTTTGTAAGAAAGGAACTGACTTAGAAACAGAGGAGAAACAGTTCAATGTGTGACCAGAGATGCTTTAGATGAGATGAAAATATTAGAAAATAATTATTTTCTATGGGAGAAAATGTATTATAATTATTGCATAAATATTCATTAGTACCATGAAATTCTCTCAAAATACAATACATAAATATGTTACATTGATTTTACTGAGAAAAAAAATGTGTGAGCAGAGATGATTTAGATGAGATGAATATATTACTAAAAACATTTATTATTTTTGATGGGAAAAATGATCATAATTATAGCTTAGATATTAATTGGTACCATGAAATTCTCTCAAAATACAAAAAGAAAAAGGACAAAGATATTATATTACACAAAAAAAAAAATGTGTGAGCAGAGATGCTTCAGATGAGATGAAAATATTAGAAAAAAAATATTTCCAATGGAAAAAATTTATCATAATGCATAAATATTAATTAGTACTGTGAAATTATCCCAAAATACAAAAGAACAAATATTATTGAACAAAAATATATTACATTGATTTTACTGAAAATAAAAATGTGTGAGAATAGATGCTTTAGATGAGATGAAAATATTAGGATTTTTTTTTCGATGGGAAAAATGTAACATCATTATTGCTTTAATATTCATAAGTACCTATTATAAGTATCACACTACATGTGAATTTAAGTACCATTTTCTCAAGCGACAAAGTTTATCTTGAAAATCTTTACAATCTAATTCTTCTTTTTTAAGTAATGCCCTGGTTCTGCTTCAGAAACAGAGGAGAAGTGAAATGTGTGAACAGAGATGCTTTAGATGAGATGAAATAATATAAATGTTTTTCATTATTTTCGATGGGAAAAATTCATCATAATTATAGCTTATATATTAGTTAGTACTATGATATAAAAAAGTCACAAAATAAAAAAGACAAAATATTATTGAACAGAAATATATTACATTGATTTGACTGAAAATAAAACAAAGTTACATTTCAGGTGTTTAAACTTTGAGCTTTTAAAAGCACTTTAGTGTAAAAGTGTTTTCTTTAGTGATGAGCAGTGATTGTTTGTGATGCACACTTAGTGATGTCACTGATATTGACTGTCTGTGTTTGTCTTCTCCTGATCTCCTTCTGTTTGTTTCACTGATTTATATCTGTTGTGGTTTAGTCACAATATTTTTTTACAATTAAGTCATCATCTGCTCAGACACATTAAGGGAGTGAGTGATTAAGTGATTAAGTTTATTCTGACTGTATTCACTGTCTCTGTTCTTCAGGTGTGCACACAGTCCAGGTGATGTACGGCTGTGAGTTTGATGATCAGACTGGAGAAACAAATGGGTTTCGTCAAGAAGGTTATGATGGAGAGGACTTTCTGCTTCTGGATCTGACGGAGATGAGATGGATTACTCCAGTGATGCAAGGATTCTTCACCGTACAGAAGTGGAACAATTACAGATATGAGATTGAGGCTAAAAAACATTACTTCAGCACCGTGTGCATCGAGTGGTTGAAGAAGTATCTGGAGTATGGAAAGAGCAGCCTGAAGAAAACAGGTACATCAGAACCTATCCATCAGTGAAAATATGAAAATATAACCATGCATGTTTACACTATGGGCCGTATCATACACCCGACTTAATCCGGTGCAAGTGTTTTTGCTAGTTTCAGCCCGACCCAGTTCTCATTTTACTGTAATGCGCCTCATAATAAAATAAATAATAAAAGCATTTGTGCCCATTTGTGCTCTCGGGGTCGTGCTGGTCTGATAAGGAGCTGTGTTCAGGCACATTGTTGGTGTGTTGCTATTTTGAAAAACTGAAAATAGACAAAATAAAAATTGTGAAAATAGTGAAAACTGAAAATAGTCTTTTTTCTTTGTTATTTAAAGAGCATGTTAGTTTAGGTGGGTCCACATTGTGCATACATGCTGCTTATTAAACACACAGTGATGCCAAATATAAAAAATTAAAGGATTACAATTTAAAATAATATTATTGTGTAGGCTACATACATTTTTCTACATAGGTTTTGGGGGCCTGGAGAAGTTTTGACATGCCCTGACTTTTGTGCATTTTTCAGTTGCTTATAAACATATACATGGCTAAAATCTGAGAGTGTTTTTGGGAAAACAACGTTTATGCGTGGTTAGTAAAAAAACTTAAATTTTGTAGTCAATGAAATAAGGCCATAAAACACATACAGAACATTTGTTCACAAGACTGTCAAACATGGAGCTTGTAGCCTAAATTTTTTGCTTCACAATGATGTGAAAAAAAAAAGTTTACTCACTCACAGAAAACAATAGATGGGTTTAAATTTTCTAAGACACTTTTTGTTTGAAAAGGGCATTTGCGAGTAGGCATCAACTATCATGAATATCATTGTGATTTACACCTGAGAAGACAAAGGCCCGCATAATTAGCTGCATAATGAGCTGCATAATGAGCTGCATAATGAGCCGCATAATGAGCCATTCAGTCAGGTTTGTCACTCTGAGGGAGGAGTTACAAGAAAGAATGTGAGAACAAAATAAATGTATATAATTTTATGTTTGTAGTTTATTTAGAATACATTTAATTATCCCACAACAAAATTTAATATTCACTTGGGAGTTCAGTTAAACAGTTTATTAGGAACAATCAAAGTTGGCTTTCAAAGCTGAATTTTTAGTATCATTACTCCAGTCACACAATCCTTCAGAAATCATTCTAATATTCAGATTTTCGACTACAAAAAAACAAAAAAAAATCATTTTTGATAAATTGAAAGAACAGCATTGTTTGTAACATTTCTCATATTAATCCTTTTATTTATCATCAAATGTGCGCTAAAAAGTTATAATTTCTATATATCTGATCTGAATCTGATCTTCCTGATGTTAAAGAGCACAAATCCACATCAGCAGAGACTCATAATGAAGTCTGTAGTATTTACTATCGGGGTCCTGTCTGAACTAGAGGACATTACTGTGCTGTCAAGACTATCAAAATGGGTTTGTTTGCTAAATTAGACCAGCTAGGATGACAAGAAGCTCTGTTTTAGATGTTTTAGTTATCATTAGTTCAGACAGGTCCACTTTGGCAAGTTACTTGACTTTATTGAACACAATTTATCTTTGGCGGTATAGTTCCTTATCAGGGTTCTTGCTCCCAGAATAATTTAACATACAATAGCTTAAACATTAATCATCAGCTTGGAAATACATGACAATTAAGACACTTAATAATGTCTTTAAAAGTGTGAAATTTAAAATGCGCAGTGGGACGTCTATCCTGTAGCCTGGTTTTGAGGATGAGTGTCTCTCAGCAGTGAGGTCCATGCCAAGCGGGACTTGAAAGCCTCAGTGATCTGAAACAAAGAAGACGACAACCAGAAGGTGCACCGTAATATGCTAACGCTGATAATGGGGAGGGAGGGTTGCGAACCGTTTGAGCTTACTTACAGAGCAGTGGTGCCACGTATTTATGTCCCGTGTCTGATATGAGAGAGGTGGTGATTGGAGCGATTTGACAGCTGACCTCATCAGCTGGTCACAGCCTTGCCTCCATGGCCTGACTGAACTAACGCTGCGCTCGATTAGTATCGAGAGTTTAGAAAAAAAGGTTATATAGAAAGTGAGTGACTTAATAAAAAACAGATCTTTCCAGCAGCTGTTCCAGCACACTTCAACCTCTATCTGACATTATACAGAGAACTGAATGAAGACCAGTGTGCTGCGGGTTTATAGAGGTCTTGATTGGGAATACATTTGAAATCTATTTCTCTCTCTCTCACTCTCTCTCTCTCACTCTCTCTCTCTCTCTCTCACTCTCTCCCTCTCTCTGTCTCTCTCTCTCTGTCTCTCCCCCCTCTCTCTCTCTCTCTTCAGTCTCTCCTCAGGTGTCTCTGCTGCAGAAGTCTTCCTCGTCTCCAGTCGTGTGTCACGCTACAGGTTTTTACCCCAAATATGTAACAATCTCCTGGATGAGGAATGGACAAGATCATGATGAGGATGTGGATCTTGGTGAACTTCTTCCTAATGAGGACGGGACCTTTCAGAGATCGAGTGAACTCAGAGTTACTCCTGAAGAGTGGAAGAACAACAAGTTCATCTGTGTAGTGGAGCACCAGGGCAAAACCATTACAGCGAATGAGATCAAGACTAACCAGGGTAAGAGAAATTAAATGAGTGAACCACACATGTAGTCCTTCCTGAGATTACCACGAACTGTATTAGGTTTTAACTCCCTAAAAATAAACCCTAAAGAACAGTGATTTAATAACAAGGATATTTAATGGATATGGGAAGTCGTGGCCTAATGGTTAGAGAGTCGGACTCTCAATCGAAGGGTTGTGAGTTCGAATCTCGGGCTGGCAGGAATTGTGGGAGGGGGGAGTGCATGTACAGTTCTATCTCCACCTTCAATACCACGACTTGGTGCCCTTGAGCAAGGCATCGAACCCCCAACTGCTCCCCGGGCGCCGCAGCATAAATGGCTGCCCACTGCTCCGGGTGTGTGTTCACAGTGTGTGTGTGTGTGTGTGTGTGTGTTCACTGCTCTGTGTGTGTGCACTTCGGATGGGTTAAATGCAGAGCACAAATTCTGAGTATGGGTCACCATACTTGGCTGAATGTCACGTCACTTTTCACTTTCACTTATTGAAATTAAATAAAAAAAGTAAACAATCACAAAACAATAGAGAACAATCACAAAACATTTAGGCCTGTATTGTTTTTATATGGCTGCATACGATCACAGACACATCAGTAAAGGGACTTGTACCATGATTGTGGCTGAACAAAATAATACAGGAGCAATTACAACACGGTAATTTGCTTCAATCAAAATCTTTATTTTATGGAATGTATTCAAGTAATCATCATAACTCAAAACTTCCGGCTTTTACAGAACATCCACAGACAGCAGATGGAAATGAAGAAGCTGAAGTCTCTACTCAAGATGCCCTCACTCTCGCCGTTAAGGACGTGGCAGCTGGCCTACGGGAAATAAATCAGTCACTGAATAAACTGATAGCATTGCTTGGCAGTAACAGAAGTGCATAAATGTGAAATAAATATTCCCTAAATCTTTTTTGCAATCGTTAAAAACACTATTACAAATGCAATTTGCTCAATTATATAATGTGCACTACAGCAAACTACAAAAGCTATTAAAACATATATAAAATGAGATTATATACCATTATAAACATTGTATCAACTGAAGGCATGCTTGAAGCGCTGCTTGGGCTGGAGCGTGCATCTCATCAGCGTGCCACAACTTTTAGTATGTTACAGCTTGCATCACAGAATTATTCTTGTTTCTTTTTTTGTTGTTGTTTATGGAATGTTGTTCTTTTCTCTTTATCTGAAACCTCAAATGCCGAAAGTTGGTCAAGTGTTTACTATAAGTAAAAACCTTTGGGCATCAGTAGAAATAGACAAATTTGACATGTTCTTACTGATTTTAGTGAGAGTTTACTACATGAGTATTGTTCAACACAGTCAATGACTATGTATTGTGCAAATCATTCAAAGTTCAAAAAGTTACACGTACTTGTTTATATAGAGTACATTTACAATCCTTCCACTCCCCATTTTTCCCCAATTCATCCCTTTTTCATTCCCCCTCAGTTAGGTTTTCTATACCTCTTTTATACCACTCCTCTACCTTTCTTCTAGTTCTGTATATTATTAGAGAAACTTCGATGTTTTGATGAAATGGATGTTTAAGCACTTGTGTTCTTAAATGGCTTTTTAATACCTGTTTTCCTAACATGAATTTGTATTCTCAAACCAGTGTTAAAGTTGTACAACATTGCATTAATTTGTTTCAATAAAATTTTTTACACTTTTGAGCAGACCAGTTACTAGTCTATTTATTATGAGCAGTGTTGGGGGTAATGCATTACAAGTAACGCGAGTTACGTAATCAGATTACTTTTTTCAAGTAACTAGTAAAGTAACGCATTACTTTTTAATTTACAAGGAAATTTCTGAGTTACTTTTTCAAAAAAGTAATGCCAGTTACTTTGTATTCCCATTTTTTGACTGACAAGCCTCCTGTTCCCATATTGGGAGAAATCGGAAGTATGGAGGCGTTGTGTGAGCTGTGTGAACATGATGTTACTGTAGTTCTAGACTAAATGTGAATGTGCATTAATTCATCCCACTCACAAAAAAACAAAAAACAAAACAGATTTAGTATTCATCAAAATTAATCAAAACAGTGAAATGCAAACTCAGAATATGACGCAAACCTGCAATAACTAAATATATTAAATAACACAAATGTATCTATTCCCATTTTATTAACAGTGTCTTTGCTGCTGACCTTTAATGATCCAGTTCAACCATACTAATAATTAAAAAATGACTTTAGATAAACTAACAATTGTGCTTCATTGTTTTTTTTTTTATTGCTGAAGAGTGTTGGACCTTCTTCTCCTGTGTTCTACTGTACAGACGTGAATTTACTTTTCCTTCAGCCTGAGGTTTATTCATTACACTTTTTGGTGTGAAAGGGCTTTTACATTTGCTATAAATAGAACTTCTTATATTAAAAACAATCAAGCCCTGCTCATATTTAAAAAGTAACGTGAAAGTAATGCAAAAGTAATGTAACACATTACGCAATATTGTAAGGCATTACTTTTAAAAGTAACTTTCCCCAACACTGATTATGAGCTGATTTGAGTTTTCTTGAACTGATAATGTAACATAGTAAGTTGTTTCAACTCAGAGCATCAAGTTGAAACAACAAATGACCATTTTACAATGACATTGTAAAACATAACTTCTTGAAAGCTGAAACAGAGTATCTTTAAGTTGAGTTAACTCACATTTTTAAAGCAGCAAGTGAACTTTCGTTTCTAAATTTAACCATCTTAAATGTTTTACAGTGTAGAATTGCCATGCGGTTACAATGTAATTCACAATTGCACTCTCCTTTCTAAATTGGCTTCTAATTGTTTCATTATTTAATTGGCATGATACAAGTTTGCCTGACTCATAATGAATTGTTATATTTGACTCATTCTGATCTGTTCTGAAATCATTTTTTAAGTAGATTAATAATGTAGATTAATGTGTAGTGGTATTTCCTCAAATCTGCATTCAGGACAGATCATACTGACGCACCAATGGATGAACCATGAGGAACACTATTAGGGGCTTCAGATTTCTGTCTGTCGCTGACTTAACATGGTTTAGCTCTCATGGTTATGTGAAATTGGAGTCAGATTGAACACGGAGCTGGACTAAATTTTTAACTAAATCCAGATAAATTCAGAAGTAGTCCCTCTCTCCTGTTGTCGAGGGTCTTTTCAGTGCAACATCTAAATGACCTCAGAAAATGTTCTGATATTAATCATTTCCTGTCACTTTGTTTGTATCCTTTACTTCGATATCTTTGCAACATTTGAAAAGTAAACATTCATGTGCAAAGAATTTAAGAGAAATTATGTTTGGATAAACTAAAAAGATAATTCA
Organism: Carassius carassius; assembly: GCF_963082965.1. NCBI lineage: Eukaryota > Metazoa > Chordata > Actinopteri > Cypriniformes > Cyprinidae > Carassius > Carassius carassius. Next base: position 4,394,650 of record NC_081762.1, on the reverse strand, counting down.
ATTCTCACTAGAATATTTTATGAAAGTGAAGTTGAGCAAAACTTAAAAAAATAAAAAATTAGAGAATCAAAGGAAACCCATAAAAAAAATATGTGTCAGTCCTAGAAAACTATGTTGCCATGCAGAAGTCCCAGCGACTGTGAATAAAAGAGGAGACATTAGAAATCACAATCTAAAACTGTAATGCACTTAATAATAATTTTGATGCTACTGAGAGGCTTGTAGCCAAACCTGAGGGTTAAACCCATTCAGAGGATGTACTGAAAATCAATGGTAAAAATGGTAGTAAAATCTCTGATCTCACAGTATTTGGCTCAATAACACTACTCAAAGTTCAGTCTTAATATACAGCTTCTAGCTTGGTTTTATTTTAGATTTTACAAAAATTACTACACACTTGTATAATTCTGAGTCTTTAAGAAGACAGACAAACATGAATAGACCATAAATCTAAAACAACATTGGTACTTTGCATGTGCAGTTGCTCTGGGTTTGCCCAACCCACAAACTTTCTCACACTCAAATTGATTCTCAAAAGAATGCACCTAGTAACATCTCAGCTCAGATACAAAAGATCATTGTGTCCAATTCCACAATGTAATCACAAAAATCTTCAGCCTGAGCAATGATTTGATCCATGCTTTCAGTATGTGCTTGCAGTTCATTGAATGTTTACAGAAGCAAAACCTGTAACTGGTTTCCAGTTTCCACCCACACAATACACAATCAGGACTGATGTAGTTACACTAACCAATCAGATAAGAGTAAATGGAGAGAGGCTCATGTGATTGCAAAACTCAGTTAGTTAGAGAATCGAAAAGAAAGAAGGAGCTATATAAGCTGTACATATCAGTTTATTTCTTAAACTTTTTGCCCCACATGAACAACTCATTCAGACATTTGCAACAGTTTTTTTTACACATACAGATTAGTTCTATGCAGTAATCCCTTTTGCAGTTCTTTAAACTGTTGTTTTCGCTTGTAAATCACCATTCACAGGCTTTTAGTGCTTCTGACCTTTTGGCAAAAAAAAAAAAACGTGCCAAAAGTGTAAGTAAGGAAAAATGGAAGTCAGAAGCATGCAGATCATATTTATTTTGCTTTAGCATGGAGCTGCAGTTTCACAATACATGAATTACACTTACAACTAACAGTAAAATGCTGCAAATTATTTTTTCTCACGCTTGAAACACTTTAGGCTTACAGTCTTATGTACACTTCAACAAATATTACCCTGCTAACAGTGCATTGTTGGAGCTGAGCTGAATGACAAAGAGATTAAAACACAAAATTAACAAAAATGTGATCATGAACACAAGTTCACTGTAAAAAAAAAAAAAAAGATATTAGGAGAAAATCTCTTGAAAACAAGGAACGTTTGTGGAACCTAAACAGAAGGACACTGGAGTGGACCCGACTGGGGGAAAAACACTTACAAACTTCACAGATTTAACAAAAAGGATTATTCCATCTTAAAAAGGATTGAACTAAAATAACTTCTTTGAAATAACCTTTCTATCAACAAACAACAAGGACCAAATAATTCAAAACGACCCGAACTTTTCAGTTGATGGAGGTAAGACTACAAGAGCTCTAATTCCACTAAAATAACTTTTAAAAGCAATTTGTCTAGATAAATTTAACTAAAAGTGGAATTTTTTTATTAACTTTTTAATAAACTTAGCAAACAAACTTGACCAAAAGTTCCTGCTTCTGTATAGCAATTTAAAATAGCAAAAGATGGCCGTAGTCATTCACACCTTCTGATTGGATTAACTGAGCATCACTATCAACACCAAAGACCTGTAAACGGCATCACCAGCAAAGAGCTCACATCTTTTCCTACCCCCCAGACATCAAGTCTGAGAAGAGCAGAAAAACAACACAAGCTCAAAACACAGAAGGAAAACCCAGAGACACTGTTTAAAGATACTTTAAGATGCTCAGTTTAAAGATACTTTAAACAATAGGGGTAAAACCATCACCACAAACCTGCTCTTCTACACAGGACACACAGCCTCCTGCACACTGTTCCAGTATCACACCAAACATGCAGTCTGTAAAGGCAAGCAACTGTGCATTTATAAAAACTCAGAAAAAGACCCAGAGAGCAGAAGAGAGGGTAAAGGGTGGCTTGTCTCCAAAAATTTGATTGATGAGGGTCATAAAAGCCATCTGTTCTGGGCACCTGTTTGTACACCCCCTCCCCTCCCTGTACAGCCCACTGAGCCCAGTGACCTAAATATGAACTTATGAACCTATGAAGGAATTTCGGTGGGAGTTGTGTTGGGATATATGTGCTTTTTAAACTCTGGAAAGGGTGAAATCATGAAAATGGTATAAGGGAAGATTTTTTATTAAGGTTTTAAATACACAGTGCATTTCAAGAAAAAGGTTACAAACGCATACGAAATGGAAACAATGTAATGATCGTTTTCGCGGTTGGAAAAGTGTATAAAACGTTGTTAAAGTTGTAACAAATTAAATAAAAAGAAAACTAGGTTACTGGATATTTATGTAAAACGACTATACAAGTCAAAAACTATCAGATACATTTCATTAAGCAACACGTGAAAGAGCTGTGAGAGCTTGTAGCATTACAATTTAAAAACTTTTAAGGTTTGTTACCAGTTAGAAAACTAGGTTACAGAGTTTTATAGCATGTGTACCTTACCTTAAACTGAACAAAGAAGCGAATGTAATGCAAGGATACAAACCAGAAAACTTGGTTAAACAAAAGAAAAAAAGATCTCACAGCAAAGTGTTAACGCATCTCCGTTGATTCGACCTCACAGCACCGGTGAAAAACTTAGAATGAGGCTCGGCAATGCTCCGGAAAAACCACGCCTACTGACCTCCCCCTCTCTAGCCCTGAAGGCGTGATAGCAGCATCAAATAGATTTAAATGTATGTTAAAATAATTAAACTAAGTAGTTTTTAATAAATAGACATCAGTCCTTAATTAGTGAAAACTTTATATCCGTTTAAACATAAGATAAATTTTTACTTTTAAATGATGTAGGCCTATACGATTTTCATTTACTTTTAGTCAAAAAAAAAAAAAAAAAAACATTGCTGAAAAAGCGTTATTTGTTTTTAATTTATTAAGTTAATTACTCTAATCTACGACTAGTCTAAATCTAGACTATCTCCGTCGATAGATCTTTTATTTTTGTCAAGCCTAATTTCTCAAGCTATGTCAGTTAACACACACAAACACACTTTCCTTCTGTCAAGCATGTGTCGTGTTATCTAGTAAATAAACCAGACATATATAATTAAAAGTACTCGGTTTAACAATATAGCAGGAAAGAGACGTCATCTCAAGCATCGAAACGCGAATGTGTACGGCATCTGGCGTCTGTGTGATTACTGGCGCGTGCATATCAGTTAGACATCAAGCGGATGTAAAACATCTAACGGTTTTGAAATGCTTGTAATTCGAATGTGAAACTAACTAATTTCAAGGGGTCTGTGTCATTTAACAGCCCAAAAACCCATCCACTCATACATCCAATGTTCGTTTTAACAAAACAGAGGTATATATATATATATATGGTATATATAGGATATTGTTAGTTTTATTTCAATTACATTTATTATTTTTAGTCACAAGATGATTTTTCAAACACCAATGCAAAAAGGACATACAAACACACGTACCTTCAATTCAATTTCAATTTCAATTTTATTTCTGTAGCGCATTTACAACAGCCTCCCGGCTGACCAAAGTGCTTTACAGAAGAGCAAGAATATTACACATACATGAAAAATAGACCAGACAAAAATTTAAAACCACCCATTTACAAAATTTAGCGTATCACAGTAGTCAGTACACTAAGGAAAATAAAAAAGTTTTTAGCAAGGACTTAAAAATAGACAGGGAAGGAGCCAGTCTGATTTCTAAAGGCAGGGTATTCCAGAGTCGTGGCCCAGCCACCGCAAATGCACGCTCCCCTCTACGCTTTAGCCTAACGCGAGGGACCACCAACAGAGCCTGGTCACAGGATCGTAGGCTTCTATATGGAGTATAGGGATGAAGAAGTTCAGATAAATAGACAGGAGCTATGTTATGAAGGGATTTATAAATGAAGAGGAGAATTTTAAAATCTATTCTCTGAGAAATCGGCAACCAGTGAAGGGATCTAAGAATTGGAGTGATGTGTTCATGTTTACGACAGTTTAAAAGAAGTCTGGCTGCGGCATTTTGAACAAGCTGAAGTCGTGCAATTTAAGATTTGGATAAACCGCAATATAAAGAATTGCAGTAATCTAGACGCGATGTAACAAATGCATGAACAGCCATTTCTAGAGTTTTTGGAGTGAGAAAGTTTTTAATTTTAGACAGTAAACGAAGCTGATAGAAACTGGATCCAATACCAGAAGAGATATGTCTATCAAATTTTAAGTGTTGGTCAATAATAATACCTAGGTTCTGCACCCGTGAGGATCTAAAAACAGACAAACTTTCTAGCTTAGGGCTTATACACAGAGTTCTCATTAGGACCGAAAACAATTACCTCGGTCTTGTCCTCGTTTAAGAAGAGGAAATTTTGGGCTAGCCATAATTTAACCTCCTCTAAACATTGGAGAAGAGAAGTGATCGCAGTGGAGTTGTTTTTCTTAACTGGAAGATAGATTTGAGTATCATCTGCGTAGAAGTGAAAAGACACACCATGTTTTCTTAGAATAGAATCCAGAGGTAGCATGTACAGAGAGAATAGAGAGGGAGCTAAAATAGAACCTTGATTTTTCAAGCCTCAACACACACACACGCACGCACACACACACACACACAAATATACAAAAAGTATAAATACACGTAAATATACCCAAACATACAAATACATGTACAAACAAGCTTGCAGAATATGACTTACAAACAATCTCACACACACACACACTTTCCTTCTGCCGCACTTGTGTCGTGTTATCTAGTAAATAAACCAGACATATGTAGTTAAAAGTATCCCCATTTAACAATATAGCAGGAAAGAAATATTTCGTCTCAAGTTGTGCATCGTATCTTTATTTAACATTTTCTAAAATGAGATCTGATTTATTTCTATATTAAGTGCTTGTGTAAGTTGTAATCTTTCGTTGTCATATCTTTTACATTTTATTAAAATAGGTTCAACTGTTTCAGGAAGATCACATTTAACAGAAAGTCAAGACACATGTATTTCATCTTATAAATAATGACTGATTAAGTGCAATGTGTCCAATTCTATGGCGAGATCTTCCTTTCTACCCCCCCCCCAAAAAATTCTCCTTTCATTTCCAACTGTTCTTTGAATATTATATAAATGCCGTCCTTTATTCTCACCACCCCATTTAATTTGACGCGTATCTTTTTATGTTTTTTTTTTTATTAGCCCTTTTATTTCTAATTTACTCATTGGAGTATTAAATTTGATGTCTGATATTTTAATGTTTTTATCTGGTCCACTACTTTCATTACCTTCATTACCTATATGTGTGGGTATCCATACAAAATAAATATTTGTTTTGCTTGTATTCTGAACAAACTTTGTAAAATGACTGACAAAATGTCTTGTCTAGTAGAAGCTTCACCAATCTTTAAACTTGATAGTACTGAAAATGAGTCTGAACATATGACTACTTTAGGTATATTAATGTGTTCAACCCACTGAAGAGCCAAAAATATGACAATCATTTCTGTAGTATAAACAGACGGATGATTAGATGTTCTTTCTGGTATTCTATACCTAACCCTTGAAACATATATAGCTGCTGCTGTATGGCCTGTTTCAGGATCTTTAGATACATCTATGTATATGAGTTACTTTAAAACTAGGTTAGCCTATATGCTCTTTATTTTTAATCTAAACAAAAGTCCTTGATGTTTTGTTTTATTTTATTTTAATAAGCCACCCACCCTTACTTTAGTAGCCTAAATCATTGAATATGTGTTTTATTTTGTTAATAATAACTTCTGGCACGAAATTCTACATTCATAAATGTATGTTTTTCAAAACTCCACCACGTTTAGTGGCGTTTAAAGAGGAATTTGTGATGTATTTGGAGACGTTAAAAGGAATGAAAAGTTCCAAAGCAAGATTTTTGTATTCTTCATTAGAGGACTTTGGTTTCTTAATGTGAAAATCTGTTACTGCCCTACTTTTTCTTTATATATATATTTTATTTTTATTTTTTCCTAAGTGTTGTTTTATTTATTTTACATTTATTTTGTTTTATGATGTACAGAGTGTGAACAAACATTTAGTGTAATCTCAGACCGTATTTGTAAATCTACCAGTAATGTATGCCTTTCTGTATCAATGTTCAAAGCAACCGATGTTTTTACTTTAAAATTAGGTTAACCTATACGATTTAATTTTTTTCGTCTCAACAAAAATCCTTCTTGGAAAAAAGTGTTGTTTTATTTAATTTTAATAAGTCACTCACACATACTTCAGTAGTCTAAATCCTTGAATACGTCTTTTATGTTGTCAATATTAACTTCTATCATTGCTATATCAATTAAAACATGCGTTTAGGCATACACAAATATTAAACAGGAGTGAAATGTTTTGGAAAGTCTTTGATTTTCTTGCCAAAGACTTGTTATCGTATCATAAAACGTCTAAACTTTTACAACATTACAGGAAAGGCTAAATATTTCATCTCAAGTAGTGCGTAGAAACGCGTCTGGTGTCTGGCATCTGATGTCTTTGTGTTTACTGTTACGACCATGTCAGCGAAGATTGTAAAACATCTAAAGGTTTTTGGGGTTTGCAACTCAACTGTAATCTAATTAGTTTTCCGGGGTTCTGGTGTTGTAAATGGTGTGCTGCAGGTCAGCTAAAGTAAAAAAATGTTTTGTGTATTCAGTGATCAAAGGGTGATAATTTCAACTTTATTGCTTAGGGCTGTGATCGCAAGGTTAGCTGAAAGTTCATTTACTGGTCAAAAGGATGTGAAATCTGTTAACAAGTCAGACCATAGAAAAAATTTGTTTAACGTAAATGTTGTAATAGACGTACTGAGAATGCAAACAAGTACACAAACACAACCATACAATCATAAACACACACACACACAAACAAATGTAAACATACAGAAAACATGAACATGTAACCAAACAAATACAAATATACACTCAAACAAGTACATAAATACACAAACAAACAAAATAGGTCACAAACACGAAAATACCTATATTAGATTGAAAATGAGTTGTCATAAATTTTCTTTGAAACCAAAAGTGTTAGTTGCTACAAATGTCTCACAGAACTTTATACAATAGATTAGACGTCCTTTCTCACTTTCCAAATGGTGTTGTTAACCATGATGTTTAAAATAGTTTAAAAAAAGTATTATTTTTTAGCTTTCATGTCAGCACTCAAATGTTTTTAGCAAGAGTCCAGAGACAGATGAAAATAGATGCGTGATAAAAAAATGTAAGAGGTTTTTAATGACAGACTAAATGCTTTAAATTGTTTAAAACAATTGAGTTTATGCATTTCTCTTGAATGTGTGTACGGTAACCGTTGCATACATGAAGCAGAAGAAATACATAAACGCATTGTGGTTGATGTTAAACAATAAAAAAAATATTATTTATATATCATAACTTAATTTCTTTTCCAAACACAATAAACATTCTTATAACTTTTTTTAACTGTGAACCACTGGTTTGGTTGGAAAATAAAAAATAAATAAAAACATTTTATGTTTCTAAGTTAGAATGCTTATAATTTGTAGTAAAATCACATATATAAACTAAAACATTTTTCTTTCAAACCACGCGGTTTTCACACACACACACACACACACACACACACACACACACAAAACTGCCAACAAAGACCTTAAGTTTTTGTTTTAACATTTAGCTGTAGCTGAGACCTTGGTGGAATTATTTTACGCATAGTTTTGGGGAGGTTACTATGAACTTTCTAATAGGTTATAGATCACAAATTAGCTTATTTAAAATCTAAAAGGTTGTGTAACTATATCAATTTCTTTAAAAAGTAATGTAACTGATAACATTTGATTACATGTTTTAAGACTTGTAATGTTTTCAAGCGTTAATCTTTTGAAACGTGTAAACAGGACGGGGTTAACATTAGAGTACTCAACAGCTAATGACCGTCAGACTTTTCAAAATCCTTCATCACTTAAATTAGGATTGTGATCGTGATTTCATTTTAAAGCAGAACCACCGCAAAATCAGATTTGCTTGGAGATTAAATACATATTTAAAAACATAACAAGTAAGTTTAACAGCTATGATACTGTTTTGAAATCAGGTTTTTGCACACCTATGAAGGGAAATGCCACGGCATCTAACAACGGGTTGGTAAAGCGGTTCAATTTAAGAAATATATATAAACATCGGCCAAATAGGAAATAAGCATACGTCTTTAACTCCTGAAACATCTGACTCATATTTTAGAGTAGTTAGATAGTTTATGAAATATATCAATGAAATCTGTACGTGTGTGAAAAAATATTCAGATGTAACATTTTCAAAATTAACCGCAATTTAATTATTTTTCTCAGTGACTGTAACTGATTACATTTATTTTTGTAATCAAATGATATAATTTAGCTATATGTAACTAGTTGACCCTAACACTGATTATGCATTCTAACAATAATAGATGGTGAAAGAGTTCATTACCCTCTTTAACTTTAAAAATGCAGACAGTGTCGCTTAACACTAGTTTGTCAAACAAGGGTTTGTTCATAAAACAACCCAGTCCCCCGACTTGAAAGCACCGTAACAAGTATAGCCATTGCAGAAATTTACTATAGAGATGCAGTAAGATAAACTCTGGATGCACGATTGACCGACTTATGACATACTTACTATATTATTACAAGGCCCTGCTTACCTAGTTTTATGATGAAATATGTCTGTAAAATAAACAAACATACACACAATCTCCAGAATGGGGTCTGATGATGGGGGTTCATCATTTCATGATGAAGACAGACTGGATATTCAGACCACAGCAGCAGGACACGATTGTCTTTTTCTAAAGATAAAGACAATTATTTGGTTTCAGGACACATGAATCCTAATGCCCCAAAGGTTCACAAGATAACATAACAACGGTTGCTCCATTATAGCATAGCCAACCCTATTTTAGCCTGTTTTAGCACATGTACAGTATATCGTATTATTCTTGAATATAGTCGTTTAGTCTAAATATGTGTTAACAGTTATTTTATTGTTATTATATGTATTATATGTTTTTGTTTTACAAAGGGGTTCAATTTAATATGTTTAACTAATACCTCATTCAAGCTATGTAGATCTTCAGGTCAGGGAACTACAATACCCATCATACACCTCAGGCTTCAAACATGGCCGTCGTGGATACTACTCATATGTGGCAATGCTCTAAATCATTGGACATCTGATCAAAAAACATGCACAGATAACCTAAAAAAAAGTTGCACATTTCTACGCTGTTTGTGAAGTATACGCTCCTTCCATGTTGTGATGTTACAAACTCTCTTTTTTGTGATCTGTTTTAGTGATGCAAAGTCCGATTCACTTCTAAAAAATGATTCATTTGGACAGTTTGGTTCAATGAACCGATTCATAGGGACCTTAAGTCATTTTCGCAGTTATGTCAGTCTCATGAGTAATTTTATTTCCGTGAATCATCTAAATAAATGTATTGTGTAAACAAATATCGGTGTTTATTATCTTTTGTTCATTTAAGTTAATGCTGAATCATCTAAATAAAGTTAACTGTGTGAACACATATTGGTGGTTATTATCATCTGTTCATTTAAGTTATAGTGATGTTTGTGTTCGCAGTTTTAGGCACAGTGCCTCTGTCGTTTGTTTAGCTTAAACATCAGTTTTTAGTCAGTTACAAAAGTGTCAGGCATTAATTTTTTGTACTTTTAACTAACCTAATTATGACAGAGTTACAGGTTTCGGGTGTTTTTGGTGAGTGTAAGCGGTGAAAACTTAAATGTGACCATCGAGTAACATTAGCTACTCAAACGAAAACAATTTGTGTAAGTGTTCATTAAGATGTCGAAATGAAAATAAGCATACAAATATTCATAATGACAATAAGTACAATATACCCTAAAAACACAATAGCCCCTGCTAAGTACACCTAAAATTTGCTAGAGTGGTGAGATATTTACATTTATTCATTTAGCAGATGCTTTTATCCAAAGCGACTTACAGATGAGGACGGTGGAAGCAATCAAAAACAACAAAAAGAGCAATGATATATAAGTGCTATAACAATTCTCAGTTAGGTTAACAGTACATGTAGCATGGGATTTTAAAAAACATAATAAATAAAAAGAAAACAGATTGAATAAAAAAAGAATAGAGCAAGCTAGTGTTAGAGGTCTTTACACATACACACACAGTTGCCTGCTGTGAACAATAAACAATACAATAAATCAATAAACCGGAAATTCATCGTGAATTAAAACAGTACATCCGCATTCGGCGACAAAGTTCTATATCGATTAGGGGCAAAGTTTATGCCTTGGAAAGAATCGAATTCTGAAAAAGTCGTCTGACGCTGCACAAATGACCCATGGAGGGTAAATGGAACGGCGCTGATGATGTCGAAAAACTGGAGTGCGCCGCGGGAAACACCTGTTTTGTAAAAGACATTATCGACCCTGTTTTTAAACTACACTACAGAGGACAGATGATCGGTCTGATGCAAAAGATCATCACGACGGAATGCGACCCAAATCACGATTTTATGGGCGATAGCAAGCGGGAAAAAAATCTCAGTAACCAAATGAAACTTGTAAGAAGCCTGAAATATACATGGCCTGATTTGACGAGCATATTTTTAACTGGGAGGGACCCGGTGCATGTTTCTGCACGTAAAATTCTGGAAGTGATGTCTGAATGTGAAGATGAGATGGACGTTAATGACGTTCTCTATCTGTGTACATCTGTAACAGATCAATGTGTGCTGTTGGCTTCCAAAAATTATGATTCTATGACGTGTGAAATTGTTGCATCGTTGGTTGATTTTATATTGGAGCAAAACATGTTAATCTGCAGAGATTTTCTATTCTGGTTAGATTGCCTGTAATGTCATGAGTACTATTTGTTTTTAATGACAATTTGATCATTTTCTTCACTACATCGATGTATATTCAACAATATAGTGTTGAAATAAAAGATTGATCCACTTCACTTGCTATTCTGTTCTCTGAGTTCAGAAACTTTTTGTTTGTTTGTTAACAATTCAATAATAATAAGCAACATATCTTATATCTGATACAAACTAGGATAATATAAAGGATAATATAATCATGTTAAGAAAACGCCTCGAATGAAGACGATGTTTAAAGCAATATTTTAATACCCAAATTCACAGAAATATTGCTTTGTATGAACAAAGAGACCCACTAACACGAGAACAAAAACTAAGAAAAGGACTCGTATAAGGCTCTAAGCGTAAGACCAAACCATTGCAATTAGGATGGTGAAAACTATGGTCAACAGATTCAAACAGAAAGAGCTAACAAAATCATGGAAACATATCATTCTGGTTTCAAAGGGTAACGCTATGAAAAACATTGCGGTTTATATCTATTTATATGTGTGTGTGTGTATGTGTAAAAACCTCTAACACTAGCTTGCTCTATTCTTTTTTTATTCTAACTGTTTTCTTTTTATTTATTTTATTATTTAAAATCCCATGCTACGTCTACTGTGTTAACCTAATTGAGACTTGTTATAGCACTTATATATCATTGCTCTTTTTGTTGTTTTTGATTGCTTCCACCGTCCTCATCTGTAAGTCGCTTTGGATAAAAGCGTCTGCTTAATGAATAAATGTAAATGTAAATATCTCACCACTCTAGCAAATTTTAGGTGTACTTAGCAGGGGCTATTGTGTACTTATTGTCATTATGAATATTTGTTTAAATATTCTCCGCTTACACTCACCAAAAACACCCGAAACCTGTAACTCTGTCATAATTAGGTTATGAAAAGCCCTGAAAAGCAAAAGATGGCGCCGTTCTATGGCGACTCGGAACTACTCTCTGTTTTGGTTGTTTGTTTGGTGTTGTCCTGCACGTTCCTAGAACCCAGCCTTGGTATTGTTCAGTATGACAGATCTGCATTACTTTATATTCGGGACAGCATGCCCGTTTTCCTGCCCGATCTACCGCCAGATTGCCAACTACATAAGGAGCGGCTTAAACAATGCTGGAAGTCTCGGAAGCGGGATGTGAGGGGTGGCGCTCTTGTCCAGCTTAGGCATCGCATCTACCGCCCGCTCTACCTAGTCTGATTCTTTCCAATGTCCGCTCCCTGGCAAACAAAATGGATGAACTTTCTATGCTCATTCGTACACAGAGAGATTTCAGGGACGCCGCTGCTATCTGCCTGTCTGAGACCTGGTTGGTTGAAAGTTTCCCGGACTCCATGTTACAACTAGCAGGTTTCTCTCTACACCGTGCAGACCGCACTGCGTGTTTGCAAAAATTACGTGGAGGTGAGGTTGGCTGCTACATCAATACTAACTGGTGTTCGGATTGCAAAAACTTTTTCACAAACCTGCTCTCCAGAGTTGGAGTCTCTCACTGTGATATGTAAGCCCTTCTACTTGCCTCGAGAGTTTTCTTCTGTTGTCCTGATGGTTATTTATATTCACCCGGACGCCTCTGCTCCGGCTGCTCTGCAGCAACTTGCAGATAATATCACGGAGATTGAAAACAACAATCCCGACGCTGCCATGTTTGTGCTGGATGATTTTAACCATGTCTCCTTGAGGAAAGCACTCCCCAGATACAAACCCCAAATCGAGATCGCTACCAGGAAGGATAAAACACTGGTTCCCTTTCATAGGTCACTTCGATGCTGCGGTGACGTCACCACGTATGGGAACACCTTCGGTGTGACGAATGTCTGAAGCCCTATACCATCCCGCCAATCCTATTGGCCAAATAGCGCGTGGCACCGCCCAGCATGCGTAGGCATATATATACCTGGTGCCGCGCGCCATTTACCTCAGATTTCATTCCTTCAGTACGAAGCGAATCTTCTGTGCCCTATTGTCTCGCGTTCTCAGCGATCGTCACGAGCAGTATACTCCTCTCCGCGGACGCGATGAGTTTCAAGAAGTGCAAGGACCCGTGTACCAGGTACATCGTTCAGGGGGACACTCATGACAGGTGCGTAGTCTGCCTAGGCTTACACCACGCACAGGAGGCGCTTAGCGGCCTTTCTTCATGCCCCCATTGCGATGGCCTGCGACTCAGGGTCCTTCGCTCGAGGGTAGATGTGTTCTCCGATGTCGCCGTGTCTAACCCCCGCCACACCACTTCTGCGACTGCCGAGGCACCGCACGAGGTGATAGCTTGGGGTGACACGTGTGACATGGAGCTCGAGGACAGTTCAGCGATGGAAAATTACTCTCCACATCGCTCGCTCTCCCCTACCCTAATACACAGGAAAACTTTTGAACCTGTCGTCTTTTCCTGTGAGGATTTACGGCCCACACCGGGGGCATGTAGTGCCATCTCCTTCGGTTGTGACCGCCATGATGACGACGTTCTTTCCACTGCGGCCTCGGGGTCCGAGGACTTCGCGGCCGACACGAGCCCTCTCCCTCCTAGTGGACAGGAGAGGCGTGTTTCCCCCTCCTACAGTGAGCTGTTGGATGTGGTTTCCCGTGCAGTGGGTACATTGGGGCTGGAATGGGAGGTTGAGAAGGCCGAGGCCCAACCTTCTTCGAAGCTGGACGACCGTTTTCTAACTAGTCGGACACCTGCGCAGCCCCGGAGGCCTTTACCCTTTTTCCCGGACCTCCACCAGGAGGTTTCGAGGTCCTGGAAACAGCCGTTTGCGGCGCGCATCACGAACGCTGCGGCCGCGGATTTCGCCACCATTTCGGGCATGGCGAGTCACGGCTATACAGCGATACCGCCGATGGAGGAGACTCTCGCCGAACATCTTGCGCCTAATTCGGCCGCGGCGTGGAAGTCCCGCCCCCTCCTCCCCTCGAAGGCGTGTCGAGTCACGTCTAGTTTAGTGGGAAAATCCTATATGGCCGCTGGTCAAGCGGCTGCTTCACTTCATTCCATGGCGGTCCTTCAGGCCTACCAAGCGGAGCTGTTAAAAGGATTGGACGAGGGGGACGGCATTACACCTGAGGCGGTCAAGGAACTACGGCGAGCAACTGATTTGGCGCTTCGTGCTACCAAACATACTGCTCGAGCAGTGGGCCGTTCCATGGCTGGATTAATTACGGTTGAGCGCCACCTCTGGCTTAATCTCACCGATATAAAGGAAAAGGATAAATCTTTCCTCATGGATGCCCCTGTGTCTAAGGACGGTTTATTTGGAGAGGCGGTCACTTCAGTGGTGGAGAAGTTCACAGCAGCGAAACAACAATCAGCCGCTTTCCGCCAGCTGATTCCCCGCAGACCCAGAGAGGTTGAACGCCGTCAGGCGCCCGCGCGTTCTCGCTCAACCTCCTCTCAGCGCCAGCGAGTGCCCTCTCGGGAAGAGCCTTCACCTATGGCGCCCCCTCGCAAGGACTGGGGCCCTAGGGTTGTTCCACCGGCTCAACAACGCCAGCGAAAAAGGTTGAACCTGAGTTCGACGGCCAAGGCCTCTCGTTCTCGGGCACATAACAGCAGCTCCTGATTTTTTCGCTGCCTGCCAGGGACTGTGCCCTCCGCTAGAGAGCGCTGTTGGACCGCTTTCGCGCATCCAACACTCTCATTGCAGTCCCCACGCTCAAACCCTGACTGTTTCGCCGCAAACAGCGCCTCGAACAGCATTGGAGCGAACTGTAACACCAATCGCTTCCTCAGACACTATGCACGATCCAGTTTTCAGAGCTCGAGGAGCGCTTCAAAGGGTCTTCATCGAACGGCCCGTCATGACGGCTCGCTCAGCCGCCGCTGTTTCGCTAGCGGCAGAGCCCGATGCTCAATCTGTTGGCCTAATTCCTGCCGTGGACACGTTTCAGGATTACGTACAACGAGATACAACGCCTGCTCTGCATATACTTCCCCTGTGCACGAACACCGTGAGTCTTTCGTGCCCGGACATTTCTATGTGTGCAACAGCGTTGCAGGAAACAAACATGTTGAAACCGCTAATATTGTTTCGGGCCGCGTGGGAACGCTTGTCCGGCATTTCTCAATGGGTGTTACGCACAATTTGTCACGAATACACCATTCAGTTTCGGAAAGGCCCGCCCCCTTTCCGCGGAATTCTCTCCACGGTGATGAAACCGATGGACATGGCGGTGCTGAGACAGGAAATGTTAGCTCTACTGAGCAAAGGGGCTATAGAAGAAGTACACCCCTCTCAGATGGAGTCAGGGTTTTACAGCCGTTATTTTGTGGTACCAAAAAAGGACGGCGGATTACGACCCATTCTGGATTTACGCCGTCTAAATCTTGCACTCAGGTCGAGCAAATTCAAGATGTTGACGGTAAAATCTATTTTGTCTCAGATTCAACCAAACGACTGGTTTGTCACGATCGATCTGAAGGATGCTTATTTTCATATTCAGATCATCGAGAGACACCGGAAGTTCCTCAGATTCGCTTTGGAGGGCAAAGCGTATCAGTACCGCGTTCTTCCCTTTGGCTTAGCGCTAGCTCCCCGTACATTCTCAAAATGCATGGACGCAGCTCTGGCCCCGTTGCGGCTCCGGGGCGTCCGTGTGTTAAACTATCTGGACGACTGGCTGGTGTTAGCGCAATCTCAGACTCAAGCACACTCTCATCGAGATATTGTGCTAAATCATTTACACAGCCTGGGTTTACGCACAAACTTCCAGAAAAGTGTATTAATCCCCTCTCAACGGATTACCTTTCTGGGAGTAGATTTGGACTCTCGCGCGATGACAGCAAAGCTTTCTGTCCCGCGCGCTCAGTCGATTACGTCATGCGTTCAGCACTTCAGGGCGGGTCACACAGTGACAGTGAGACTGTGCCTCAGACTACTAGGTCTAATGGCGGCGGCGCTTCCCGTGATTCATCTGGGTTTGCTTTACATGCGCCCGTTTCAGTGGTGGACGAAACGACAGAATATTTCACCCCGTTGTTCTCCGCATCGAACGATCTCGGTGACGCGGAGGTGTGTGATGTCGTTAAAACAATGGACATCAGCCGAATTTCTCCTCACCGGGGTTCGGCTGGGAATTTGTGCTTCCCGAGAGACTGTCACGACAGACGCGTCTTTGACCGGGTGGGGAGCTGTTTGTCAGGGGCGCCCAGCCCACGGAGTGTGGACAGCGGCACAACGCAGCTGGCACATAAACAAATTGGAATTACTGGCGGTTTTTCTGGCTCTCCAGTATTTTTCGAGTCTACTGACCGGCCGTCATGTGCTTCTCAGAACGGACAACACTGCGGTCGTGGCTTATCTGAACCATCAGGGAGGATTACGTTCTCGCCCTCTGTGCAGACTGGCGAGGCGGATTCTTCTTTGGTCTCACGACAAATTTCTGTCGATCCGGTCTGTTCACATCCCCGGACGACTGAACTTCGGAGCGGATTTATTATCCAGGCAGACTCTGGAACAAGGGGAATGGAGATTACACCCCCAAACGGTGAATCACCTATGGCATATTTTCGGGGAAGCGGAAGTGGATTTATTCGCGTCGAGCACGACTACGCATTGCCCGCTATGGTTCTCCCTAAGCCCTCCATCACCCCTGGGTCTGGATGCGCTAGCTCACAGCTGGCCCAGGACCAGCTTGTATGCGTTTCCTCCGATTCGGCTGGTCCCAGCGGTATTATGCAGAATACGGCGGGACAGAGTGGGACAGCTGTTGCTGGTGGCTCCGCGATGGCACACACAGCCGTGGTTTGCGGATCTCATCAATCTGTTAGCGGGCTCTCCGGTGGAGATTCCCCTCAGACGGGATTTATTATCGCAAGCACAGGGACGGATCTGGCATCCCAGGCCAGATCTGTGGAACCTGTGGGCGTGGCCTCTGAGTGGAGTGAGTTGATATGTCCCGGTCTTTCTGCTGAAACTACCGAGACTATACTGAACTCTAGAGCAGTTTCTACGAGACGCTTATATGCTTTCAAGTGGAAACTGTTTATGACATGGTGTGAAACTCATGATGTGGATCCAGTTTACTGCCCTGTGGCTTCAGTACTGGAGTTTCTTCAAGACCGTTTTTCGGAGGGATTGACACCAGCCACCCTGAAGGTTTATGTGGCAGCTATCTCAGCTCACCATGAGCATATAGGTGGTGTTTCAGTGGGTCGTCATCCACTGGTTTCTCGCTTTATACAGGGTGCGCGACGGTTGAGGCCTTTCCGCCCTGTGCGAGTTCCTTCATGGGATTTATCCATTGTGTTACTGGGTTTGTCAGGGCATCCGTTTGAGCCCCTGGAAACTGTATCGGATAAGCTCCTGTCTCTGAAGACACTTCTTCTCATGGCTTTATCCTCCCTTAAAAGAGTTGGGGATTTACAGGCTCTCTCTGTCTCACCCTCGTGCATGGAGTTTGCACCAGGCTCTGTGAAAGTGTTGTTGCGACCTAGGCCTAATTATGTTCCTAAGGTCGCGTCTAATCCTTTTCATTTTCAGCAGGTGGTCCTGGAGGCCTTTTCTCCTGCTGCGACAGAGTCTGGAGATCTAAGTCTTTGCCCTGTGAGGGCGTTGAAGACTTATGTGGATCGCACTGCCCCATGGCGTGAGTCTGACCAGCTGTTTGTCTGTTTTGGACATAAGAATAAGGGCCATGCAGTTACGAAACAGCGCATGTCCCATTGGCTGGTGGAGGCTATTTCCTTGGCCTATGAGGCGCGCGGGCTCGCTTCGCCCTTAGGAGTAAAAGGTCATTCCACGAGAGCAGTGGCTTCTTCTCAAGCCTTTCTCAGTGGATCTTCTATGGATGATATCTGTGCTGCGGCAGGCTGGTCCTCACCGAGCACTTTTATCAGGTCTTACAGTCTGGATGTGAGGATGGCTCCTGGCTCCCGGGTTCTCTCCGCTTGAGCAGATGCTTCCTTGGATCCAAGCTATCAGGTACGTCAGGCGTGATGGTATAGCGTTCCCATACGTGGTGACGTCACCGCAGCATCGAAGTGACCTATGAAAGGGAACATCTCGGTTACGTATGTAACCTTGGTTCCCTGAATAGGGAACGAGATGCTGCGGTTCTGGCCGTGCCGTACCTTGATAGCTTTCTTCTCTTCTCGTCATGAAATCTGAGGTAAATGGCGCGCGGCACCAGGTATATATATGCCTACGCATGCTGGGCGGTGCCACGCGCTATTTGGCCAATAGGATTGGCGGGATGGTATAGGGCTTCAGACATTCGTCACACCGAAGGTGTTCCCATACGTGGTGACGTCACCGCAGCATCTCGTTCCCTATTCAGGGAACCAAGGTTACATACGTAACCGAGATGATCAATGCTATTCTCCTATTCCTGAGGCATATCATGCTGTTGCCAGGGCCCCTTTGGGTGAGTCCGACCACAACACTATTTTTCTTATACCAAAATATCGCCAGAAACTTAAGGTGGCGAAGCTAACTGTTAAACTTTTTAGGAAATGGTCCCCACAAGCCATAGACACATTACAGGACTGCTTAGACTCCACGATATGGAGTAATTTTTGGTCTGATGGTCAGGATATTAACACCTTAACTGATATCGACACATCTTATATTCAATTTTGTGAGAGTGCTTGTATTCCTACAAGAGCTGTCCATGTCTTTAATAACAGTAAGCCCTGGTTTAATAATGTAGTGAGAATGCTATGTAAGAAAAAACAGGCTGCTTTTAAGAGTGGTGATATGGTACAATACAAATTACTGAAATATGAATTTCAGCGAGCTGTGTTGAAATCCAAGGCTTCCTATAAAGCTAAGCTTGAAAATAAACTATATGCAAATGACATCAAAGGTGTCTGGCGTGGGCTGCAGGACATTACTGACTATAAGATCTAAAAAAAAAAAAGCTAAAAACATCATAGTGGACCACTCTCACCCTGCTCATCATCTCTTTAATCTCCTTCCATCAGGAAGAAGATATTGGAGTATTAAAAATTCTACATCGCGTTTCAGAGACAGCACTTACCCTCTGGCTATCAGACATCGTAACCTGCACTGACTGCTAGCAGCACTTTATTAACTGTATGCACTGTGCACTTTCTCTACCGAGGGGTATTGTCTTGTCTTTTTTCTGCGGGGTGTTGGTCTAATGTCTTACTGGTTGCTGGGTATTGTTGGTGTACATGTCTGTTTTTTGTTTTTTTTGTACTCATGATATTTGTCTTTTGGGTTATTTACGTCTGAGAGTTGTACCAAGACAAATTCCTATCAACTTGTTGACATGGCAATAAATTTATTGAACTTGAAATTGAGTTACAAATACAAAAACCTAATATCTGACACCTTTGTAACTGACTAAAAACGTACTCGGTTACTAAACTTAACCTCGGTTCTCTCTTGAAGAGCGAATGAAGACTGCGTCTTAGCTAAGACGCTACGGGAAAAGTCTCTTTTCACGAAATACTGAAGCAAAAAATTATCCTTAATTTTGTATTTTTGTAAAGCGCATTTGCAGCAGTACACAGCCATAGGCGAGACGGCTCGTTCACTCATTGGCTTGTTCTGCGGCAACTGCACATCCTATCGAGCGCAGGCTGATGCAACATCAGACCAATGCTTTGCGCCCTTCTTGCCACTTCCCGCCGAAACGGGTGTGGCCCAACCTATAAAAGGAGCTCGAAAAGGCTGACTCACCTGATTTATTTCATCGCCGAAGCGAACCAGAGTGAATCGTATGCAAGGCAGAGAACGCAGTACTCGTTCGCTCTTCTAGAGAGAACCGAGGTTACGTTTAGTAACCGAGTACGTTCTCTTACGAGAGCTCTCTCGTACTGCGTCTTAGCTAAGACGCTACGGGAACCCAATGTAAAACGCCGTGCGCGCAGGGATCACACACCAATAAACCTGAAGCAACGCCCAGGATTTACAGTGCACAGTCACCTGAGGAACTCACAGAGAGTCCAGGACAGGAAGGGGGGAAGCCCTCCGTCCCATATCTAGCAGCATCCGTAGATGCGGCAATATGGCATCACATAGCCGAGGCAAGGCCTGACCAATGTGGCAATGCGGGTCTTACGCAATACTGCCCATATAACAGTCGGCAGCGCATAACGCTCACGAACTCAGAGTTCCCTTCAGGGCCCTGATTCGACTATACCGACAGCAGCCTTGCTTGCAAGGCGGGAACCTCCAGGTTATAGAACCTGATAAATGTAGACGGCGAGGCCCAACCTGCCGCCATACATATATCCTGCAAGGAGATCCCAGTAGACCACGCCCACGACGAGGCGACGCCCCTTGTGGAGTGTGCTCTGACGCCCAGCGGGCACTGAAGGCCCCTGGAAGCGTAAGCTAACGCTATAGCGTCAACTATCCATCTGGATAGAGTCTGTCTCGAAACAGCCATTCCCTTGGAACGTCCACCGGACGAGTCAAACAGCTGCTCAATCTGTCGAAAGGCAGCAGAGCGAGACACATAAGCTCTTAAAACCTTGACAGGGCAAAGAAGACTCGAGTCTCTATCCTCTCCTGACACCGGCAGGGCAGACAGGGCAATAACCTGAGCCCGAAACGGCGTGTTGAGGGATTTCGGCACATAACCGTGCCTAGGTTTGAGTATGACCTTTGAGTCATTAGGCCCAAACTCCAAGCACGACTGGCTCACAGAGAGCGCGTGCAGATCACCCACACGCTTCACTGAAGCGAGAGCCAACAAGAATACTGTCTTGAACGACAGATGCTGAAGGCTAACTGATTGGATAGGCTCAAAAGGGGGACCCTTCATGGCCTCCAAAACCGCCGCGAGGTCCCACATAGGGACTGACGGAGGTCTGGGAGGATTCAGCCTCCTAGCTCCTCTAAGGAACCGGATGACCAAATCATTCCTTCCTATTGACTGACCGAGTGCTGTTTCAGAAAACGCTGCGATGGCCGCCACATAAACTTTGAGTGTGGATGGGGCTCTGCCCTTGTCCAACAACTCCTGTAGGAAGGAGAGAACCTCCGTCACCTCACAACTAAGGGGTGAACATCCTCGAGCTGTGCCACTCTGCGAATCTGCGCGAGGAGCTTCCTGGTCGTAAGCATTCTGAAACTGCGTTTCATTAATGCCTTGTTCAGCTGTCTTAGATCCAGTATGGGCCTGAGACCCTCTTCTCTCTTGGGCACCAGAAAGTATCTGCTGTACAGCCCCCCCTCGCTTTGAGCTCGAGACACAGGCTCTACAGCCCCTTTGTTCAACAGTTTTTATATTTTGGCCCGAAGTATGTGTGGTACTTCTGTTTTGACCGTAGTTTCAACGCGCGCTAAAAAGCGCGAAGGGCGTCAAAAAAAAAAAAACTGTAGCGAGTAGCCTCTCTTTATAATGCCTAGCACCCAATCCGAAAACCCTGGAAGCGCTGACCATGCATCTGCATGAATGGCTAAAGGCTGGATGCGAAGCGCGCTCTGTTGACTGGGCAACGGCGGCGCTTGGGTGCGCTGCACCATGGGCGTTACGCCTGTGGCATTTGAGGCGGGGAGCGCGCTGATCACAGCGGGCAGATCGCTCGTCCTCGACCCCATCCCGGTGCTTAACCGATTGGGGGAGGGCTGAGCGGGTCCCGTGGGACTCGTGATGTCTGCGAGTAACTGTGGGCTGCAAGCGTGCACATTTACCACTTTCGACTCGCTGTCTGCCTGGGCAGAGCGTACGTGCATGGGTTTCGCTTTTACAGAAACCACGCGCCGTGTGTGACAATGTATGTGGGCACTGAGGAGTGGGCACGTTTACTATGTGGCGCGCGTGACCGATCTGAGTCAATCTTATGTGCGCGAGCCCTGTGTGCAGGGCTGTGCTTACATGTGGAGATGGGCACCGAGGAGTGGGCATCGTCACTACATTTATAGCACCATCGGCCGTGGCCGGACGAACGTGCACGGGTTTCGTTTTTACAGAAACCACATGACGCGTGTGACATAGTGATTGTGGGCACTGAGGAGTGGGCACGTTTACTATGTAGTGCGCGTGATCGACTTGAATCGCTTTTATGGGCGCGAGCCCTGTGTGAAGGGCTGTGCTTATATGTGGAGATGGGCACTGAGCAGTGGGCATCGTCACTACATTTATAGCACCATCGGCCGTGGCCGGGACACCAGAAATTACACCTTTTTCAGGAAATATCTGGGTAGCCGTGATAACGTTTTTTGTGTGCAGGCAAGCGGGCAACCGTACAGGCTTGCGCGTTGCAAAAGACGCTGAAACAGTCACAATCCCTGGAACTGAAACAGCGGCACGCTTAGGTGAGAGCCCGTCCACAGCGGAACTCGTACACCGACGCTTCGATGAAGCAGCCATCTATGGGGTTAGAATTGTTGCTTTATTCCAAATAAATAGATTATGATCCACAAATAAATGTAACAAGATTCACAAAAATATATCAAATTCACAAATAAATGTACAGAGTTTCACAAAAAAATATAAAACTCACAAATAAATAAAATGAGATTTGCAAATAAAAAAAAAATATATTTACAAATGTGTTTAATGTCACAAACACAACTCTACCTGGTATTTATTTGTGAACCGCTGTCTGTGCATTTGTAAATCACTGCACGCATTTGTGGATCGGTTCCTGTGCATTTGTGGATTTGAAACACTTCTAGCGTCGACGTGCAGATAAATCCACAAATAAGTGGACTCCACCCACCGTTTACTCAAGCCAATCAAATAACGGCCACATTGAGCTGACCAATCGTAGCACGTTATCGCTTCAACCAATCACGTTTTGGCTTAAATCCGGGGGGGCGTCTTGCCTGATCGGCCATGTTGTGCGTACTTGTCTGTAACGTTACTTGTGGACTTGTGAAATGTCATCAGTCGCTGCCCAAGTACTGTTTCCCTTTTCAAAGTTCACATCTAGCCAAGTCCAGTTCAAATCCCCGGATGTGTTCTTGCTCCGCTCCTTTTACCGAGGATGCATGGAGAGGTGACTTGTGCGGACTTGATACGGGCCATAACCCAGAATTCAGCTCGAACCAGGTTAGCATCAATGGCGGAGGAGAAAACTCACAACTGTAAGTTATACATTTCGAAATACTATTGTTGTTTTATCACAAAATGTAACGTAGTTCTAAGAGCTTTGATGCCAGAATGTTGTTTAAACTTCAAAGCTACCGTCGAATTTTAAGAAACTATTTGAAAATTTGCTCAGACGATTTCTTTACGAGTTGAAAAGTAGCCTAACCCTCGGCAAGTCCTCCTAAAAAGTAGCTAGGCCCTGTAACATTTTGTAAAATATGGGGCTGCCTGTGTTGATTCTGTAGTGGATAAACATTTGATATATTTTGCTTTGGGTATATCTAATGGGCAATTGTTTTGCCTGAGGGAAAAGTTTCCTAACTAACGTTTGCCTAACGATACTTATATCAAATGCAAACCTTATTTTAGAGTGCTCTTGTCATTTTAACCAAATAGTTTGCTTGTCTTTATTTACATTTTTTTTACAAATTCTTTTATAATTGTATTATTTTTCATCAACTTAAATTAAGCATTATTTTTTATCAAGGGACTGCTGAGGAAACTCGGGCCTTGATAGAGTGGCGGGCGGCCAACGAAAGGCTTTTCACCGGGAGGCGCAATTCCTCCAAAAGTTGATGGGAGTGAGTATTCATTTTGAGTGCTTGTATAATTCCCTGCATGTCTGAAGGTTTGGAGCTAGATTTGGACAGTCTTCATCCATAAGAATGAATACGTTATTGAAGTGGAATCATGTAAATCTTTATGGGTTTGTTTTGCCTATAGGCATTTTGTTCCACTTCTGGTTTGGCCATAACTGCCAAACAGGCAAAGAAAAAATTGAATAACCTAAAAGATAAATACAAGGTAATCTGCCTGTTTCTCTACTTTCTGTTACTGAAAGAGGCTTACCAAGATGTGTGTAAAGACTTTCCGGTCATATTTGAAACCTAACATAGATGCATTGGCCCTTACATTTTATTTTGTAAAATGTAGTTTACTCCGTTTACATTGTTTACTCTGAGACTGTAAAAAGAATAGTTCACCCCAAAATGAACATTCTGCCATTCACCTACAATTTTAAGTTGTTTCACACCTGTATACACTATTTATTTATTCTTTTTTTTTTTTTTTTTGCTTTACACAAAGGAAGAATATTTGTAACCTAAGAGTTCTGGGGCACCACTGACATGTGTAATTTTTTGGTGCCTCAAACTGTTAGGTTACAAAAATTCTTAAGAATATCTTCCTCTGTGTAGAGCAAAAATAAAAAATGTCTAAAAGTGTGGAACAACGTGAGGTGAGAACATGACAGCATTTTGCTTTATTTCAGGAGCTTAGGGACCCACCCACAGGAAAAGGGGTAGAGGCCGGTAGTGTGACTGCTGCCACCTGGCAGTGGTACACTGCAATGGATGCTGCACTCCAGGGGCAGCACTCGAGTTGTTGCATCAAACCCACTGCCACTACAGGTGGCTCAGTCAGCACACCAGGTTCAGCCCCTTCTGTGGAAGCCAGGAGTAGCCAGCAGTCAAGAAAGAGGCGACGGGACAGCCAGGCTCTTCTTTAGTTTCTAAAAGAACAGGCAGAGAGGGAAGAGGAGAGGGAGAGAGAAGCATTGGCGAGAGAAGAGGAGAGAGAGAGGGCAGCAACAGCCAGAGCAGAGACATATTTCTCTTTTAGAAAAACTTAATAAATTCTAAATTAATGTTGTATTTAATGATAAATGATTTTATATAGATTATTTGAATAAAAAAAAATAAAAATGAATGTTTCAATTTCAACCCTGGCAAATCATTGTTATAGCAACAGTGTATTCTTTATATTTACAACAAAAACACAAATAATATAAAATAATGTAATATCCAATGTCTATAGTGGTATACAATTATTTACAATCATGCAGTTAAATCTCAAGAAGAACATACCAACATTAAGAAAACGTATAAATGTATCTATACCCATCTACTTGCACATTTATTCATACCTATCTTTCTAATTAATGTCATAGCTATTTCAACTGTTTATGTTGCTCTTTTAATGAACATGACAACATCTGGAAAGGTTTACTGTCTAGATGTAGTACTGTTCAGTTAGACACCCAGGCAGTTCCACGGGAGAAGAAAGCTGAGCAGCCAGACGTCCTCGGAGATGGTTCCCTGATAGGTCCCTCTCACCCACTGCTGCATTCTCACCATCCTCGCTGTCTTCTTGTCCTTGGCTTTCCTCCTCCTCCTCCAAGAGATCACCTCCCATCACACAGATGTTGTGGAGGATACAACAGGCACCAATCACCTTTGGGGCGAACAGTGGCCTGATCTCTAGGGCCCGCAAGAAAATTGCACGCCAGTGAGTTTTTAACATCCCAAAAGTGCGCTCGATGATGTTCCGTGCTTGTGCATAATGCCTGTTGTATCGGGCTTCAACTTGGCCTGTTAATCAAAAATCGTGTAGAAAATGTGTAGTGTATTGCAAATTCATAACAGTAAAAATTTGGTTTATCGTGTGTGTGTGTCTGTCTGTCTGACATAAAAAAGTGTTCTTACTTGCGACAGGCTGGCGGTATGGGGTCATGATTGCAATAGGATGCTGCAAGCAAGGGTATCCCCCATCTCCCAAAAGATAGTATCCAGCTGGTGAATACAAAGCCTGCTGGTACATTGGTGATCTGTGCAGCACAAGGGCATCCTGTACAGAGCCTGGATTGCCAATATACACATCTATAAATATGCCTTTAGCATCACAGGTGCCCTGTAGAATGATGGAAGGGAAGATCTTTCTATTTATGTAGCATCTTTTTTGTGGCATTGCAGGAGGAACAATCCTGATGTGGCACCAGCAGCACAGCGGAATGCCTCATGGCCAGCAAGGCCCCCCACCTCATCCATTTCCTCTGCTTTTGGAAAATGAATAATTTTGTGGAGGATGGTCATCATCTCCACAACATTGTGAACAGTCCTACAAACTGTTGAAAGTGGCATGCTGAAGTCATCTGATGTGACCCTGTAGGATGCTCAACAGGCAAGCCAATAAACCGTAACAAGTACTTCAATTTCACGGCTCCATCCATGGGCTTTTTGACGGGGCAGCATCTGTACCAGCATGTTGATGCTGTTCCTGGAGAGCCTGAAAGCTGGCTTTAAATCCTCTCCAGAAAAAAACTTGACCAGGATTGGTACCTGGTCATTGATCTGTGAATACCTGCGAGTGGGACTTTGTTCCTGTTAAAATATATAGATAATATATTAAGAATGTTTTTACTTTTGTTGTATTATGTATTTGTTATATGTATTGCTTTTAAAAAGTTGTTACTATATGTACTGTCGTTGCATTGTATTTATTATATTTTTGGATTTAATATAAGCTATATACTCAGTTGTTTTAAGGATTTTGTCTAAAATTTACTAAAATCTGCCATAATTAAATCTCCCTCTAACATTTGCTCTTTTCGTGAAGTATTTCTTTATACTCTATTTCGGTTTCATTCATTTATTGATAAGCTCTAGCACAACATTCATCCCAGAGTCTAAAAGTTGTAGCCTATATGATTATTATAGATATTAAATTGTCCTGTTTGTGTTAATGCAGTAATATGATGTGCACCTAGCTATATAAAGATGATAAACTATAAACTTATTTGAGCACCACAAAGACAAATAAAAGGTGTGTGAAGTGTAAGCTAGTTAATTTAAATGTTATCAACTGTCAAACCTATTGTTCTTGTCAGTTTATTTGGTATACTGAAAAATCTAATGTTGTCTCATTACATCCCTGCAATAGTTTACATAACTTTTTGTGAGATAGTACTTTGTAGTCTGTTGATAGGGTGCCTATATGATACATTATAATAAATTTTTATTATGACTTTTCATTTGGATATACCTAACTAAGTCCACATAAGTATATGGGCAGTTTATGAAGAAAGAATCATTAGAAAAACGTACAATGCTAGAGAGACATGCTAATATGGCACGTCTCTTCGCCATCCTCCGCTGCATCCTGGCTTTTCTTTGAAGGATTCGTCTCCTCCGTTCGGCAGCCTCCTCTTCAGCATCTTGATAAATAGCAATTGCAATGGCAATCCTAAGCTGTTCCATTTTGATTTACACTTATTTACAATTGATTTACACTTTTCAACCGTATTATTTAAATTGTAGCTGAGTGGGTTTATTGCTAGATTGTTCTTAATGAAAAGAGGCAGTTGTTTCCATATATTTTATTTATTTTGAACGACGTAAATATAATCACAGTATTAATGTTACCTGAACCACATATTAATGTTTAATAGTTTTTAAAATAAAAAAGAGACAGTCGTTTAATATTATATTCAATTTCATTATAAATATAAAGTGAAAATAATCAGAGTAGGTAAATATTAGTTTTTTAATACTAATATATTTAATATATTGAAAATAAAAAAGAAGTTAATTCAAGTAAAACATGCATGCTGAGTGAAGCTATCAAGTACGCTGCCGTTCCATTTGTAGAATGACTGGACTCGCGTCCTCCCGTCCTCGAGAGTTCGTTCTTCTGAGTCCAACTTGGCATGTCCAAACTCGGAAGGACGGAAGTCCAGACTCTGCGAACTTGGTATTGAGAAATGCCCTGACTGTCTGTTGTTGGTCTCAAGTTCGGTGTCTATTCCCGCAGTTCCCCTGGCTGTAAGCCAAAACGTGATTGGTTGAAGCGATAACGTGCTACGATTGGTCAGCTCAATGTGGCCGTTATTTGATTGGCTTGAGTAAACGGTGGGTGGAGTCCACTTATTTGTGGATTTATCTGCACGTCGACGCTAGAAGTGTTTCAAATCCACAAATGCACAGGAACCGATCCACAAATGCGTGCAGTGATTTACAAATGCACAGACAGCGGTTCACAAATAAATACCAGGTAGAGTTGTGTTTGTGACATTAAACACATTTGTAAATATATTTTTTTTTATTTGCAAATCTCATTTTATTTATTTGTGAGTTTTAATTTTTTTTGTGAAACTCTTTATATTCATTTGTGAATTTGATATATTTTTGTGAATCTCGTTACATTTATTTGTGGATCATAATCTATTTATTTGGAATAATGCAACAATTCTAACCCCATAGCCATCATGTGTAGTGCAGATGCAGCGTCATGCAGCAGGCATAGATGGCTTTCCTAGGATGGCTTCGGGGCTCCCGGCCTCAACATAATCCTCTGCGCGGGGGCGACGGCCGGTAGAGCGAGAACGGGGGTCTCGAGCTGCGTTGCTGAAGCTGTTGTGATAACGGCTTTTGTGTGCAGGCAAGCGGGCAACTGTGCAAGCTTGCGCGTTGCAGAAAACGCTGAGACAGTCACAATTCCTGGAACTGAAACAGCGGCGCGCTTGGGTGAGAGCTCGGCCACAGTGGAACTCGTACACCTGCGCTTCGATGAAGCAGCCATCGTGAGTAGTGCAGACGCAGCGTCACACAGCAGGCTTTAGATGGTAACACCGCTTTTGCCGCCATCCAGCAGAGGGCGGACAAAGGTGCGTCGGTATCGCCTGTTCCACCGGCGGAAGTGACTGGTAGTTCCTGTTTTAAGCATCATCCAGTGTGGAGAATGCTAGTGAGACAGACGAACGAGTTCGCGCTGAATATGGAGCGTTCCAAGCCTTCGCCACCTCTTCGTGAAGCTCAGGAAGAAATGAGGCGGGCTTTGAGAAGTACGCTCATCCGAAAGGAAAATACCATCCAGCCGGGAACGAGAGGGGGGGGCGCTGGTGCAGACAACTCGCGGCCGAGACTCGTCGCGGCCAACGTGAGCACCGGCTCCTTCTCGATGTCAGCTCGTCTGCTGGGCTTCTGAGCAGAAGGCGCGAGATCCTCGGAGCTCGCCCAGCCCTCACTGCCCGAAGCTAGCAGAAAGCGCGTGTCCTCTTCCCCCGACGCGGCCCTGAGATCGACTTCCTTGGACGACGCGCCGGCAAACAGCGGGCGCTGCCCATCGGGAAGCGATGCAGGGGAGGCCGGTGAAGCAGGGCGAACCGGCGAGCTCGGTTGAGCTGAAGACGGTTCCGGAATCCACTGGAAGCGGCGCTTTCACGGTGCCTCAGCGCAGCGGAGAATGCAGGCTCAGAGAAAAAGGCCAGGCGAGTCCTCAGAGTCACCATGGCAACTATTCGCAGCGAGGGCATCCGCCGTCAGCGAGCGCTGCATGATCTTCACCCAGGCAGGAGACACAGATGACATACCGGTCTCCTTCGCTGAGTGGGGCTCTGACGAGCCGCAGGAAGGCATCTTAAAAAAGATCGCAAGGCGAACACACACACACACATAAAGAACAGTTGGATATAAAAGAATTGAAAGAATATAGGCGCCGGACAGCGCAGCAGGAACGGCAGTGGAAGGCGGCGAAGGCCAGCAGCTTCAGAATGGCTCGTCCCGCTGAAATGTTTCTCAGACGGCGCTTGCTTCCTTCGTGATCCAGCGATGCGTGAGCTTCGCTGAAGAGATGAAAAATCAGGTGAGTAAGCCTTTTCGAGCTCCTTTTATAGGTTGGGCCACACCCGTTTCGGCGGGAAGTGGCAAGAAGGGCGCGAACACCTATTGGTCTGATGTTGCATCAGCCTGCGCTCGATAGGCTGTGCAGTTGCCGCAGAACAAGCCAATGAGCGAACGAGCCGTCTCGCTTATGGCTGTGTACTGCTGCAAATGCGCTTTACAAAAATACAAAATTAAGGATAATTTTTGCTTCAGTATTTCGTGAAAAGAGACTTTTCCCGTAGCGTCTTAGCTAAGACGCAGTACGAGAGAGCTCTCGTAAGAGAACTGATGTTTAAGCTAAACAAACGACAGAGGCACTGTGCATAAAACTGCGAACACAAACACCACTAACTTAAATGAACAAAAGACAATAAACACCAATATGTGTTCACACAGTTAACTTTATTTAGATGATTCAGCATTAACTTAAATGAACAGATGATAATAAACACCAATATGTGTTCACACAATAAATTTATTTAGATGATTCACGGAAATAAAATTACTCATGAGACTGACATAATTGCGAAAATGACTTAAGGTCCCTATGAATCGGTTCATTGAACCAAACTGTCCAAATGAATCATTTTTTAGAAGTGAATCGGACTTTGCATCACTAAAACAGATCACAAAAAAGAGAGTTTGTAACATCACAACATGGAAGGAGCGTATACTTCACAAACAGCGTAGAAATGTGCGACTTTTTTTTAGGTTATCTGTGCATGCGTTTAATCAGATGTCCAATGATTTAGAGCGTTGCCACATACGAGTACGTATCCACGACGGCCATGTTTGAAGCCTGAGGTGTATGATGGGTATTGTAGTTCCCTGACCTGAAGATCTACATAGCTTGAATGAGGTATTAGTTAAACATGTTAAATTGAACCCCTTTGTAAAACAAAAACATATAATACATATAATAACAATAAAATAACTGTTAACACATATTTAGACTAAACGACTATATTCAAGAATAATACGATATACTGTACATGTGCTAAAACAGGCTAAAATAGGGTTGGCTATGCTATAATGGAGCAACCGTTGTTATGTTATCTTGTGAACCTTTGGGGCATTAGGATTCATGTGTCCTGAAACCAAATAATTGTCTTTATCTTTAGAAAAAGACAATCGTGGCCTGCTGCTGTGGTCTGAATATCCAGTCTGTCTTCATCATGAAATGATGAACCCCCATCATCAGACCCCATTCTGGAGATTGTGTGTATGTTTGTTTATTTTTACAGACATATTTCATCATAAAACTAGGTAAGCAGGGCCTTGTAATAATATAGTAAGTATGTCATACATACTAGTATGTCAAGTCGGTCAATCGTGCATCCAGAGTTTATCTTACTGCATCTCTATAGTAAATTTCTGCAATGGCTATACTTGTTACGGTGCTTTCAAGTCGGGGGACTGGGTTGTTTTATGAACAAACCCTTGTTTGCCAAACTAGTGTTAAGCGACACTGTCTGCATTTTTAAAGTTAAAGAGGGTAATGAACTCTTTCACCATCTATTATTGTTAGAATGCATAATCAGTGTTAGGGTCAACTAGTTACATATAGCTAAATTATATCATTTGATTACAAAAATAAATGTAATCAGTTACAGTCACTGAGAAAAATAATTAAATTGCGGTTAATTTTGAAAATGTTACATCTGAATATTTTTTCACACACGTACAGATTTCATTGATATATTTCATAAACTACCTTAACTACTCTAAAATATGAGTCAGATGTTTCAGGAGTTAAAGACGTATGCTTATTTCCTATTTGGCCGATGTTTATATATATTTCTTAAATTGAACCGCTTTACCAACCCGTTGTTAGATGCCGTGGCATTTCCCTTCATAGGTGTGCAAAAACCTGATTTCAAAACAGTATCATAGCTGTTAAACTTACTTGTTATGTTTTTAAATATGTATTTAATCTCCAAGCAAATCTGATTTTGCGGTGGTTCTGCTTTAAAATGAAATCACGATCACAATCCTAATTTAAGTGATGAAGGATTTTGAAAAGTCTGACGGTCATTAGCTGTTGAGTACTCTAATGTTAACCCCGTCCTGTTTACACGTTTCAAAAGATTAACGCTTGAAAACATTACAAGTCTTAAAACATGTAATCAAATGTTATCAGTTACATTACTTTTTAAAGAAATTGATATACAACCCGAATTCCGGAAAAGTTGGGACGTTTTTTTAATTTTAATAAAATGAAAACTAAGATAAGATAACGTAGCAAATGTTTAAACTGAGAAATTTTACACTTTTATCCACTTAATTAGCTCATTTAAAATTTAATGCCTGCTACAGGTCTCAAAGAAGTTGGCACGGGGGCAACAAATGGCTAAAAAAGCAAGCAGTTTTGAAAAGATTCAGCTGGGAGAACATCTAGTGATTAATTAAGTTAATTGATATCAGGTCTGTAACATGATTAGCTATAAAAGCTTTGTCTTAGAGAAGCAGAGTCTCTCAGAAGTAAAGATGGGCACAGGCTCTCCAATCTGTGAAAGACTGTGTGAAAAAATTGTGGAAAACTTTCAAAACAATGTTCCTCAACGTCAAATTGCAAAGGCTTTGCAAATCTCATCATCTACAGTGCATAACATCATCAAAAGATTCAGAGAAACTGGAGAAATCTCTGTGCGTAAGGGACAAGGCCGGAGACCTTTATTGGATGCCCGTGGTCTTCGGGCTCTCAGACGACACTGCATCACTCATCGGCATGATTGTGTCAATGACATTACTAAATGGGCCCAGGAATACTTTCAGAAACCACTGTCGGTAAACACAATCCGCCGTGCCATCAGCAGATGCCAACTAAAGCTCTATCATGCAAAAAGGAAGCCATATGTGAACATGGTCCAGAAGCGCCGTCGTGTCCTGTGGGCCAAGGCTCATTTAAAATGGACTATTTCAAAGTGGAATAGTGTTTTATGGTCAGACGAGTCCAAATTTGACATTCTTGTTGGAAATCACGGACGCCGTGTCCTCCGGGCTAAAGAGGAGGGAGACCTTCCAGCATGTTATCAGCGTTCAGTTCAAAAGCCAGCATCTCTGATGGTATGGGGGTGCATAAGTGCATACGGTATTGGCAGCTTGCATGTTTTGGAAGGCTCTGTGAATGCTGAAAGGTATATAAAGGTTTTAGAGCAACATATGCTTCCCTCCAACAACGTCTATTTCAGGGAAGGCCTTGTTTATTTCAGCAGGACAATGCAAAACCACATACTGCAGCTATAACAACAGCATGGCTTCGTCGTAGAAGAGTCCGGGTGCTAACCTGGCCTGCCTGCAGTCCAGATCTTTCACCTATAGAGAACATTTGGCGCATCATTAAACGAAAAATATGTCAAAGACAACCACGAACTCTTCAGCAGCTGGAAATCTATATAAGGCAAGAATGGGACCACATTCCAACAGCAAAACTCCAGCAACTCATAGCCTCAATGCCCAGACGTCTTCAAACTGTTTTGAAAAGAAAAGGAGATGCTACACCATGGTAAACATGCCCCGTCCCAACTATTTTGAGACCTGTAGCAGAAATCAAAATTGAAATGAGCTCATTTTGTGCATAAAATTGTAAACTTTCTCAGTTTAAACATTTGCTATGTTATCTATGTTCTATTGTGAATAAAATATTAGCTCATGTGATTTGAAAGTCTTTGTTTTCATTTTATTCAAATTGAAAAAACGTCCCAACTTTTCCGGAATTCGGGTTGTAGTTACACAACCTTTTAGATTTTAAATAAGCTAATTTGTGATCTATAACCTATTAGAAAGTTCATAGTAACCTCCCCAAAACTATGCGTAAAATAATTCCACCAAGGTCTCAGCTACAGCTAAATGTTAAAACAAAAACTTAAGTTCCTTGTTGGCAGTTTTGTGAGGAGTGTGTGTGTGTGTGTGTGTGTGTGAAAACCGCGTGGTTTGAAAGAAAAATGTTTTAGTTTATATATGTGATTTTACTACAAATTATAAGCATTCTAACTTAGAAACATAATATGTTTTTATTTATTTTTTATTTTCCAACCAAACCAGTTGTTCACAGTTAAAAAAAGTTATAAGAATGTTTATTGTGTTTGGAAAAGAAAGTAAGTTATGATATATAAATAATATTTTTTTTATTGTTTAACATCAACCACAATGCGTTTATGTATTTCTTCTGCTTCATGTATGCAACGGTTACCGTACACACATTCAAGAGAAATGCATAAACTCAATTGTTTTAAACAATTTAAAGCATTTAGTCTGTCATTAAAAACCTCTTACATTTTTTTATCACGCATCTATTTTCATCTGTCTCTGGACTCTTGCTAAAAACATTTGAGTGCTGACATGAAAGCTAAAAAATAATACTTTTTTTAAACTATTTTAAACATCATGGTTAACAACACCATTTGGAAAGTGAGAAAGGACGTCTAATCTATTGTATAAAGTTCTGTGAGACATTTGTAGCAACTAACACTTTTGGTTTCAAAGAAAACTTATGACAACTCATTTTCAATCTAATATAGGTATTATCGTGTTTGTGACTAGAGCCCGACCGATATATCGGCCGGCCGATATTATCGGCCGATATAAGCTAATTGCATTTAAATCGGCATCGGCATTTATAACGGCCGATGAAACATGAGAAACAGAGTCTCATGCTTCACTCATGTTATGAGTGTTGCATAGTGTGCCCACCAGAGGGAGCTCTGCAGCTCCAGAGTTAACAACAGCGCCAGAAGTCCACTACAGAAGAAAGCGATCAACTGTTTTGACGGTGAGTCTGTCGTTCGTCATGTGAAATGATTGTAGATTTAGTTCATACCCTTTTTATAAAAACTGTGTGGTAGTTCTAGCTAACGGTCCTATCATTATTACTTCTAAATATTCTGTAACATCACTTACAGCCGCTAATGCATTGCTATATTAGATTAGCCACAAAGCTAATACCATGTTTATCAGTGGAAGAGCGCGAACGTTAATAGGAGGTCAAACTATAACGTTAGCGTTTAACTTATTCTTATTCTATTGCGGTGTGTTTCCCACATAATGACCGCGTAATTGGGCCTTTCACACAGGACGCGGTATGCACGGCGCTTGCCGCTGGGCTCAGCGTTGCCCTTCAGATACAACGCGATTTGCGCTGCGCTATGGCATAGGCGGAGTTTTAAAAACGTTTAGCGGGAGCTCTTTCATAGTCTGTTCCTCCTCCTTTCGGTCAGCAGCAAACATGTATCTGTCCCGTTGTAAGAAGCGAGCGATAGCGCTAGTCCTGCTGATGAGAATTAAGAGAGAAGCAAGGAAGAAGAGGCTACTCTCAGGTCCAGAGAACAATTTGGTGAATTCAGGCTGGTTACGTTACTCTAACGCTAATATAGCTTCCTTTTTAGCAGGCCCCTTAAATGCTTGCTATTAACTTGTTTGAAGGTGGTTCTTCTCAAAATTGACAGCGGTGTGTTCATGACACTAACGTTAACCATTCAACTTCGAATTGATTCCGTAATCTTCCGGTAATAGTAGTCAAGACGATGTTTTGATTCAGACTGCACAAAGAGAAGAGGAGAAGATATACGGGTCTGTTGTGAATGTGTCTGTGAGAGCAAATATAGTGTAGTTACAGTAACTACAGTAGGTGCGTCAGAAATGATTAAACCAGAGGGGACATGTAAATAAATGTGAGCTGAACAAGCGTTTTTTTTTTTTTTTTTTTTACATATTGTTTCAAAGCAGCTTTACAGACATAACAGGAAAATGTTGAAATAATATTGTTAAATATAAGTAGGTAATACCTATTGCTTGACAAATAAAAAAATATATATTTCTCATTTTTGCCTATGTAGGAGATCCCAGTTTATTATTATTATAATTCTAATGATGACATGAGTAATGATACATGGTGATATTATTAATACACATGCTTATTCTTTCTCAGTCTCTCTTTCTGCCTACAGATGGCTGAAAAAGGTGAATGCTGTAGCAGCAAAGTGTGGGACTACTTCTGCAAATACTTTAACTTTAGTATTATAATTTATTTACAGTAAACACACAGACTGTTAAAACCAGCTTCAACTGGAAGAAAGTAAAAGTGTTAAATGTTTAAAACCAGACTGTTTTTTGATCATTAAAAAATATATACTTTTGATGTGCAATTGTTTAGTCATTGAAACTGTAATCTAAGGCTTTTTTTTTAACATAGTCCATTCTGGAAAATGGTTTATACAGCCCACATACATAGAACAGGCAGATATTTTGCTATTGAATGTTGTGTAAATGCAGTTTATAGGAAATGGGTCTAATATCCAGATTATTTTTAAAATCAAAATATCGGCTTATAAATCGGCTGTTTTCGAGTTAATATCGGCATCGGCCCCCAAAAATCCATATCGGTCGGGCTCTATTTGTGACCTATTTTGTTTGTTTGTGTATTTATGTACTTGTTTGAGTGTATATTTGTATTTGTTTGGTTACATGTTCATGTTTTCTGTATGTTTACATTTGTTTGTGTGTGTGTGTGTGTGTGTTTATGATTGTATGGTTGTGTTTGTGTACTTGTTTGCATTCTCAGTACGTCTATTACAACATTTACGTTAAACAAATTTTTTTCGTTTCTACGCACTACTTGAGATGAAATATTTAGCCTTTCTTGTAATGTTGTAAAAGTTTATTTTGCAAGAAAAGCCCATCTTGACTTACCACATTCATTCCTGTTTAATATTTGTATGTCTTAATTAGGGCTGTAGCTATCGAATATTTTAGTAATCGAGTATTCTACAAAAAATTCCATTGATTAATCGAGTAATCGGATAAAATATGTTTTTGCTTAATTAAAGTGCAATATTAATTATGCAAGAGAAAATAAGACTCCTGTGTCTATAAAAATGAACAACTAAGTTTCCTTTTTTAGAAAAATTTTTTTTTTTATTTTTTAAAATGCATAGAATGCAATGCATACATAAAAAAAACCATTTAATTATTACCCATTGTTTCTCTGCCTGTACTTGTACTGTGAACAATTACAATAAAGTTGACAGATGAATTAAGTGCATTTAAGTGCTATTCAGTTGGGGTTTTAAATAAAGCATTTTCTGAGATGCACATTAAACAGATAAAACATTAATTTAATTTATCTTTTAATTATTGAAAATTAAGCAATCTTAACTTTTTGTTAAACAAATGGGATTTACTAGTAAAAAGAAAACATGGAAGAAATGTTGTGTGATTTAACCTTAAAAAAATAATGTTTGATTTTTTTTTTGTAGTAGTAGTATATGTACATTCTGCTGAACAATAGTAATACATATCTGGCAAATACTTGTTTTTACACTAAACCGGACTTTTATTTTGACGGATTGACGTACCTTTACAGTTCTGTGTATGTGATGTGACGCTAGTTTTACTCAAATCAAACGGTCAAATGCTCATGTAGAGACTGTCAGAGCAGTTCTGGAGATGTTGTTCATGTGTTCACGTCCTTATTTAGTGAGACAGCAGACGCTGAAATTACCGCGAGCGTCACGCGCGCTTCTGTGTGTTTAATGAATGAAGACGAGCTTCTGCTCCATTCATTAACACAGACACGCAGAACATGCAGGATTCATATTTAAATAGACTGTTCCGGCTTAATATTTACAGATATTAGTCCATATCGTGATTTGATGTAAGTGCAAGGCCTTAAACTGTAAATTCCGTTTTTATGACTGGATTCCGCGATTCCCTCCGCGTTTCCTGCATCGCGGAAAACATAGGGCCCTAGTTGTGGTATGCCAGCTCTTTCTTGCAATGGACACACACCACGAAGTTCTCTTTACGTTTGCACGCGCCCTCAAATCAAAACAAATCAAAAATTCTGACTCCTTGCAGTATGCCATTTCGGACTCAGCGTTTGTGTCTCTTTCCACTTTGTGGGTGATGTAAACGCGTTGTGTCACATTAAAAAATCATTGCGAAAGAACCTGACGTGAGATTGAAAATAAATTAAAAGAGGCTTTGAGGCAGAGGAATTTGCCTCGATCATTTTTTGTAATCGAGTTACTCGAGGAATCGTTTCAGCCCTAGTCTAAATGCATGTTTTAATTGATATAGCAACGATTATAGCAATGATAGAAGTTAATATTGACAACATAAAAGACGTATTCAAGGATTTAGACTACTAAAGTATGTGTGAGTGACTTATTAAAATTAAATAAAACAACACTTTTTTCCAACAAGGAATCTTTGTTGAGAAGAAAAAATAAAATCGTATAGGTTAACCTAATTTTAAAGTAAAAACATCGGTTGCTTTGAACATTGATACAGAAAGGCATACATTACTGGTAGATTTACAAATACGGTCTGAGATTACACTAAATGTTTGTTCACACTCTGTACATCATAAAACAAAATAAATGTAAAATAAATAAAACAACACTTAGGAAAAAATAAAAATAAAATATATATATAAAGAAAAAGTCAGTAACAGATTTTCACATTAAGAAACCAAAGTCCTCTAATGAAGAATACAAAAATCTTGCTTTGGAACTTTTCATTCCTTTTAACGTCTCCAAATACATCACAAATTCCTCTTTAAACGCCACTAAACGTGGTGGAGTTTTGAAAAACATACATTTATGAATCTAGAATTTCGTGCCAGAAGTTATTATTAACAAAATAAAACACATATTCAATGATTTAGGCTACTAAAGTAAGGGTGGGTGGCTTATTAAAATAAAATAAAACAAAACATCAAGGACTTTTGTTTAGATTAAAAATAAAGAGCATATAGGCTAACCTAGTTTTAAAGTAACTCATATACATAGATGTATCTAAAGATCCTGAAACAGGCCATACAGCAGCAGCTATATATGTTTCAAGGGTTAGGTATAGAATACCAGAAAGAACATCTAATCATCCGTCTGTTTATACTACAGAAATGATTGTCATATTTTTGGCTCTTCAGTGGGTTGAACACATTAATATACCTAAAGTAGTCATATGTTCAGACTCATTTTCAGTACTATCAAGTTTAAAGATTGGTGAAGCTTCTACTAGACAAGACATTTTGTCAGTCATTTTACAAAGTTTGTTCAGAATACAAGCAAAACAAATATTTATTTTGTATGGATACCCACACATATAGGTAATGAAGGTAATGAAAGTAGTGGACCAGATAAAAACATTAAAATATCAGACATCAAATTTAATACTCCAATGAGTAAATTAGAAATAAAAGGGCTAATAAAAAAAAAAACATAAAAAGATACGCGTCAAATTAAATGGGGTGGTGAGAATAAAGGACGGCATTTATATAATATTCAAAGAACAGTTGGAAATGAAAGGAGAATTTTGGGGAGGGGGGGGGGTAGAAAGGAAGATCTCGCCATAGAATTGGACACATTGCACTTAATCAGTCATTATTTATAAGATGAAATACATGTGTCTTGACTTTCTGTTAAATGTGATCTTCCTGAAACAGTTGAACCTATTTTAATAAAATGTAAAAGATATGACAACGAAAGATTACAACTTACAGAAGCACTTAATATAGAAATAAATCAGATCTCATTTTAGATTTTGTTAAATAAAGATGTGACTATAGAATTGTTTCACAGATTAAGTATCTCAAAGAGTTGATAAACAGTATTTAAAGAATCACTGCTAAGTTTATCATCATTAATTTTATTTTTGTATTTCTTTTATCTCTTATGTTTGAGTTAGTTTTCATTAACGTCAATGCTCCACACTCCTGCCCTGTAGGTGGCGGTAAATGCACCTAAAGCTTTGCGTCAAAACGAAGAAGAAGTGGTTTGAGTGGGACCAGACGCAAGCATTCTGAGTGTATAAGCGGTACTGGGAGGTTCTTTTACCGGAGGTTTTGCAAACTCTGCCGGAGGATCTTTTTTTTTTTTCTTTCGTTTAACTCTCTGTCAGTAACAGTCTAGATTTTTAAAATGGTAGTTAGTGGAAGAGTACGACATAGTTTTGACAAGTATCTTGTGCCGGTGTTTTAAAGACGAGGTCTGATGTATTTTCTTTGAGATCAGCGTAAATGCCTACCATCTTTTTTTCTTTTGTTTTAACTTTTTCTAACATCATGACAAACACCAACTTTTCTGGTTTGTATCGTTTCTTTAGATTCACTTCTTTTTTTAGCATGAGGTAAGGTACAAATGCTAAAACTCTGTTACCTAGTTTTCTAACTGGTAACAAAACAGCATTTTAAATTGTAATACTACAAGCTCTCACATCTTTTTCTTTTGTTTTTTAACGAAACGTATCTGTTAGTTTTTGACTTGTTTAGTTGTTTTAGATAAATAACCAGTAACCTAGTTTTCTTTTTATTTAATTTGTAACAACTTTAACACAGTTTTTACACTTCCAAGTACGAAAAAAAAACGACCATTACATTGTTTCTGTCTCGTCCGTGTTTATAACCTTTTTCTGATAGTTTTTGACTTGTTTAGTCGTTTTACATAAATATCCAGTAACTTAGTTTTCTTTTTATATAATTTGTAACAACTTTAACAACGTTTTTTTACACCTTTTTAAACTTCAATGCTACAAGCTCTCACATCTTTTTCACGTGTTGCTTAATGAAACATTTCTGATAGTTTTTTGACTTGTTTGGTTGTTTTAGATAAATAACCAGTAACCTAGTTTTCTTTTTATTTAATTTGTAACAACTTTAACAAAGTTTTTACATTGTTTCCATTTCGTATGTGTTTATAACCTTTTTCTTGAAATGCACTGTGTACTTAAAACCTTAATAAAATCTTCCCTTACACCATTTTCATGATTTCGCCCTTTTCAGAGTTTAAAAAAAAAAGCACATCATCCCAACACAACTCCAACCGAAATTCCTTCATAGGTTCATAAGTTCATATCACTGGGCTGTACAGGGAGGGGAGTGGGGTGTACAAACAGGTGTCCAGAACAGATGGCTTTTATGACCCTCATCAATCAAATTTTTTGAGACAAGGTGCACAGGATCCTCTCTTTCAAAATACAAGAAATAATCATGAAATGATCTGAGATGGAAATTTTGAATGATTCAAAATAAATTTAATGTTTCAATTAAATTTCAATTTGACACAATTAATAATTGTGAGTCAGTATTTCCCTTTCTAGTAAAATGAAAATAAGTGGTATAGTGAGAAAAGAGAGCAATAAGAGAGAGAAAGTAACTGTGGCAACCAAAACAAACTTTAATGGACTGACAAATGAATCATTGCATAATAGACCCCTTAATCGCCTACAGTACGTCACTGTGACGTCACCGCTCTATCTGGTGGCAAAACATAAGGCAGAACTCATAGTAGGTGTGCTAAAAGTTTGAGGTTTTGTCTTTAAAATGTCTTCTTGTTGGGTTTTTGGCTGCCAGAATAGAAGGAACAGCACTTTTGTTTCAAAACTAAAGTTTTACCGGATCCCGGCAGACATTCCTTCACAGAAATCAAGACAATTGTGGTTGAATGCAATACGGCGTACAGAATGGACGGAGATGATCATAAATAATTCTCGTGTTTGCAGTGCACACTTCATATCAGGTAAAATAATCTATGCATATGAACTGGTGTGTTGGTTTTATCTAGTAAATCAGCAAGTTTCTGTTTTATAGGTGTGAAGTCGCCAACCTTCAGCGCACTAGCTAGTTTAAATGTTAAACAAGAATCAGAATCAGAATCAGAATGAGCTTTATTGCCAGGTATGTTCACACATACGAGGAATTTGTTTTCGTGACAGAGCTCCGCAGTGCAACATAACAGCGACAGAACAAAAAACACAATAAGGAATAAAAAATACAAAAAAATACAAATAGGTGGGTAAGGATTGACAATATACAAATTGACAATGTATGGCAGGTATATTAAAAAGAGCATTTATGTATGTACATGTATATTATGTGGAAAAATTGTAACTGTACGCCAAGTATGAGTGTTTGGATAAATAAGTGTATGTGTATATAAATATAAATATAAGTAGTATAGTGTGTTCCATGTATGTACATGTATATTATGTGCAAAAGATTTACGTGTACGCTAAGTATGTGTGTTGGATAAAAAGTGTAGTGTATATAAATATAAATAGTGTAGTGTGTCCCACAGTTATTATCAGCTCTTCATAAGATGGATTGCCTGAGGGAAGAAACTGTTCCTGTGTCTGGTCGTTCTGGTGCTCAGTGCTCTGTAGCGTCGACCAGATGGCAACAGTTCAAAGAGGGAGTGTGCTGGATGTGAGGGGTCCAGAGTGATTTTAACAGCCCTTTTGCTCACTCTGGATAAGAACAGTTCTTGAATAGATGGGAGGGTTGTACCGATAATTCGCTCAGCAGTCCGGACTACCCTCTGTAGTCTTCTGAGGTCCGATTTAGAAGCTGAGCTGAACCAGACAGTTACTGAAGTGCAGAGGATGGATTCGATGATGGTGGAGTAGAACTGTTTCAGCAGATCCTGTGGCAGGTTAAACTTCCTCAGCTGGCGGAGGAAGTACAACCTCTGCTGGGCCTTTTTCACAATGGAGTCAATGTGAATGTCCCACTTCAGGTCCTGAGAGATAGTGGTGCCCAGGAACCTGAATGACTCCACTGCAGTCACAGTGCTATCTATGATGGTGAGTGGGGGGAGTGCAGGGGGGTTTCTCCTGAAGTCCACGATCATCTCCACTGTTTTGAGCGTGTTAAGCTCCAGGTTGTTGAGACTGCACCAGACAGCCAGCTCTTTAACCTCCTGTCTGTAAGCAGACTCGTCACCGTCCTGAATGAGGCCGATGAGTGTGGTGTCATCTGCAAACTTCAGGAGCTTGACAGAGGGGTCCTTAGATGTGCAGTCATTAGTGTACAGGGAGAAGAGCAGTGGGGAGAGAACACAGCCCTGGGGAGCTCCGGTGCTGATTGTACGGGTGCTGGATGTGTATTTTCCCAGCCTCACTAGCTGCTGCCTGTCTGTCAGGAAGCTGTTGATCCACTGACAGACGGAGGTGGGCACGGAGAGCTGAGTTAGTTTGGGCAGGAGGAGGTTTGGGATGATCGTGTTAAAGGCAGAGCTGAAGTCCACAAACAGGATCCTCACATAGGTCCCCGGTCTGTCTAGGTGTTGCAGAACATAATGCAGTCCGATGTTTACTGCATCGTCCACAGACCTGTTTGCTCTGTAGGCAAACTGAAGAGGATCCAGCAAGGGTCCAGTGATGTCCTTCAGGTGGGCCAGCACCAGTTTTTCAAATGACTTCATGACTACAGACGTTAGAGCCACAGGCCTGTAGTCATTTAGTCCTGTAATTTTGGATTTCTTTGGGATGGGGATGATGGTGGAGCGTTTGAAGCATGAAGGGACTTCGCACAGCTCCAGCGATCTGTTGAAGATCTTTGTGAAGATGGGGGCTAGCTG
This sequence comes from Carassius carassius, assembly GCF_963082965.1. Classification (NCBI taxonomy): domain Eukaryota; kingdom Metazoa; phylum Chordata; class Actinopteri; order Cypriniformes; family Cyprinidae; genus Carassius; species Carassius carassius. The sequence continues at coordinate 4,351,771 of NC_081762.1, read as the reverse complement.
GTCAGCACAGGATTTCAGACAGGCTGGTGTAACACAATCTGGGCCTGGTGCTTTTTTCCTTTTCTGCTTCTTGAAGACCTGGCGCACCGCATCCTCGCTGATCTGTATTGCAGGTGTGGGGGAGAGGGGGGATGCAGGAGGTGTGAATGGTGAGAGCGCTTGATTGGAGAGGTGTTCAGGGTGGGTTGCAGGAGTTGTGAGTGGTGTGAACAGTTGTTTGGAGAGGCATTCAGGGTTGGTTGCAGGAGTTGTGAATGGTGAGAGCGGTTGATTGGAGAGGTGATCAGGATGGGTTGCAGGAGCTGTTAATGGTGTGAACGGTTGTGTGGAGAGGCATTCAGGGTTGGTTGCAGGAGCTGTGAATGGTGTGAACGTTTGTTTGGAGAGGCATTCAGGGTTGGTTGCAGGAGTTGTTATTGGTGTGAACGGTTGTGTGGAGAGGTGTTCAGGGCAGGTGATGGGTGTTCTTTCAAACCTGCAGTAAAACTCGTTCAGATCGTCTGCCAGTCGTTGATTTTCCACAGTGCTGGGGGGTGGTGTCTTGTAATTGGTGATCTTCTTTAGGCTTTTCCACACTGATGCGGAGTCGTTCGAAGTGAACTGAGTCCTTATTTTTTCAGAATAATTCCTCTTTGCCACTTTGATCTCCTTTTCCAGTGTGTATTTAGCCTGTTTATACAAGACATTGTCCCCCTTCACGTAAGCATCTTCTTTGGCCTGACGGAGCTGTCTGAGTTTTGCAGTGAACCACGGTTTGTCATTGTTGTAATTTAGTTGAGTCTTGGTAGGAATACACATATCCTCACAGAAACTGATATATGATGTTACGGTCTCTGTGAGTTCGTCCAGATCAGTGGCAGCAGCTTCAAAAACACTCCAATCAGTGAGGTCAAAACAAGATTGTAAATCCTGCTCTGCTTCATTAGTCCATCTTTTTACAGTCCTTAATACAGGTTTAGCTGATTTTAGTTTCTGCCTGTAGGTCGGTATAAGATGAACCAGAAGGTGATCAGAATGTCCCAAAGCTGCTCGTGGAACAGAGTGAAATGCATCCTTTATTGTTGTGTAACAGTGATCCAATATATTACTGTCTCTTGTGGGACAAGTAACATGCTGTCTGTATTTTGGCAGTTCACGGGAGAGATTGGCTTTATTAAAGTCCCCAAGAATGATTAAAACAGAGTCTGGGTGTTGTTGTTCTGTCTCTGTGATCTGCTCAGCGAGTTTCTGTAAAGCTGAGCTCACGTGCGCTTGAGGAGGGATGTAAACACTAACCAGAATGAACGAATGAAACTCCTGCGGCGAATAGAACGGCTTGCAGTTAATGAAGAGCGTTTCGAGATTTGAGCAGCACGTCTTCTTTAACACAGTTACATCTGTACACCACCGTTCATTGATGTAAAAGCATGTCCCGCCGCCGCGCGATTTCCCCGTTGATTCTGCGTCGCGATCCGCTCTAAACAGCTGAAAGTCCGGCAGATGGAGCGCGCTGTCCGGTATGGTGTCATTCAGCCAAGTTTCCGTGAAACACAGAGCAGCAGAGTGGGAGAAATCTTTATTTGTCCGAGAGAGCAGAAGCAGTTTGTCCGTTTTGTTGGGTAGAGAGCGGAGATTTGCCAGATGGATGCTAGGCAACGGCGTTCGAAATCCGCGTTTTCTGAGTCTCACGAGCGCTCCCGCTCACTTTCCCCGCCTGCGCGTCCTCTTGAAGCGTGTGATCAGGGCAGCCGCTCCGCCGACAAGAATGTCCAGCAAAACATCAGAATAGTCGAAAACCGGTGAAATATCGGGAGATGTGTGTTGCCGAATATCCAGCAATTCGTCCCTGGTGAAACTGATTGCAGGAATATAACTAAAGACAGGACAAACTAACAAAAACACAAAAACAACTGAAGAGCACGTCACGGAGGCAGCCATCCTGTATCGGCGCCAAGTAGAACTGATATGCAAAAACAAACATACAGCGATAGATGTGTGTGCTATCCTTTGAATGGTCTCTTAAAATAATACACATTGCTAAATCATAGTTAGCCCAGCGATAGGTTACATAAGAAAATAAGCCTTGACAAAATACCCCATACCACCCAAAAGTAATTCATATGGCCGTATGGCATACGGGTCAGGTAGCCTGCTTCCATCCGCGAGAGTTATAAAAAAAAAAAAAAATCGTTCAATTTAACTGGTTCTTCTTAGTGAACCGGTTGAACCAGTTCACCAAATCGAACTGAATCGTTTGAAACGGTTCACGTCTCCAATAAGCATTAATCCACAAATTACTTAAGCTGTTAACTTTTTTAACGTTACTGACACTCCCTCTGAGTCAGAATAAACCAATATCCCGGAGTAATTCATGTACTCAAACAGTACACTGACTGAACTGCTGTGAAGACCAAACTGAAGATGAACACCGAGCCGAGCTAGATGACGAACGAACACGCCCACTGCTGGAGCAGTTCTCGTTCTCGAGTCAAGAGCCGGTTGCATCGGTTTTCGGATCACCAGTACACTGAACCGAGAATCGTTTCTGTCGGACACGTCCGATTTGAGAACCGATGAGCTGATTCTCGTTCTCGAGTCAAGAACCGGTTGCATCGATCACCAGTACACTGAACCGAAAACCGTTTCTTTCGGACGCGTCCGACTTGAGAACCGATGAACTGATGAAACTGCGCATGCATGTAATTTTTTAAGTATTTTGTTAAACATTGGAAAGTGTGATAAAATAACTATAATTTTATTTATTTATTTATTTTTAAAGATGAATGTTTCTAATCTGTATATTGTAGATAATGAATTGGCCAAAGGGGTTTTCAGGGAAGTTGGACAATAATTAAGACTATGTTTAATAGGAATAAGGGATGGTTTATGAAATATCTGTATCTACTGTATATATAGTTAATGATGACACATTCACAAATTGAGTTTGTAGTAAACAGAACACGAACACGAGTAGAGCAGCTGATGAACCTGAACTTCAGCATGTGCCGGTTAGAGTGATTCTCATTCTCGAGTCAAGAACCGGTTGCATCGGTTTTCATATCAGCAGACTGACACACAGAGTGTCTGAACCGAACTGATTCTTTTGGTGATTGATTCTGAACTGATTCTGTGCTAATGTTATGAGCGCGGGTAAACCGAGGGCTTGGATGAAGGACAATCTGGCGAAACGTAAGTTCATTTAATAAAAAAAATAAATTGCAATGGATTATGTATAGTAAGTGGATCATGGTTTCTGCGCTGATGACACCTAATTTATTTACTGTATATCTTCAAGACGTAAATCCTCATATGCACATTATTGCTGTTACTGTATTTGGGTGCATTTTTGCAAAACTCAAATGTAAACTTTTCATGTTTTTAACTGACTAAAGTTATGATTACTGACTTATGACTTATGATTTATGATCTTATGACTTATGATCACGTCTATCATATATATATGATAGACGTGACGCCATTACGTCATCGCCAATGTCATCATTACGTCGAGTGTAAAAGAACCGCTGAACCGTTTTTTTTTCAACCGGTTCATTGAATCAAACCGTCCGAAAGAACCGGTTCGCGGAAAAGAATCGAACTTCCCATCACTAGCATCCATGTTTAATAAATCCCTCCTAAAACGTGCAAGCTTATGCTTGTCAACATTGCGTCCGCGCCTCTTTTTGCCTCCAGCTAAGCCCCGCCCACCCGGAGACGTTGGAATGTTTACAAACTTTTAAGGGGTCTATTGCAAGTACAGTTAAACATGTTACATGAAATGTCGGCTCATTTCAACACTGTACAAATAACAACACCGCTTTTAGTTGGTTTTGCAATGTGGCACTTAAACTCTCAGTTCATATAGAGTTAGATTTATCTTATTTCAAATAGCAGCTTCGTGCTGTAGTTAAGGGAACACAGTGATAGCGATCTGAATCTCCGTGCCAGTTCCTCTGGATACAAACACAAGGTTTTTTTTCCCCGCTGTTGGTACACAGTTAAAATTTACTTGATCAAGCTTTTAGAACACTCCCATTCAAATTACTCTCGGACACACGCAGTGTTACACGAGATTGCATTCACTTTGTGAACGGACACAGACAGGCAAACATTATTCTCTAATGTTTAACTTAGGGGAGTCAAATATCAAATTTGATTCGGCAGTGGAACACACACTGGCAATCAAACTGTATGAAGTATGAATACGGAGGCTTTGATAAGTAGATTGAGGAACACGCTCAAAATTATTCATTATTCACCGATTTATTTCCCTTTTGGATCACTACAATTTAGCTCCGTTCAGCGAACTGTGACTCTCTGACTGAGATTGTATAGCGTTTGAGAGGCACTGAAACATGCAGTGGAATCAAATCAGCTATAAACAAGTGAGGAACACGCTCAATTTCGCAGAACCTGATTTTACCAAGTGAGACATGTTCCTGGGACAACATCTTTGTTGTCCCTGGAACAACACTGTATAAAAGGCTCTGACGTTTCTGGGTGCCTGCCGCTTTAAGACTCTTCTTCGGTGGTTACGGGAGAGGAAGTGTGTAGCTAGTGTGTTGGTTATAGTAAGCTCGGAAAGTGTTCAAGTTCACATACGCTCCACTTAAGAGCCAGAAATTCGAGCTTATGGACTGGATAGTTCCTCTGTGATTTGCTCAGGGTCTTGCTCGCGAATGCAATTGGAAGAGCTTGCTCTTCACCTGCAGGCACTTGAGATAATACAGCTCCCAAACCGTCTAACGAAGCATCAATTGCAAGAATCAGGGGTCGAGTGAAGTCAGGATGTGCCAGAACCACCCTTTTAGCAAATTCTCCTTGAGACTAAATAATGCATGATCGCATTCCTTCGTCCAATCCGTGGGTTTGAGCTTCCTATAAGTTCCTGCTTTAATATCCTTCTCTGCCCAGCCGTAAGAGCAAAGAGTGGCTTTGCCAAAGAAGAACATCCAGGAATGAAATGTTGATAATAAAGGATCAAACCAAGGACGGATTTAATTCTTTGCACTGATGGGGTACATCTGTCGTTTTCCATCAGATCAAATTTGGAGAGCTTCGAGATCACCTCGACTTTAGCAGGATGTACAGAAACTCCATCCCTGTCTATGATGTGACCTAGGAACTTTACAGAGGTTCTCAGCAGATGACATTTCTTAGGGCTCAACTTAAGGTTGTGCTGCCTCAAGCGACTGAACCCAACCTCCAGCCTTTCCAATGCCTCTTACTCACTTGGAGCGAACACCAGCAGATCGTCGAGATAACATAACAAGCTGCTAAAGTTTAAGTCTCCAAAAATGCTTACCATCATCCGCATAAAAGAGGCTGGGCTGTTGCATAGCCCTTGCGGCATCCTATTATACTCGTGCAGCCCTACAGGAGTCGTGAACGCAGTATATTTCTTGTTCTCTTCAGCCATGGGTATGTTATAAAATCCTGATGTCAGGTCCATGGTGCTAAAAAGTGTGTTTCCGCCCAGAGCAGCTAAACAGTCAGACTGGTGTGGAAGTGGGTGTGCATCCTTTATTGTTCTTGCATTTAACCATCTAAAATCTGTGCATATCCTCAAACCCCCATCCTTCTTCCACACCAAGACTAACGGGGAAGCATATTCACTTACAGACTTCCTAATTATCCCTTGTTCCTCCATCTGAGACAGAGCCTGATGCAACTTTTGGTAGTGTGCAGGTGGCACTCTACGATAAGGGAGTCTGAATGGACGCTCATCCATTAGCCGAATGCGGTGAACAAAGTCCTTTACTTCTCCACAGTCCAAAGCATGTTTGGAAAACACATTGTTGTATCTCTCCAGTAATTGCACTAACTTCTCTTTTGTCCCAAGGTTGACAGAACAAGACTGGATGTCAAGATCAGCAAGACCAACAGTTTCCAGTCGCTGTCTGAAATCAGAAGATGGATTAGGTAAGCACTGACTCTCCTTCTCAAACAACTCAGTTCGACTCAATCCCTGGAAAAGTTCAAAGTCCTCCACGGCGACACATGGCGATACATCTGCCAATTTGCGATTTCTCTTGAGAGTAATTGGCTTGTCATAGACGTTGGTGACTTTTACTGGAACCCAGCGGTCACCCCATAATGGCGTGATAACACGCCCGATCATGATGTCTCCTGATACAGACCTTGAAGTTGTTGGTTCCACTACAACTGTGCTTTCTGGTGCGATGGGGACATTTTTTGGCAACTTTCCCCAGACAAGGTGCTCCTGTTTTGCTAAAAGAGTAACACACTGTTGGAGCTTGATGGTTCCCACCTTGTCTGGCAACTCTGAGCCCTTCCACCGACAAGTGTTGGCCATTACATCAAGGAACTGCTCACATCCAGCCATCGGCTCCTCTTTCTGATTAGAAACAAGTCGCCAATAATCACTGTCGCCCTTCATGCGATGTGCGAGGAATTTGATCACATTTGTGCCAATGATTAGATCATCCCGCTGGCCAGGTTCAACGAGAATAGGCACTAGACAATCTCCCCATAAATTTTCAATTCAACCTCATACATACACTTTGGCCTTGTAACTTTACCTCCGCATCCTACTAGAATGACTTCCTGTTGAAGAAGTGTGGGTGGAGGCAATACATTCTCACTTATCATCCTCTCTTCTGCTTTGTCGCTGAAAGTGCAGGCCATGGACCCTGTATCAAGCATTCCCTTCATTTGAAACACATTATTTACACTGACTGGCGCATAGAACAATTCATCAAATGCTTCAACTGCCTGGACATTTTGTGCTATCACTTTGGTTCCTGTGGGAGCCTGTGCACATGCATTTTCATATAAGTGATGGAGATCAACACTCTCTAGGGGTTCTTCGCTTGTGCCCACGCATCCCCCTTCCAAACGTGAGCTATCTAGTTTAAACCTGAAGAGCCCCTGAATGTTGTCAGACCAGGTCTCGACCTGTCACTTGAACAGTCTCTCTTACTATGCCCAGGCTGGAAGCACGCAAAGCACAGATGTTCTCGCCGGCAATGCGTTACAGTGGAGTGATCTGGAGATTTGCATACTCTACAGAGCTTGCCTTGGGGCTTGTGAGATGGCATTTGGACATTTTGAGACAGTGCACGATCAAGAAGATTAATCAGAGTACTCATACAATTATCATCACTATCTATAGTGTGTGCTGTGCTGATACGACTACACTCAACTGGTTCTGTTGAAAAGCCAACATCCACTTCATCAACATCATGTGACGTCTGAACATGAGTAGTGACATGTCTTGAAGTAACATGACGCTTCGACTCCGTTGACATCTGGTCTTTCAACTCTGTTTGGTACCTGTCAAGCTGTTCTTGTATCTCCTGTGCAGTCCATTTTTCTGGAGCTTTGAAACGGAACACTGAAGCTAGGGTGGAGTCAGGGCAGTACTTCACGAACATCATAGCCGCTTCTTGACACGGATCTTCCATTCGTCTTCCAAGTCTTTTTAATGCTTCCTCCGCGAGATCCACTGCTTTATTCAACCGCACCCAATACTCAACAGGACCTTCTCCTGCTAATGGAACAGTGCCATAGAAATCAGCCAAGGGCATACATGAATAATTGACATCACTATAATGTTGTTTCAGGATGTCTATGATAACCTTTGGGTTCTCAACTGGGTTTAAAGCTGAATTACAACGAAGAGTTACTCTGACAACATCTTTAGCTTTACCCATCAATCTGCTTAGAATCTCTTGATGTTGCTCTGCTAATGGTATTCCTCTCTTTCGCAGATATGTGTCCATCAGCTCCTCCCATTCATGCACCCCAAGCTTGTCTGACGAATCTCCACGGTAGACTGGGGGCTCCTTTGCGTCTGACTGCATGACCAATCTCACTCCAGTCAAGTTAAGTGAAGGTATATCTGATAATGTCTTAGAAGTATCTAACCTCTGTGTTTGTGCACCTCTATTCTCTCCTTCCACGTAACTAGCTTCCCTTTGAGATGCTAAAATTGTCTGACCAACCTGTTGAGCAATATGTGCTATCAACCCTTGCCAGTTTGGATAATTTATGTCTGGAACAGCTAAGGGCAAAGTGTCAGCTGTTGGATTGGGAACATTATCAGTTACACGTGTGGAGCACAAAACATGAGGCATTCTGTTCACTCTACTCTCCCTTCCAATTGGAGCGACTGGAGTGTCACCAAATATTCTCCCTCTACCAAGACCTAACCCAGTCATTGTTTCATCAAAATCATCTCCATTTAAACTAAATGCCATATTTGGTTTCATACACAAAATAATTGCAACAACAAAAAATAAATGTCCAAATGTAATAAACTTAAGAAATATAAAATATCAGTCTGAGAAAAATAATCACTTAATGAGGAATGCACCAGTGAATATGGAAAATCCCACATTTTGTATTCTCAAATTTCTTCACTCACAAAACTGTGAACCTCAAAGCAGCGTCCCTCGGTGACCTGACTGACGTAGATCCTGAAGCAAATCTTCATCCGGGTCACGGCACCAATGTAACCGGTCCTTTTCTGACCGCTGCTACTATCATCTGCGTTGTGTGTAAGAAGGCTCAGGACACTTTCACTTCTGCTCACCAAAGGGGATTTATTGACAGTCACGCCCAGCAATAACTTTACTCCATCTGCGGATTAATATGAATAAAGTTCAAATCTCTCTCATGGGCATTCCAAAGACATTCCTCTCATCAGCATATACAATGCGAACTCACTTTAACAATTGATAATAAAAATTGAGAAAGACATCATTAACACTGAAACAGAGTATTAACATGTGCAAGAATATAAAAGAAAATAAACAATAAGAGTGAAATACCTGCGGATTAATATGAATAAAGTTCAAATCTCTCTCATGGGCATTCCAAAGACATTCCTGTATGATATAATATTTGTTAGCTAATTAATGACTCAAAAGCATATCATACGGCCCACACGATATAACTTCATATTCTTAATCCACTCACGCATAAAATTTATAACACAACACTGCATACAGTCACAGAAGCACATATAATAGAATATTTAGTCAGTTTATACACTTTGCAAACTTAATTTACCCATAAAATGAAGAGCTCTGACAAACGCTTACTTCTCATCAGCATATACAATGCGAACTAGTGATGTGTCGTTCGTGAACGAATCGTTCTTTTTGAACGAATCTTTTAGGTGAACGAATCGTTCTCGTTCACGTAATCCACTGACTTATACTTCTCGTTCAGTGAAGTTCCTCCCTTCACAGCAGCGCGGCGCTAAGCAGCGCATGCGCAGCTCAGTGAACCGGGTAAAAACCATTTCATCCTGTCAAAGAATTACTCAACCTCGAGCCAATAGCGAGCCAATTCGAGTATGAGATGTGACAGAGTATGTGATTTGTTGAATGTAGTGAACGAATACGCCCTTAATGAACGAGTTTCATATAAGTCTGAACTAGATCTGGACTCTGGAGATCTTATCGTTCGTGAACGAAATGACTGAACTGGTACCCATGTCGTTCGTGAATGAGTTGAATGAGCTGATACATGTCGTTCGTGAATGAAATGACTGAACTGATACACATGTCGTTCGTGAATGAGTTGAATGAGCTGATACATGTCGTTCGTGAATGAAATGAACTGGCACATAGCTTATCTCGTTCGTGAACGAAATGAATGAGAGTAAACCGGGTTAGTCTGCCATTTAGCATGTCAATCTCGCAAAAATGCAAAGCGCAGTTAAGTACTGTACTATGCACATATGCTTGTTTTGATATTTAGCAGCTCCACGTTTAATCCCCGATTTATGAATGTGAATATATAATATACAAACTGTCTGACCAAACAATTAAAATGCTAATTAGGCAAGAAAACCTTGTGCTTTGTTCATCTGAAAAACTTAATTAGACTTTATATATTGAATGTGATTATACACACATTTTAATAAAGCCAGATCAGTTTTTGTAACAAGTGAATACGTTCGTTGACTTAAGACATAACACATAATACGCTCTTTTTTTGCCATCTGCTGGCTTATTTTGTGTAATACGAAGAAATGGTCACTGAACGAATCAGTGAACGATTCTGAACGAATCATTTTGGTGAACGAACTGAAAATGAACGAATCTCTAAAAAGAATCATAATTTCCACCACTAATGCGAACTGAAGAGAAGCGCGCACTCGCTTGAAAATGGCGTCAGTAGAGCGCCAACAGGAACTTTCATAATAAAAGTCTCTAAACAATGAACAACAGTATCGACATATACTGCTTAAAGAAAAACAGAAATAAATCAATAATACAATAAATAGGATTTTAGTGAAAAAGAACAATGTGTTACATTCAAACTGTATTTACTATAACTCGTTACAGCAGCATAGTTCAGCCTACGTGCCTGTGTTGTGTAGTTTCCGTAATCTGTTCTGAACGATCCAGCTTCCAATATTTATGTGTTGAGTTCATGACGAAAAGTAAGTGGTCACTTCGTTGTGTTTGTGTTTCTATACTGTAGAAACACAAAGTTTTTGTCTATACTGTACAAACACTGTGATTAACCAATTAGATTTGAAGAACCAGTTTATAGATTTTGTGGCGTTTATGCTTAAAATCACTGTTTGGTGCTTGTACATCAGTGTCATTCATCTATCATTTCCTCTGATTTTAGGGATTACTCATGGTTAAGGTTAGGTTTAGGTGTAGGGATTTGGTCAAGAATAAATTTTTGGAGTAAAATGTTGTTCCAGGGTCAACAAAATATGTTGACCTAGGAACACATCTAACTCAGCAAAATCAGGACGTGCCTCAATTTCTACCTTATTGTACGATCTCAGATGTTTACTTTTAAGTTCACTTACTGCTGTTAACAATGGAGAGGTGGACTTAAGTTACAGTCCCATCTGCTTTCATTCAAGCGCGCGCGCTGCTTATGTCACGGGTCTCACACACACACACACGTCTCGACTCAGCTTCTTTCATCCGCAACAAAAGAAAATACTAAATATCTTGGTTTATGCTCACAATTTAGATTAAACTGCCCGCACGTTCTCCACCATAATAAATGTAAGGGAAACAGGTCAATTTAGCTCAAAGGGAATCATTTAAGATTTTAAATGGAATTTGAACAGAATCACTGTTTCACGGCTGATCACTGAGACGCCCTGCGATTCACTGAACGAGCCGTTTAACATCAAATCTGCGCTGGATATTAATATCCAAAGTATAGTGAAAACACTATCAATTAGCACAGTAACAATATCGTCAGTTTAAGGCATTAACTTGTAAGCACAAAACACAAGATAATTCTCTTTTCAATATGAATAAAGCTTTATTAGATAAATTTAAGACATAAACTAATCTAACACATAAACGCACAAGTTGCAGGAAGATCGAAAGTTAGTGAAAGATGAGTTTAAGAGAATGGAAATGTGGAATCCCAAGTTTACAGCAATACGTTAAATTGCATAGACATGAACAACCATCAATCACTTAATTAGCCCTCGCATTGAGTTCCTCAATAAGGTTAAAATTATATTAGATACACCAGTAAAGGTCAGAGTCTGGAGGTAAAGTTACGTCTCATGTGAAAAGGGAGTCCCCTTTGTTGTCATTGAAAGGGGTTTCCCGATGTCGCTGATTGGCTGGAAGTTCAGTAGTCGCTGAAGTGACGTCTTGGGAAGCCCGTGGTTGGGCGTTGGCTGACGATGCAGAGTTGTGTGGGCTGGTTGAAGTTGAACGGGCACTTGAGGTCACACACGGCGTTACAAAACTTAACTCAGAACACGAAACTCTCAATCGGAAAACAAAAGAAGTAAAGTTTAACGAGACTAGGTGGTGTTTCTTCTCATCGTGGCTAAGTAGCAGCAGGCGTGCAGGCCGACGCACACTGGAACCGCGCTCAAAGAACAGCTAAAAGTGATGACTAAAAGCATGGCTAAAAGCTAAAGCTAGGAAGCAAAGCTACAAGCTATAAGCTAAAATCATACTAAAAGCTGGCATGACTGATAGCAAAAGCAAAGCTAAAACTAAAAGCATAGATTTTATGGTGTCCTAAGTATTTAAACTGGCCTGTTGGCCACACCTCAAATGTTGTCTTGACCAATCAGATATTGTCTTGGCTCGGGGGTGTCATAAATCATGTTATCTTATCAAGCATGTGGTCCGATTTTTCTGCTCTTGCAGGGTATAATTTTGGACATGATTCCTATAACAAGAATATGATACATTTGACAAATAACTGATGGTCAGAACTGTTTCAAGCTAACAGATTCAAACACATACATAGGAAACATGAATATGTATCCTTAAGCTATCCAATAGTTATTAAAAGACATACACAATAAGTGATTATAAACATGATAGTCAAATGTGTGGGTTACATATAAATTAATATGGAGTGAAGCAATGGACTGATATTCATTTATAAGTCTTTTTGAGTTCATTTTGGTCCATATATATGCAGAAAAGACAGTTTCTGTGTCATTATCTGACAAAGATTTCTGTGGAGACAAGAGGTTTAAAGGCCCCCCTTAGGAATTTCAGTCTGGTTCTGCTAGGTGGGGGAAGTGTTTAAGGATATTGTGTATAACTCTCATGGGTTTACATGTGATGTCCAGCGTTACATCTCAATTACTTGCACCAAATTTGACAATCTCTTCTCCGAATTGAAATAGTCAATAATTGTTCTAGTGGTGTTAATGTTGAAAGCTGTTCTGTGAAAGGGTTGGTTGGTTGTTTATCTTGCTTGGGACTTGTGGCACAGAATGTTTTATGACTTCCTGTTGCCTTTCTGAGGAATTCGACTCGTGTTTCAACCACAGTTCTGATCGACTCATTAATTTGTCTGATTCGGGTCAGATCTGCTACACTGTGAAGACCTCTTATTCTGGATTCTTTTATGACCTCATCATTGCACTGTAGGAGTAATTTTGGTAGGCCAGTCACTCCTGGTAAGGTTCACCACTCTTCCAAGTTTTCTCCATTTGTGGATAATGGCTCTAACCGTGGGCCACTGGAGTCCCAAAGCCTAAGGGGTCTTCTAGCAGTTTAGTGCGGAACAGGGCACGCTTCCCATGAAAAATCGCTAATGTGAACGCTGTCATCAGCCCCTGGTGTGACCTGGGGTACCGAACCCGTGACTACCTGGAGAAGGTGGTCTGAGTTCGGTTGCTCCCGAACTGTGGCACGGTTCGCGTGAATGTGCAAGCAACATGGACTCGGGTGCGCATTTGTTCAGGAAGTAAAGTACCCCGTGCATGCGTAACATTGTCGATATCATTGCTTCCTCAACACACGAGAACCATGAGTGCCATCATTGAGTGGCAAGGGAATGTGGATATGTGCTGAATTACACCATGCAATGATCATAAACGCAGTTGTCGTTTACTATGCTGTGCATAATAGCACCAAAATAACAAAAAAATTACAACTATGCTCAGTCGCGTTGTGTTCTCCATGCGTTTTCCGTGTGCGTTTGCGATGACGTAAAGTGACTGCAAACGCATCTGGGTTCGATACAACTATTGATTGTGAAAGCAGGCCATCGCTGCGGGCGGCGCCGGGAACAATCGTGCTCTGGCTCGGACCGCAGCAAACGAGCCCATTGTAAAAGCCCCCTTAGAAATGGCTTTATCACCCTTTCCAACTATTTTGTTTTAATTTCTTTAGATTGCGGCATGAAGGCACAATATGTAATTTTTCTGCTTTAAAAATAGCAGAGATCACTATATCTATGTTATATATATTTTTTTGTTGTGTACTTACATTATCCCGACAGTTTCCACGAACTTTAAAATCCGGAGAAAATTATAGTTTAATTAGAAGACACGGCACGTTTCTTTATTTCCGTTTTGTCGCCCGTCTATGGCGTCATATAAACTTTGACCCCTCTAGTTTATCTAACTTCCTGCGGAACCGCCAAATACAAAGGTGAACAGAAGCAAAGACGAGACGAAGAAGAAAAAGTAGTAGCTAGCCTTGATCGAGACTATTATATTTTATATTTATATTGTTTATATTCGTATTTATACCTCAATCAATAACTTAGTTATGGATCATGATTATGCTTTGCCTGCACGTTCTGTGAAGCGCAAACGTACGGGTGAAATAAATGACCTGAGAAGGTTTTGGGACAAGAGAAGATACGAGACACAGGTAAATATTGGAGTTGCATTTCCAAGATAGAGAGAGCTTCGTGACAAGCTGAAACTACAGAGAGATGCTTGCATTCTAATAAACAGGTATGCATCCATTCAGCTAACTATATCTATCCGTATATTTTGTGAAACGATGATGTCTTGTGTAAAACGCAGATGGACTAGCTCTCATGTAGAGTATAATGTAAATCTACATGTGTTCTATATCTAGCTGGATAAAGTAGCTTCAAATGCAGTTCACTATCTTGTTCGATATCATAGTATAAACGTAGCCTAATTATAATTATTAACGAAAGGCAACCGTGTTTTTTTTTAACATATATTACTACTAGCTAGATGGAATATTGATTTGATAGGGGTCTGATAATTCATATATCTCTCCGTTCGAAAATACGTGATTGTCAAAATACTAAGGCCGGTGACACACTGGCTGCGTGGCGTCTCTGCTGCGTGCCAGAAGCGTGGTATAAAGGTAAATCAGTAGCAAAACTCGAGAGGTTGAAGATCTGATTGTGAGAACTTGTCATATTAATATTTGTATTTGTAAGTTAATATTTACACTCACAGCTCTGATGTGAAAAGCTGAATCTTTGAATTTACACACACAGACAATGATCAAAACACCGTGTTTTGAATTGGAAGTTGTAGATTAATAGTCACAAATGTGTAGAATGACATTCACACAAAGAAAATGACATACACACATGTTTACGACATATTTACTTTTGCACTTTACTTCAGTTTCGCTGCACAACGTCAAGTCGGCACTTACAACCTCTCAGATCTGGAAGTACAAGTTCAAATCCTAGCGCTCTGACTTTTGCTACTCTTTTTGCGGTATTCTTGTTGCAAAACTCACTTGTGCACTTGTATATGCAGATGTGAGAGAGCAGAGCTGTGGGTGGGGCTTTGGTGCGAATGAAGACATTTTATTGGTCGATGCCCGACCAATGAACAACGCCAACTGTTTTCACTGAATGGAATATCCTTAGCTTTGACAGGATTTTAAGACACTGCATTCATTTTGCCATTCAGGTATTATCTAGTAGACAAATAATGCAACATATTTTATATGTATATGCCACTGCATATCACTCTACCAGAGTTGCAATATAATGCTGTTTTTATTATTTTTATGTTTTGTAACATCTTCATTGGGTTAAATTCCTTATTTACTTGTCAGTAATGAACCTTTTTAAATGCAACATTATTATTATTTTTTTAATAAAAATCGAGTGTTTAATAATGTCTAAATGTACATTAAACAGCAAAACCTAAAAAATAAGCACTTATGACCAGAAATACTGTTTTGAGCAACTAGTAGAGCTAAATACATGTATTTATTAAACATCAACAAGGCCATCTAGTGTTTAAGCAATGGAATTGCATATGAATATGCCTCTAATTTAAAGCGTGCCTCTTTGCACTGGAATTTAAACCTAAATACTACAGTTAGTATAAATAAGTTGTAGTATAAATAACCATATTAGAAAATGTTATATTTCAAATGGTCATTCATGGATCATAATTATTGCGCATATTATTTAGTACCATGATCTCTTCAAATTAACTAAACAGGACTGAGTTAACATGTAGTACAGTTATTTTATTGGTTAAAAGCTACTCTTAATTGTTTAGTCACATTTAACTGCCAAGGAGGAGTATGAGAACATAATGCTGTTCCATTTTCCAGTATAAAATGCTATTGTAACGCATAGTCATTAGTCAATGTAGTAATCCATGCATAATAGAGTTGTGACGTTCGCGAACGAACCGATTCTTTTGAACGGCTCATAAACATGAACGATGGGAGCCGAGTCGCGGCTGGAGGGGAGCCGTTCTTTCTGTCGTTCTTTTTTCCTATGCGTATTTCACACAGATGCACACAAATGAGCTCCTCCGCGAGACAGAACAGTTATAGGGGGAGGGGCGCACCCAGCGCAGGCCAACCCTTTATAGCGTGATGATATTAGTTATTAGTTGTGCATGTTCATTGCAGCCCACTTTGTTATTGTTCATTGACTTGAAGGGGCTGATGTCCTATTTGCAAAGTTTACAGTAGTAATAGTATGTAGTATGTAGACATTTCCATTTTATTTATTCTAATTTTATCTACTTTAAATATTTTTTGTTTTCTATCAAAATGTTCCTGTGTGATAACAATGTTCTTGTGTGGAAGTGTTTGTAGTAAAAGCTGTTTTGCACAGAAATTCATTGCAGCCGGCTTTGTTTTTGATGTTTAGTTGAGTAGGTATTGTATGAATAACATAAGTCAACGTAGCTTTACACACACACACACACACTTTGTACTAAAGGTAAATCCAAAATAGTGATGTCACTGTCTAAGCAGAGGGATTTGTGCAACCCTATGGAATATAGTCCACACATGACAAACGAGGTAATAATCAATATTTCAGAATAATTCAAACTCAGATATTGGTGTGTGATATCTGAGTTTTAATTATTTGACTACAAATCTCACCTCATTTTTCCTCCCAGTGATTATTTCCAGGATAAACTGAGATGCCCCCAAGCTGGCTTCTTAAAACTGACTAAATATTTAAAAAGAGCCAAAAGAGCCGTTAACGGCTCTTTGAAAGGAACAACGGCTCTTTGAAAGGAACGGATCGCGAAGATCCGGATCCCCTCAAAGAGCCATAAATCCCATCACTAAATAATCAATGCACTTTATGTGTTACAAATGACTAGGAATCGCTGCAAATATAATAAAACTGCTGTCTGTCCCAATTAATACATTTCAAGCATATTAACAAAATGTTTAGTTTAGTACTATTGATAGCTCCATGAACCACGTGACCGCGTGGCGGTGAGATTAAAGCATGCTCTGGTACAGCGAGTTTACTCTGTAATATGCAGTGGGATATACATATAAAATATGTTGCATTATTTGTCTACTAGATAATACCTGAATGGCAAAATTAATGCAGTGTCTTAAAATCCTGTCAAAGCTAAGGATATTCAGTGAAAACAATTGGCGTTGTTCATTGGTCGGGCATTGACCAATAAAATGTCTTCATTCGCACCAAAGCCCCACCCACAGCTCTGCTCTCTCACATCTGCATATACAAGTGCACAAGTGAGTTTTGCAACAAGAATACCACAAAAAGAGTAGCAAAAGTCAGAGCGCTAGGATTTGAACTTGTACTTCCAGATCTGAGAGGTTGTAAGTGCCGACTTGACGTTGTGCAGCGAAACTGAAGTAAAGTGCAAAAGTAAATATGTCGTAAACGTGTGTATGTCATTTTCTTTGTGTGAATGTCATTCTACACATTTGTGACTATTAATCTACAACTTCCAATTCAAAACACGGGTGTTTTGATCATTGTCTGTGTGTGCAAATTGATTCAGCTTTTCACATCAGAGCTGTGAGTGTAAATTTTAACTTACAAATACAAATATTAATATGACAAGTTCTCACATTCAGATCTTCAACCTCTCGAGTTTAGCTACTGATTTACCTCCATACGTGGCGTGCTGCTGCTGCTGTAGGTGACATAGAGGGAGACCGCCGACAGACCAGGCTCTTTTCTTCATGACAACAATATCTATACTTCATGTTGAACATAAATATAAAGCCTACTGATAAAGGACACCGTCAACAGTATTGACGGCAAAATAGACTTATGTTTGACAGGTGCAATATTTGAAAATCGATAATTATTTATTTATTTTTTAAATTACATTTGTATCTGAATTTATGTCAACCTATAGACTTTCAAACATCAAAATGTCCTGAATTAATATGTATTTGTGTACAAAATTACATATAAACATATTTTCCTATTATATTTTGCCTGGAAACGCTTCCAACACGCGTGCGTGACGCGTGAAAAATAGGCGTCGGTTCTATTTCTAGCATGCACACGTTTTCCGTGCGGCTCGAGCCGGGCCTGAGACACGCGTCTCACGCAGGCAGTCTGCAAGCTCTAACCTATTAACATGGGAGCCGAATTAAAAACTGACACGCCACGCATCCAGTGTGTCGCCGGCCTCAGTTAAAATGAGTGAGGAATGTGGGGAGCGACAGAGCGCGTGTTCCAATGAACAACAACTCCCATGAGCCTACGCTCTTTCCCGACGTCATCAAAGTACGTCTCATGTTATTGTTTTGATTGAGTGACCCTTGGTGGCCAAAAATTCCATACTGCACGTTGATGTGTTGCTCTGTAAGCACGCTTCACTTTGTCAGACAGATTCTATTTAAGTAATTTCTTGATTCAACAGGTCTGGGTGTGGCGAGTGAAATTTAATTCTGCATTTTAAAATAATGAGGTTAATCACAGTTCTTTCAGAATATAACAGGAGGGGGCAATACTTTTTTTTTTATGTAAGGCCAGGTTTGGACAGCTCTTTTCCCTTAATAAATGAAATCTTCATTTAAAAAATGCATTTTGTATTAACTTGCATTATCTTTGTGTGTTAAAATTTGATGATCTGAATCTTTTAATTAGGAATGCACCGAAATGAAAATTCTTGGCCGAAACCGAAAACCGAAAAAGAGAAAACCAAGGCCGAAAACCGAAAAAAAAAACACCGAAAGAAATTATGCCAATTATTAGTACCATTGCATTTATTGCTATGACCGTGTACTAACTTTACTAAAATTAAGACATTGCAATTGCATAAATTAATATTAAAAGTTTCAAAGATAATTACAATTACATAAATTATTTAAAAAAAAACATAAAAATACATAATTACAAATTATGCAAATATTTATTAAGCACATTGCAACAATACACAGTATTAAAATAAAATTCAAACTAAAAATGTATCCCACTCATGTGTATATTAAATAATAATGTACAGGCCTACTGGCCTGCAGAAAGGTTTTAAAATTAACTGTTCTCTCATAAAAACAAAGTGCATTTAGGTGAAGTGCATTTGAAATTTTTCTCTGTATGACTAGAAAGTGCATTACTTCTCCAGTAGGCAAGACTGTTATCACTTCTGGGGATGGGGACTTCTAGCTGTTGAGCTTGTCATCTGCCTGACATTTGAGAAATATTTGAGAGAGTGTATTTAAATAGGGCCAGGGCATAAATAAACATTTTTTATCAAATTAAAGCAGAAATCTAGCAGAAAATCTAGCAGAAAAATGGCTACAATCTGATATTATGTATGTATGTGTGTGTGTGTGTGTGTGTGTGTGTGTATATATATATATATATAATGTAACATATATAGTAACCTAAGAACAAAACAGCCAACGTATTATTATTATTATTTGAGGCACTTTCTTGCAGAATTTCACTGAACACACCAGACACCGAGGGTGCATGCGCCTCATCTGGTGCAGACACAAGTCTTTTTTTCCGCGCTCTGATCTCAGTCTCCTGCGCTTGGCGCTTCTCCGTCTCCACGCGGGTTCTCCGCATACAGGGCGGCCTGGATCATTTCTCGTGCGCGCTGCATTATTTCCGCATCCAAGTTATGGTCTTTATAACGCGGATCAAGCACATTCGCGATGAAGTGCAGAGGATCCGAAAAGATCTCAGTGAGACGTGTGCTAACAGACTGTACTTTTCTTTGTTTTCACTTCGTGGTCCGTCTTAATCTCTTTGTTAGGAGACGCTTTAGTGCTGCGAATAAAGGAATAAGAAGAGAGAGAATGTTCTCACTGGTGTGAAGTGAATGTCGCGGGGAGCTCGTGGTCTGCGCTATGCAGGTGCACGTGCAGGTCGCGGTTTCTGTTTGCGTCATCACAACATTTCGGCCGTGTTGTTTCGGTGATAAAAGTCTATCGGCCGAAAACCGAAAATGCCATTTTCGGCCGAAAGTTTTCGGTGGCCGAATATTCGGTGCAACCCTACTTTTAAGTGTGACAAATATGCAAAAAAATTAAAAAACCTTTTCACGGCACTGTACCTATATTTTGCAGTTGGTGAAAAATAACACTTTATGTAGGCTATACTTATTTTTGAAAATGTATGGAAAATGAAGTATCCCTATTCCCAATTCTAGGACATTTCCTCCATTTCTGATATCATACATGTTTATATAGGCCTACAGTATTCCTTGCTGCCCCCCTCCTCCACTAGCCCTATGTTAAGCATCAATGGACAAAATGAACTGCCTCACCTGGAGTTACACTTTGGTCTATCTGTAAATATAGAGATTTCCCTGCTCTAGGCCAAACACAAATTTCACAATGAATTACAAAGACACTGCAAGTAATACATTGAATTATTTGAAAATCTGAAATAGGAAATATACTTTTATTTACTATTTTATAAGCTAGTAAAACAACTTTACAACTACGAAATACTTTTTACAGTGTAGTAAAAGTTGATTGACAATATGGAGTTCCTTTATTTAGCTTTCTTCTTATTTGGGATAAATGGCAGAACAAAGCAGGCATATCCATATTGCTATTCACTATTGTGTGATCAGCACACTGAAGGTATTTCCGCCTAGTAACTTCTGACGCTGCACATGTCCGTACTCTAGACTACTGGCTGGAAATTCAGAACCTGTTCAGGCGTTGGCGGAGAGACATTTTACTAGTTTACAGTCAACACCTGAAGCGACGTTTGGAATTAACTTGAATATTTGAATTCATTTATCTAGCTTAGAAAATTATTTCACATCTAAAAAGAACTCCCTCTCAAGAAAATGAGAATGAAAAAAAGAATGCAGCTCGTTGTAGGGCTTCTGTTTGTCGGAGTTCATCTCGTCTGTGCTGGTGAGTAGACTTTGTTAATTTTACAGTAGTGCCAATGTAAGATAAGCTTTCTTTAAAAATATGCTGTGCCACTGTACGATATTTATATTATTTTACTTTAAAACCGACAACTTTATGAAAAGCCCACAGCCAGTCAAATGCCGTTGTGATATTGACACTTCTCTCAGAAATATTTATTTTGACCCATGATACACATTTTTATATTCTTTATTCTTAAAATATGTAGCCAATGATTTACACACTTTGAAGAGAGCATATTCTTTAAATTATTTAGATCTTTTGAAGGCATATGTTGTTCTTAAGCCTATTGAAAAAATAGCTATATAATTTCACGTGAGGCAAACCAAACAAACAAAAAATACTTATTTCATTAGTTGTGGTTTAATTTAACAAAAAATAATGTTTGTTGGTCTGTTGTGTTTTAATGTTACTCAGCTGCATGCTAGTGTGTCGTGTGAGATGCAGATCAGTTTCATTTTTAACCTGTGAAACGCTTTTTTACCCGGAAACAGATGATGAACATGTTGGGAAATATTGGTTAAACTTTAAAATTATTGTTTCACAGTGTATGAGTCCCATAACATCAGCTAATAAAAATAGCAAATTTAAACCGTTTAGATCCACTTTTCTTGATTTTATGAAGATTTTGACTGCAGACTTTATAGTCAACATGGCAAGGTCACAAACTTATTCCTGCAACCAATTTTTTTATTTTTATTTTTTTGTGTGTGAAATAGACGAATCGAAAATGATGCATTGAAGATTTAGCCATAGGGTTTAGCCCACATCAAATCATTATTTGCTTTCTTCATTTGCAGTTTTTAAACTAGGCCTATAGCTATTCGATCAATTATATAATGTTAGATCTTGAAATTATGAAGGCAACAAGTCTTCCATCAATGAGTTCAGATACGTTATTTGCTTTCAGTCTCGTGTTATATTATAGCCTAAGTAGCCTACTAAGAACCACACTAGCTTTATCAGACTTGATAAAAAAAAAAATGGTTTCAGGCTAGATATTGTTCTAATTGAAACAAATTATGTCTTGCAAAACGTATTCCAAAAATTGAGAAGTTAAATTAATGTTTATACTATTACACCTTAATAAAGATATATTGTACTTATTGAGCCTTAACCTTTTTTATGCTTAAAACAATACGTGGGGGAAGTCGTGGCCTAATGGTTAGAGAGTCGGACTCCCAATCGAAAGGTTGTGAGTTCGAGTCCTGGGCTGACAGGAATTGTGGGTGGTGGGAGTGCATGTACAGTTCTCTCTCCACCTTCAATACCACGACTTAGGTGCCCTTGAGCAAGGCACCGAGCCCCCAACTGCTCCCCGGGCGCCGCAGCATAAATGGCTGCCCACTGCTCCTGGTGTGTGCTCACAGTGTGTGTGTGTGTGTTCACTGCTCTGTGTGTGTGCACTTCGGATGGGTTAAATGCAGAGCACAAATTCTGAGTATGGGTCACCATACTTGGCTGAATGTCACTTCACTTCACTTCATACACAAGTAATAACAGATAACAACAGAATAAAAAAAAAAACAATGGGAGAAATAATATAAAATGAAAAGAGTTACAAATAGATAATGTTTTTAAGGCTTTTTTGTTCTCAGACAACTTAATTGAAAAGAAGTATTTTTCAAGTTCTTTCACAAATATTAGAAAGAGAGGTTTAGCATTAAGATATTTAGATTTATGAATGGGGAATTTAGCTAGTAACAAGATCAGATTAATCACATAAAAATGACATTTTTTAGATTGATCAAAATCAACAAAGCCTAGGACCACATTCCTCTAATATAACACACATTCATTATAGATTTCAGACCTAATAAATCCTAAAACATCTTGCCAAAACATTTTCGTAAATGGACAATACCAAAAAAGATGAACTACAGTTTCATCAGAGATGTCACAGAAAGAACAACTGGAGGAAATATCCTTTTTGAACTTTTTCATGTATTGATTTGATATTTTATTAACCAAATTTTATTAACCAAACTCAAAGAGACTGGAAATAGAGATCGAGTTCCTCTCAATAAAGAAAGATGGGACTGAACCCATAACTATTGAAAATTATTTGGGAGAAACAGGAAAGTGAAAATTATCTAGAAATTTTCTAGAAAAAAACCATTTTTGAGAATTAATTAATTGACTAAATAACAAGATATTTTTATCAAACCAATTCGGAAAAAAATACAGAATTATTCTTGTACAAAATTTAAGTTATTCCAAAAAAATATTTATGAGGTGAAAAGTTGTGAGACTGCCTATGAAAGGCAGATAATATTGCTGGTAATTTTTCAATTTTATAGTTACATAACAGAAGAAAATCCAGACCACCAAACAATATAATTAGGAATAAAGTTCCACAAAGTCCCTGGGTTCTTTCTAAACTGTTTCAACCAATTAATTTTAAAGGTTTAGTTTAAAGTACTAAAATCCAAAATATTAAGACCACCCTTTTCACTTATATTCATTACATTGGATTTTCTAATATAATGAATTGAGTTTTTCCACAAAAACTTAAACAGTATCTGATCAATATTTTTTATTAAGCCTTTAATATAGGCTTTATCTTGGCTAGGTGCACAAGAATGGCGTCGATGATCAACTACTTCCGTCTGTCTTTGCATTGTTTGCATTAACTTTCATATGAAACTTGGCTATATACAATATATAATTAATATTTTTCCAATGATCAAAGACAAGAGAAAACACCATCTTCACATTCCCAGCAAACAATTTTGCGTTTAGAAGATGTTTAATAGCAGCCAAACACAGACGTCTAGGATAAAACAAGACTGAATTTGGGCTGTCAGTGAAAATTTAATAGACATCTAACCATAGCCCAAGAACATACTACATCCAAACAAATTAAATAAAAAGCTTTTATTAAGAAAAATAACATGTAACAACTTATAGTATACAATTTAAGATAATACAAAATTCTAAAAATTATAAAAGAATTAATGAAAAAATTAAATATAAATTCAAAACACTTAATTATAAAGATTATAATAAAAATATGGATTTGTTTCACAACTTAGGATAATAAAAAATGTAAAGAATGACAAAAATATTTTACATTTCTTAAGATATATAAAAATCTAATACAAATTAAGAGCATGTTATCACACTTATTTAACACGTTATCGGAGGGGAAGCAACAAAAAGGACACACAACCAAAACTAAGCTCAAAAGAAAAAAACAAAAACTTTTACTAATGAGAAAATAACTTCAAATATAGGAAAATAAAAACATTAAAGAATACTTCAAGGAAACATCAGTTTCGTCAGTGTGTAATGCAGGGTGTCTGTATGAATGTGGAATGTACTGTTGCAGGGCTGTAGAAAATGTACAAAGCAACCCAAACCCAAAGCAAAATGGGGGAAATCTAAACAAGACCAAAAATAATCCAAAAACAAAGCAAACAAAGAAAACTTAGACAGTCTCCAACCCAAGTCCCCCCTAATTAACTTATCCAACAGTCTATTTTTTTTATATACACTCCTCTAATGATTGAGAACAGTGCAGTCTTTTCAAATGCCTCTTTCTGCAGCGGACCACCTCCCTTCGTGTTGAATTTAGACATGAGGGAATTTTTTTAAGGCAGCGGCTATTTACACAAAGTGCAAATAGCAATGGATTCTATTTACACTGTTAAAACAGCAAGATTTTCTGCTTTTATATGATTTATTACAAATAGTAGCAATTATCTGCACCTCAGTATTGTAGTACATTATAAAACAGTATGAAATAATAATGTATTGAGTGTAAATTATAATTTTAATTCAAATTATTAAATGAATGTCACTTCTTTTTTGGGACAATAAAACCCTACACCTACCTACCAATAAATTAACTTGTGTATTAAATAAATGAAATGCACACAGACTGAAGTAAGTCTTTGGTTTTTTTAATTGTGATGATTTTGGCTCACATTTAACAAAAAACCCACCAACAAATTATAAAACAAATTATATCTCAACAAATTATAATATGTAACATGCCAATCAGCTAATCAACTTAAAACACCTGCAAAGCTTTCCTGAGCCTTCAAAATGGTCTCTCAGTTTGGTTCACTATAGGCCACACAATCATGGGGAAGACTGGTGATCTGAAGACTGCTGAGAAGATAATCATTGACACCCTTCACAAGGAGTGTAAGCCACAAACATTCATTGCCAAAGAAGCTGGCTGTTCACAGAGTGCTGTATCCAAGCATGTTAACAGAAATTGAGTGGAAGGAAAAAGTGCGGAAGAAAAAGATGCACAACCAACTGAGAAAACTGCAGTCTTATGAGGATTGTCAAGATAAAATTGATTCAAGAATTTGAGTGAACTTCACAAGGAACGGACTGAGGCTGGGGTCAAGGCATCAAGATCTACCACACACAGACGTGTCAAGAGATTTCCTGAACCACAGACAATGTCAGAAATGTCTTACCTGGGCTGAGGAGAAGAAGAACTGGACTGTTACCCAGTGGTCCAAAGTCCTCTTTTCAGATGAGAGCAAGTTTTATATTTCATTTGGAAACCAAGGTCCTAGAGTCTGGAGGAAGGGGAAAGAAGCTCATAGCACAAGTTGCTTCCAGTGTTAAGTTTCCACAGTCTGTGATGATTTGGGGTGCAATGTCATCTGCTGGTGTTGGTCCATTGTGTTTTTTGAAAACCAAAGTCACTGCAACAGTTTACCAAGAAATTTTGTAGCACTTCATGCTTCCTTCTGCTGACCAGCTTTTTGAAGATGCTGATTTCATTTTTCCAGCAAGATTTGGCACCTGCCCACACTGCACCAAAAGCAACAAAAGTTGGTTAAATGACCATGGTGTTGGTGTGCTTGACTGGCCAGCAAACTCACCAGACCTGAACCCCAGAGAGAATCTATGGGCTATTGTCAAGAGGAAGATGAAAAACAAGAGACCAAACAATGCAGATGAGCTGAAGGCCACGGTCAAAGAAACATGGGCTTCATACCACCTCAAACTGATCACCTCCATGCCACGCTGAACTGAGGCAGTAATTAAAGCAAAAGGAGCCCCTACCAAGTATTGAGTACATGTACAGTAAATTAACATACTTTCCAGAAGGACAACAATTCACTAAAAATGTTTTTTTTATTGGTCTTATAAAGTATTGTAATTAGTTGAGATAGTTAATTGGTGGGTTTTTGTTAAATGTGAGCCAAAATCATCACAATTAAAAGAACCAAAGACTTAAACTACTTCAGTCTGTGTGCATTGAATTAATTTAATAACACAATTTGAGTTGAATTACTGAAATAAATGAACTTTTCCATGACATTTTAATTTATCAAGATGCACCTTTACACTCTTAAAAATAAAGGTGCTTTCACAATGCCATAGAAGAACCTTTTTTGTCTAAATGGTTCCATAAAATTAGTCCAGATTATAAAAAGGTAAGAAAGAGATGGTTCTTTAAAAGAACATTTGACTGAATGGTTTCTTTGTGGAACCAAAATGGTTCTACTATGGCATTGCTTGAAGAACCGTTTGAAGCACCTTTATTTTTAAGGGTATATCCTGAAAGTGAATTTCAGTAGCTCTTAAAGTGTGAATTTTGAACAGGCTTTATGTGGAGATATCTAAGATGATGATGATGACAAAAATGATCTCTATTTCTATCTCTGTCCACAGGAAAACACTCTCTGAGATACTTCTACACTGGTGTGTCTGGAGTCAGTAACCTCCCAGAGCTCACTGTGGTAGGTCTGGTAGATGATCAGCATTTTATTTACTTTGACAGCAACACAAATAGAACTGTGCCCAAGACAGAGTGGATCAAACAGAAAGTAGGAGCAGATTACTGGGATGAAGAGACTCAGACTGATAATGCCTACCATCAGAGCTTCAAAAACAACATCCAAGTAGCAAAGGAACGCTTCAACCAGACAACAGGTAAACTGGTAAAAAAAAAAAAAACTATTTCCAACAATGACATCCTAGTCTTGACTCTTTTACTAATGATATAGTGTTAGGAGTACAACTACCATTTACAGTCTCTTTTATTTTTATGTTATTTTATCAGTATCAAAGATGTGTTTGTTAAATAAACATTAATATCCACTGAAAACAGAAATAATCACTTTAGACTTGTTTATTGTACATTAAGGTAATGATATTTGAACTGGGCAGAGGATTTCTATTAAGCTGCACACATATCATGAACTTTCCTGTGTCCATCAGTTAAAAGAACTAAACCATCAGATAACTGAGAAGAATGAGATGAGTTACTAAAGCCAAGAATACCATCTGTATTGTAATATTTCACATTGGGACACCTTTACAATTTAGGCATATTTATTACGCATTTTTAGACTCAGACATTGTATGTTTCAGTTTTGGCAAAAGGTGTTAAAACAGCAGAAATTGATTATTATTATTATTGCATAAATATTGAGTAGTAGAAGGAAATTCTCTCAAAATATAATAATAATAAAAAATTATCAAATAGAAATATATTACATTGCTTTTACTGAAACTTCATCAACTTTTACATTTCAGGTGGTCAAACTTCAAGCTTTTTAAACTGCTTTTTCAAGCAATATAAAGTTTGTCTTGACAATCTTTTTAATCTGGTTCTTCTTTTGTTAGAAATGAACTAATTCTAATTTAGAAACAGGAGAAGAAGTGAAATGTGTGAACAGAGATGCTTTAGATGAGATGAAAATATTAGAAAACGATTTATTATTTTAGGTGGGAAAAATGAATCATAATTAATGCATAAATATTAAATAGTACCATAAGATCCTCTAATATTATATAGTAAAAAATATTATTGAACAGAAATATGTTACATTGATTTTACTAAAAATAAATAAAAGTTACATTTCAGGTGCGAACAACACAATTGTGACCCCCAATGAACAATACCAGAGGACTAGGGGATGCTAGCAATCTGCTTAAAGATGCTAGCTAGCAAACATGCTAAGACCTGACAGCTACATAGCAACATTGTAGCAACCGTAGACATATAAATACCTAGATGCCTCATTGGCCGTTATGAGCCGTTGCTGCGATATATCAATGCATCCGCCATTTTTGTGAGGGAAAGACTGCCTTAAAAATAAATAAAAGTAAACGGGGGAGCTGCATTTATTTCTGAATAAAAACACGATAACTTTCAAATTTATCAGCCAATTTCAGAGGTTTGTGATCTACGTGCAGTTAAAAAAACGTTGCCTCCAGTTATTTAGTTAGGTTTGGAAAATTATTAATTTTTGTAAGGAATTGTGAAAGCACACATTTGTCTCACTTGTTGATTTCGTAGAATTTTTCGGTTTACAATTCTAATTAATTTAATTTCATTTAATTAATTTAGTATAACTTTGACATATACATGTTATGTAATTTGAATCTACATTAAATGAAATGTACTGTAGTTTTTTTTATTGCTTTCTCTGTGTTCAATCCCAACATTTTTCTTTATTTTTTTTCTTTCTTGTGTCTCAGGTCTTAAAACATCTTAAAACACTAATAATTTACCATCATTGAGAAAATTAAATAAAAGAAGTAAATACAAATCAAAAACTGACACACTTGTAGTCTGCTTTTCATTTTGATAGCACAATAACAAATGTAACTGATAAGCCTTTATGGATCCAGTGATAATTTAAATATATGCACTGATACAGAGCACAGTACAAATATAGTAAAAGTGATATGTTATATTTAAAAAGTATATGTAGTACAACTTGAAGTAAATAATATGAAAAGCGAGCACAACGGTACAATAACATACGTGATATAATAGATTTTAATAGCACAAATTATATGTATAATATGAATAATACCATATTAATTCAATTCAATTCAAGTTTATTTGTATAGCGCTTTTTACAATACAAATCGTTACAAAGCAACTTTACAGAAAATTATGTTTCTACAATACAATTTATGTTTCTACAATACAATTTAGTAGTAGCTGGTAGTTTGTGCACGTTTGACAGGATTTTAGAAAAAAATAAAAAATAAAATAATAATACAAGACGTAGTCAGCTAGATGATGAACTATCAATATTATTAATTAATAGTTATTATATGATGCAGTCACACATGTAGCAATAATTGTTAGTCCTGTTTGTTGATTCAAGGTTAGCATCATCTGGGGTCCTCTGAGGGTCAGCATCATCTCTTTTGTCAGGTGTTCTGGATCCAGACTGGAGCTTGTGTAAATCCTAGTTACATCCCGTGGCAAAACATAGAAACAAAATAGAAACATCATTAGCATAGCTGCTGATCCAACAAAGTCAAATTAGTTTAACCCAAGCTAATGAATAAAAATGCACATTTGATCAGATGCAACTACACTCACAATTTAAGAGATACATTATTCGAATGCTTGGCGAAAGAGATGTGTTTTTAATCTAGATTTAAACAGAGAGAGTGTGTCTGAACCCCGAACATTATCAGGAAGGCTATTCCAGAGTTTGGGAGCCAAATGTGAAAAAGCTCTACCTCCTTTAGTGGACTTTGCTATCCTAGGAACTACCAAAAGTCCAGCGTTTTGTGACCTTAGGGAGCGTGATGGATTGTAGCGTGGTAGAAGGCTAGTTAGGTACGCAGGAGCTAAACCATTTAGGGCCTTATAGGTAAGTAATGATAATTTGTAACTGATACGGAACTTAATAGGTAGCTGTAAAATTGGTGTAATATGATCATATTTTCTTGACCTCGTAAGGACTCTTGGACTACCTGTAGCTTGTTTATTGACGAAGCAGGACAACCACCTAGAGGTGCATTACAATAGTCCAGTCTAGAGGACATAAATGCATAGCTTTTCTGCATCAGAAACAGATAACATGTTTCGTAGCTTGGCAATGTTTCTAAGATGGAAGAATGCAGTTTTTGTAACATTCGAAATATGATTTTCAAAAGACAAATTGCTGTCTAATATAACACCCAGATTTCTGACTGTAGAGTAAGTAACAGTACATCCGTCAAGTTGCAGATTGTAATCTACAAGATTCTGTGTAGTGTTTTTTGGTCCAATAATTAATATCTCTGTCTTATCCGAATTTAATTGGAAAAAAATTATTTGTCATCCAATCTTTTACATTTTTAACACACTCTGTTAGCTTAGATAATTGGGAAGTTTCATCTGGTCTCATTGAGATATATAGCTGAGTATCATCAGCATAACAGTGGAAGCTAATCCCGTATTTTCTAATAATATTACCAAGGGGCAACATGTATATTGAAAATAGAAGGGGACCTAGGACGGATCCTTGTGGCACTCCATATTTTACTGGTGATAAATGAGATCACACCCCATTTAAGTAAACAAAATGGTAGCGATCGGACAGGTAGGATCTAAACCATCTTAGAGCCTGCCCTTGAATACCTGTATAGTTTTGTAATCGATCTATGAGTATGTCATGATCTATGGTGTCGAACGCAGCACTAAGATCAAGTAAGACTAGAAATGAGATGCAGCCTTGATTTGACGCAAGGAGCAGGTCATTTGTAATTTTAACAAGTGCAGTTTCTGTGCTATGGTGGGGCCTAAAACCTGACTGAAATTCTTCATACAGATCATTTTTATGCAGGAAGGTGCTCAATTGAGCAGACACAAGTTTTTCTAAAATTTTAGACATAAATGGAAGATTTGAAATAGGCCTATAATTTGCCAGTTTACTAGGATCTAGTTTTGGTTTCTTAATAAGAGGCTTGATAACCGCCAGCTTGAATGGTTTTGGGACGTGACCTAAAGATAACGACGAGTTAATGATATTGAAAAGCGGTTCTTCGGCTACAGGTAACAGCTCTTTTAGTAATTTAGTGGGTACAGGATCTAATAAACATGTTGTTGGTTTAGATACAGTGATAAGTTTATTTAGCTCTTCCTGTCCTATATTTGTAAAGCACTGCAGTTTATCTTTGGGTGCGATGGATGAAACTGAAGTGTTAGACGCTGTTGAATCTACATTCACTATTGTATTTCTAATGTTATCTATTTTATCAGTGAAGAAATTCATAAAGTTATTACTATTTAACGTTGGTGGAATATTTGAATCAGGTGGCGTCTGGTAATTTGTTAATTTAGCCACTGTGCTAAATAAAAACCTTGGATTGTTTTGGTTATTTTCAATGAGTTTGTGGATATGCTCTGCCCTAGCAGTTTTTAGAGCCTGTCTATACCTGGACATACTGTATTTCCATGCAATTTTAAAAACTTCCAAGTTAGTTTTTCTCCATTTGCGTTCAAGACTACGAGTTACTTTCTTGAGAGAGTGAGTATTACTGTTATACCATGGCACAGTACGTTTTTCTCTAACCTTTTTCAATTTGATGGGGGCAACAGCTTCTAATGTATTAGAGAAAATAGTGCCCATGTTGTCAGTAATTTCGTCTAATTCATGTGTATTTTTGGGTACAAATAGCAGTTGAGATAGATCAGGCAGGTTATTTGCGAATCTTTCTTTGGTGGCTGGAACAATAGTTCTGCCCAGACGGTAACGCTGAGACATATAGTTAATATCAGTTATACGCAGCATGCACGATACAAGGAAATGGTCTGTAATATCATCACTTTGGGGTACAATATCTATAGCAGTAAGATCGATTACATGCGATATAATTAAATCTAGTGTATGATTAAAACGATGAGTGGGCCCGGTGACATTTTGCTTCCTCCAAAGGAGTTTATTAGGTCAGTAAACGCAAGTCCTAATGTATCATTTGTATTATCAACGTGAATATTAAAATCTCCCATGATTAGCGCCTTATCAACTGTAACTAGAAGGTCTGAGAGGAAATCTGCAAATTCTTTTAGGAATTCTGTATACGGCCCTGGTGGTCTATACACAGTAGCCAGAGCAAGAGATACATTAGATTTCTTTTGCATGTCTGACAGTGTAACATTTAGCAGAAGTATTTCAAAAGAGTTAAACCTGTATCCTGTTTTCTGGGTAACATTGAGAATATCACTATATATTGTTGCAACACCTCCGCCACGACCAGTCTGACGGGGCTCATGCTTATAACAGTAGTTTGGTGGAGTGGACTCATTTAGACCAAAATAATCATTTGGTTTTAGCCAGGTTTCAGTCAAGCAGAGTACATCAAAACTATTTTCTGTGATCATTTCATTTACAATAACTGCTTTGGGTGTGAGTGATCTAATATTTATGAGCCCAAACTTTAAAAATTGTTTTTGTTCATTTACTTTACATTTTTCTGGTTTAATTACGATAAGATTTTTTCTAGATCCTACATTATATTTTGACCTCACTATTCGGGGAACAGACACAGTCTTAATAGTTTTTACAGCGCAAGTACTTTTATCATTTAAGCGGGTGGAACAAAACTCATCATAATAGTTATTAGAGAATTGTCTTACTAGTCACATGGAGCGAAGTGTCCTGGAGATGTTGTCAGAGAGCAGCTCCGCTCCGATTCTGCTGGGGTGTAATCCATCAGCACGAAACAGCCTAGGACGCTCCCAGAAAAGATTCCAGTTATTAACAAATAGCAGTTTCTGTTCTTTACACCATGACAACAACCATTCATTTAAAGCAAAAAGTCTACTGAACCTTTCGTGTCCTCGTCGATACGTGGGCAGTGGTCCAGACACGATGATCGTCACCGCGGGCGTCGTGCTGCGAACCGTCTCGATCAGGCTGCTGAAGTCCCTCTTCAGCGTCTCCGTCTGCCGCAGCGTGGTGTCGTTAACCCCGGCGTGAAGCACGACCGCTCTGGGGCTCTCGTCGGCCTTCAGGATCGCGGGTATCTGCGCAAAAACATCGAGAACACGAGCACCAGGCAAACAATGAGTGTGCACTTTACCTTCGGCTAACGTAGCACAGACTTGTCGGACGATAGAGTCTCCGATGATCACAGCATCGCGTCCTGTCTCGCGGAGGGGAGCGAAGCGGTTCCGGATGGAGATCTCGAAGGCAGGAGGTGGAGAAGTCATCGCCCGGGACCCGGCTCGCGTCCTCCACTGTGGATGCACCCAGGGTCCGTGGTGTCCCGGCGTCGGAGTGAAGGACATCTGGGAAGATCGCGTCCTGGGTGCACCGGGCCTGTGCAGAGAAACACACGGAGTAGACGTGGTGGGACTGTTAGCAGATCGCTGTATACTTACCGGGATGATTCCAGCGCGGCTCTCCGCTCTCTCAGCTGGGCCTGCCTCACCTCCAGGTCGCGAATCTGCTTCCCCACGGCCTCGAGCTCGAACTGCACAGAATGCAGCTCGAGTGTGTCCCCACCTGCAATCAAAGGTAGACATTCATCCGCCATTAAATCAAGTGACAGTGAGTACAGCCTATATTAAATAACTGAACAACAATATATTAATAATAGCAAGAAGAATATGTAATATCAATGGTGGAATAATACAGAATAGACACAAATGAAGAATAAATTAATAGTAAATTATAGAGTAAAATAAAAAATTGTTAAATGTAATTTTAAAATACTATTTGTGTAATAATTATTAAACAAATTATGACACAACTAATGACACAAGTCAAAAAATTGTGGATATGAGTTCCAAATTGTGTTTAATTAATGAGTTCCATAAGTATAATATATATATATATATATATATATATATATATATATATATATATATATATATATATATATATATATATATATATATATATATATACAGTATATATATATACACACACACACACACACACACACACATGTATATATAATAACAAATCCTCTGAATCAATCTCAGATCAAGAAACACATTTTATTTAAGTTTTCAGTTCTGTCTTTCTCTGGGAATAGAGTGGTTTAGTTGTGAAGACAAAACTAGACTAATAAAGACTAATTCTCCACTGCTTCCCTCAAGGTTTTCTATTTTATTCAGTTAATGAGTCAAATAATGTAAAAAAAAAACCTGACGATGCTTGAAATTATGTTTTTTAATGCACATTACATACACTCATGCAGAAAACACACAATTTGAAACAGTGGTTAATTTTTCTATATTTGTTAATAGGTATGAATGTTTGGGTGTGAGTGTGTGCAGTTTACATTGAACAACAAAATATCTAAGTATAGTTATTTTTATCACAGACCAGAATATGAGATGCTCCCCTCAAAAAACTTTGTTAATCAAAATTAATAATCATTATAACAACATCACAATGAGTTCATCATGATATTGCAGCTGGACTCACTATGAGTTCCTGTGTTTTTAATTTCTAGGCTATTATACATCATGTAGTTTTTGTGTGAAGATACTTGCAGTACATGATCAGCATTAAACAGCCTGTGCAAAGCATTTTAAATGCAGTCTATAGTATTGTGATCGACTGAGGAAACTGGTTATATTTAATTATTAATAACTAATAATCCCTTACATTTATATAGCACTTTTCTGGGCACTCAAAGCACTTTACATAGAAGGATGAATCTCCTCAAACACCACCAGTGTGATGCATTCACCTCCAAATATTTGACAACAACTACAGAAACATTTAATAAGCTCATAATATTAATTATATTAAATAATATTACATTTACATTTATTCATTTAGCAGACGCTTT
Source organism: Carassius carassius (assembly GCF_963082965.1). Classification (NCBI taxonomy): domain Eukaryota; kingdom Metazoa; phylum Chordata; class Actinopteri; order Cypriniformes; family Cyprinidae; genus Carassius; species Carassius carassius. The sequence continues at coordinate 4,317,446 of NC_081762.1, read as the reverse complement.
TATCCAAAGCGACCTACAAATGAGGACGGTGGAAGCAATCCAAAACAACAAAAAGAGCAATGATTTATAAGTGCTATAACAAGTCTCAGTTAGCTTAACACAGTAAACATAGCAATAATATAATAAATAAAAAGAAAACAGACAGAATAGAAAAAGAATAGAGCAAGCTAGTGTTAGAGGTCTTTATATATACATATAAAAATAAATATTATTATTATTCATTTATATTTATCATTATTCTACATAATAATAATGAATGGCCAGATTGACCCTGCTCATATTCTAACCTCTCTCTTTTATAATTATAACAATATTAAATAAATATATTAAATATAGTTAATTAATTAATTAACTAACATTAACTAATGGACCATTATTCTAAAGTGCTACCACTTAATCTTTGTAAATAAGTAACGGTAGTGAAATGAAAGAGAGATGCTTTAGCTCCATCACTAATCCTGTCACTGTACATATTGTGCTCATAACACCATTTAGTTTATTATATGAACGGCAATATAAGTTAAAACGTAATAATAATTCATTTAAACTTGTTATTTCTTATAAAGTCTCAGCTTTCACAGCTAACTACGTTAGCGATATCGCTAGCTATTATTAATAGTCTGACATTGGTGGTTAATTAAGCTGTTAGCAATGTTAAAAACAGAGATGGGACCAAGTCACACATGTGCAAGTCTCAAGTAAGTCTCAAGTCTTAACCTTCAAGTCTCAAGTAAGTCCCAAGTATTTTTTTCTTGGGCAAGTCAAGTCAAGTCACAAGTTATGTCAAGTCAAGTCAAGTCAAGTCAAGTCCTGTAGTAAGTCAAGTCAAGTCCAAGTCAAGTCACCTTATTATGGTTATTTTACCTGCAGAATCTGATCTTAATAAAGTTAAAGACAAGATATAAGTAACAGTAAATTAAAATAATTTGGATTTGCATTGTAAATACTCATGTTCAGTAAAATACACCATGGAATCAGAAATGTTTTACATTTTCAACATTGAGTCCATAAAACAAATAACAGCTAAACATCCAACAGACTTCTCTCTGAACACCTCTCTCTCTCTCTCTCTCTCTCTCTCTCTCTCAAACGACATGACATGACATTCGGCCATACTCAGAATTTGTGCTCTGCATTTAACCCATCCGAAGTGCACACACACAGAGCAGTGAACACACACACACACACACTGTGAACACACACCAGGAGCAGTGGGGAGCCATTTATGCTGCGGCGCCCGGGGAGCAGTTGGGGGTTCGATGCCTTGCTCAAGGGCACATAAGTCGTGGTATTGAAGGTGGAGAGAGAACTGTACATGCACTCCCCCCACCTACAATTCCTGCCGGCCCGGGACTCGAACTCACAACCCTTCGATTGAGAGTCCGACTCTCTAACCATTAGGCCACGACTTCCCCTCAAACACAGTTTACATACAACATTAAACTTTCTTACATTTCTCCTCTCTCTCTCTCTCTCTAGTTCAAGTTCAAGTTGCTTTATTGGCATGACATTTGAGTTACAGTATTGCCAAATTTAGCATTTAGATACAGAATAAAATATGATTACAATAAAATACAATAAAAATAGCAGCAGCAGATAATATTTCTAATATTAATAATAGTAATTATATAGAATTAAGAATATAAAATAAAACAGTTGAATACAATAAATTATCCCTTTCGTATGGTGTGTATGGTGTATAAATAGTTAGTAGCTATTGTGACTGCCGTCTCATTCTCTCCAAGTATATAGAGTAGTTTCTCCGAGTCATTTAGAGACAAGAATGCAGGATTCAAAGCTTCAAACTGTGGGAAGAATGTTTTCTCTTGTGCTGTATTTGGGACCGACAAGAAGGAAGTGTTTTATGAAGATAAAATTATGCCATAATGAATTGCAAGCGCAAGGTAAAATTTGTGAAAGTGTAAATAAGATTGCAAGCGTAAATCAAATTTGCATGCGCAAGATAAGATTTGTAAAGGTGTAAGTCGACTTTCAAGTGTAAGAAAAAAATATTTGCAGCATTTTAGTGTTATTCGTAAGTGTAATTCATGTATTGTGAAACTGCAGCTTCATGCTAACGCAAAATAATAAGGATCTGCATTCTTCTGACTTCCATTTTTCCGCGTGTACACTTTTGGCACTGTTTCAGCGCACAGATGCGGCCAAAAGTACTGCAGGTCTGTGAACATCAATTTGCAAGCGAAAGCAACAGAGTCAAGAACTGCAAAACAGATTAATTGCGTAAAATCAAACTTTGTTTAAAAAATAAACTGCTGCAAACGTCTAAATTACTTGTTGGGTGCGTAGGATAAACGCTCCCGAAATAACCTGGTTTGCACAGTTCGTCTTTCTGCGCTTACAGTTTTGGCACGATTCTATCACTGACTTAGCTTTGCAAGCGTGAAAGAGGAGGGCGGGTCCACCTTCTTCATGTAGCCAATCAAATGAGCTTCTTGCTGACTCTCGATTTACTCTTATCTGATTGGTTCAATTATCGCGCCAGTCACCAGAAGAGAAACAAACTCCTTCGTGAGTGACTTTCTGACTTGGCTCAGCATCTTCCTCGCCGCCGTTATGGTACTTTTAACGCACACACAAATATATAATAATAAACAATTGTTGTAGGCCTATATTTAAATAATTTATAAGTTGTGTAGTATACTATTAAGCCGACTTCCGCCTCCCGTGTGTTAATACTGCATACTATGACATTCTCGGTGTTAAGAAAAACAGATTCGGCTGGTTTGGCATTTTCATTGAAAGGATGTATATGTTAAGCATCAGCTCAAAGGTCTAAGCATATTATATGGTGTATATCATATAATCTGCTTAGAGCTTTGAGCTGATATCCAAATCTATAATTTAAACACAGTGTGTGTCCATTGCTCATTTATTCTACTAACGTTATTCTTTCTGCAGCAGATTGAGCTAGTTCTCAGTATATCATGCAGTGCTCATCCCAACAATCCCAAAGCAATATTCCCTATCAAAGTATGCATTGTTAGTTGTTTAGATCCTGCTGTTATGATTATGTGTGAGGTAATAAGAAAGGCAGGTTGAGTACTGTAGTAGTGCAGCTACCACTCTAATTACTTTTCAGGAGCAGGCCCGGCAAGATAGGTTACAAAATGCTCTTAAAAATTTGTTGGACTGTGTGGAGGAAGCACGCCACAACCCCACCCCCACCCCCGCAGCCACCCCTACCCCTTCCCGGCCAGGATCGATTAGAAGTGGAGCTCCTGGTCTTATACATACAGGGGTCACATCTGTCTCCGGAAAACCTAGTGGATCTCCTAATACAGGGACAAATAGGCCTACTCCAGCACCCACTGTCAACAATGAAATGCAAAGGTTAGTTTTTACTTTTAAAACCATTAACAGTAATGCAAAATCTGTCATTATTCACTCACTGTTATTTGGAACACAAAATAAATGTTTGTTATAGCCATGTTGTGAAAAAAAAAAAATTGTCTCTCCAAAAAAACCTCCAAAAGTTCCAGATACCGAAGATCAGACTTTATTGGTGCAGTCCATAAAACTGAGATGCCAGCTGTATGTCTGAAAATGTATTTCACAGATCTTTCTTATAATAGAATCTTTTGACCAATCAGCTCAGAGGTGTTTCCGACTTTTTCTTTTTTCCTCACCCTCAACTGTTTCTTTTTTGACAGATCATTTCCTGGACTGTTTTTAAAAAAACAAGGAAAACGCCGTTTTCAAGTAACCAAATCCATACGGACGTTCTCCATACAATTCTTTCTGCTCCCAGAGCATACTGACAGAACTCCTAAGGGGGCAGAAGAGCTTAGGTTGCTTCAGGCAGGCCTTGGACGAAGGGTAGTGTCATTGCCAGAAAATGCTACTCACAAAGAGGTAGTGTACTCACTTCGGCATATGTGCTCAGTTTTCACTTTATTTAATACAATCTTTTGGTGACTGTTCTTCATTCTTACTCCTTCTGATTCTTGATTAAGATTGTCAGTATCCTCGAAGACGAGTACCATAAAATGAAACAACTAGCTGGCGGTTGGCTTTGCTATAAAGCTGCAGGTATGGGGATTGTTGTTTGATTCTATAAGAAAATACAGAGGCTAAGTTCCACAGCACTATCAATAGTAATTACTATAGTATGTTTATCTTTTATTCAGCATATTATAATGCAGGAATATTTTAACACATGCAGAAAGTTGTAAGCCTTTTTACAGTGTATGTATTCTATGTTTAATAATGTTCCACTTCAAAATATTACTAATCAGGTCCATGTCTTGTACTTAATAACAAGGTGGATGCGGACAAAGAAAGTTGACTGTGGTGCCACCCGAGTCTGAAGGCTATACAACCAAATGTTTAAAAGTGGCTTCTAGCAATGGAAAGATCACACTATACATAGTTCCACTGCAAGATACAATAGACAGTACACCATTATCCCCACATTCAGCAGAATTTGAGAAGATGCCCAAATCTGTTTGCAAAAAGTGTGGAGTCACCATGCCACTTCAAGTTTTGGCTCTGCACATTGACAATTGTGCACTAGACTCAGAAAATGCATCAGTAAGTTTGTGTAAAGTTTACAGATATATCATAGTTTATTTTACTACTATACTGTAGATGTGTAATGTTTGATTTCCCAGTAAGATTTTTTTTTTTCTGTAACAGGAAGAAAGTCCAGATGAGGACATAATTTATGTCACTGAGGAAAAAAAGATCAAACCTAGCATGGTCTGTAAAAAAAAAAAAAAAAACTTCTTCAAGTATAAATATTAATGTTATTACTTTGAACACATTTTAAAACATTTGTTCTGCTACTTATAGGAACAATGTCCAGTCTGTGGAAGTTATTTTCCAGAAGACATGATTGAATTCCACGCTAGTCTCTGTGTAGAAAAGTATGTTAAAGTACAGTTTACACATAGATGGGTTAATTTTTTAAATATTTGTATCATCATAGATGACATGTTGTTGTTTTATTCCGCAAGTTGCTCTAGAGAAATGGAGAACTCTTCAGAGTGGACAAATGATGCTGTAACTGGACCACCTCACAGCAGTGAAAGTGGAGAGGATGCTGCATCTGAACAGCAAGAGGTAGCCGGACCACCCAACAGGAGAGTAGGTGGCGAGGATGCTGTAGCCGGACCATCCAACAGGAGAGTAGGTGGCGAGGATGCTGTAGCCGGACCATCCAGCAGAAGGGGCGATGAGGATGCTGTAGCCAGAACATCTCTTGAAAGAGAAGGTTGAGTGGATGCAATAAGAATAATGGTTGACATTGACATTGAGTTTTAAATAGGTTAAAACATTAAGTTGAAAACAGTAAACAAAATTAGTTTTTCTTATAACTTCAGATTGGAAGAAGATTACTGAGCCAAAAATGGCTGCAGATGTGTACAGAAAACAACTACTGAGTACTGAAGAACAGGGACAACCCTTGCGTTTCATGTTAGATCTCAGGGACGACCTAGAGGAGCAGGATAGAGAGATAATTTCTTTCTACAAGCGACCAAATATCAACTGGGCTAGGCCATTTTCCTGTATCCTCAGAGGTAATATTTTCTCAATATCATGATTTATAAAAAGTACACTGATAATGTATTACCATAAATAGTAAACAAATGTCTGGTATGTTCTCTGAAAAGTTGTTACCTAGTAAAAAAGGTTAGTTCATCTACAATGTAAAATGCAGATTTTACTATTTTGGGAGAACTAATTATTTAATGTCATCTTTAACAGGTGATGCCGCCACTGGTGAGGGGGTGAATCGTCATATTCTCAGTACGGCAGTTTTAAAACTGACAAATGGCTTCATGATCAATTTAGGTAAGAGTTAACTGTTGATTCCAATGACCTTGTTTATTGACTTGCACACAAAAAAAGATAATAGACCAATGTGAATGCTTTACTGTAGCCATTTTGTATAACATAACTAAGTAAATATTTATGAATTGAAATTTTAACTGTAGTAATTTATTGGCCAAAAGTTTTCTTTCACAAATCTATTTTGTAGGGAACACAGGAACAACTTTGTTATTTGAGGGTGAGCCCGATCATCTTGTACCCTCCACATCCCAAATTCTAGTGGAGAGTGACCTTTTCCTAATGGCTGGGAGGATGGTTGGCCACTCCTTCATCCATGGTGGCCCTTGTTTACCAGGGATTAGTCCTGGAACCGTATGTAAGATTGTGGCCAAAACTGGTACTGCAATCACTTTCAAAACATCAACATCAGTTGAGGGCTGCAACTTTTAAATGACGATATCCTGGCCGGACTACTGTTGTCAGTCATATAAGTATTTGAAATTAACACGATTTATTAATGTCTAGTGACATATCAGGGCAATTTAATGATTAATTTAAATACATTTCTTACATACAGTTCCTTTAAGTGTAAATCTACGAATGATGTGTAAGACAATTACAAGTGATGATTAGTTTACATGTATGTGTATATAAGCCATTGACAACACTTTTTGCACCCTCTAATAATTGCTACATATATACACAAAAAAACTATTTATTAAATATTTATGAAAAGCATATTCATGTTTTGTAAATTATTAGTTATTATTTTACTAATCACTTGTAATGACTTGTAACAGTTTACAAAATATACATAAAATATTAGTATATCACTTTCTAATCATTTATGAATGTTTTCTAAATGATTAGTTCATCATTAACTAACCACTTAAAAATGACTTACAACTGAATGTTATTATAAAGTGGAATCAATAAGGCATAAGATCTGTGGATCTTATCTATGAATGATGTGTAACACATTTAGAAGTGATGAATGGTTTACACTTTAGATTAGGGGATGCAGAAAGTGTTGTAAATGACTTATTCATGTGTTTACACATCTATAGCAGGTGTTGAACACTGCAGTGTGTAGGCTACTGCAGTGTAAGTGCTGATTGGTGAGGGTATAGACAGCTGTCTTCTCTGAAACACATGAGTCTTTAACCAGTCAATCTGATGTGAGCAAAACATACAAATAAATGTAACTTAATGTATTATTTATTTATGAAACACATAGTCATGTTTTGTAAATGATTAGTTACAGTAATCATTAACTAATCAATTGTAAATTACTTATAACTGAATCTACAAAACATACATAAAATAATGAACATATCACTTATTAATAATTTATGAATGCAGTCATGTTTCATAAATGATTTGTTAATCATTTACTAATCACTTGTAAATGATTTGTAACAGAATTTATAAAACATACATAAAATGTTAGTATATCACTTGCTAATTATTTATGAATGTTTTGTAAATGATAAGTTCATTAACTAACCAGTTATAAATGGCTTACAACTGAACATTATTATAAAGTGTTACCAACATTGGTTTACACTATACAACATTTTACTTTGAATAAAATGTTAAATACTGTATGCATTACATTCTTTGCAAATAAGTTTAACTTAAAATTTTAACCAAATGCACTTAAACAAGCTAATGCAGGACAATGGACTGGACCAGGCGTTAATACCCCTGGTTTAGACCAAATGCAAATTGAATCAAATCCAACATTTACCTGAGTGGAAGACCGAATCTCTCAATTGAGCACTGGAAGTAGTAAAGGGTTGTTGAAGCCAGATTGTTGGTTGCAACACCAAGGTACATGATCTGTGTAAACATTTTTTTACAATATGTGATTCAGACATCAATATGCAATATACATGTTATAGATCTCGAGCAATGGTTGCAAGTTTGGTAGTAATAATTAGTTGACTTCCGTGCAGAATAGCCCTTTGTTCACATTTAAATACCTTTCTAGAGAAACCATCAATGCCCCCGAAGATCACAATGTTGTAGCTGTTTTGGAGAAAAATAAAAAATAAAAAGGTTCAGCTAATAACATTTCCTTGACTAATTTAGGATGAGTATATACATACCGAATGAGCTTATGATTTGTATCAATGTGCATCAGTGCTCCTGGGCTAGGCACAGAGTATGTTCGCCGAACCACACATCCCAACTGTGTCAGCCTGGAGATGATGCCTGCACTGTCAACCCTGTGCATGGAGGCCCGAATCCTTTCCCACTGCACTCTGTGACCCTCAGCCTGCAGCAAACCCTTCACCATCCTATATCCAGCATATGGATGTCTGGATTTTACTGCTGTGACTAATGTGTCTAGCTCTTCATCCTGAACCCTACTGTATGTGTCTCTCACTGACAATCCTATTTCTGACATTCTCCGGCGTATGGTTCTTGTGCTCACTCCCAGCAATTTTGCTACACATGGGACTGGTAGAGACATGGCTATAAGTTCCTCAATACGGTCCTCTGACAAAACTATTCTTGGTCGCCCAAGCTTGCCAGATTCAAAATCTAGAATGTTGTACACGTGATTGTCGTTGATCTCACCAATCACCTGCACAACCTCTCTAAGTCCATTCATTACAGCATGTAGAAATCCTGCATCCTCCTGGCTTGAAACTGCACTTAAAAAAACTAGCTCCTGTGAACAGGTAAACTCCAAAAAATCTAAATCAACTGGTGGCCGATTAAGCAGATGGGTCAGTCGTGTGTGAAGTCTATCCATCACAGCATTCATTAGTAGTTCCTACGATTTAGACAGCAGTATAACAATTAGCAACATGCACATTATAGATTTGCTATAAAATGTATTAATTATATAGTTTAGCATCAGCTCAAAGCAGATACCATTTAATATGCTTAGACCTTTGAGCTGATGCCTAACATATACATAATTTTGAGCTGATGCTTAACATATAGACCTACATCCTTTCAATGAAAATGCCAAACCAGCCGAATCTGTTTTTCTTAACACCGAGAATGTCATAGTATGCAGTATTAACACACGGGAGGCGGGAGTCGGCTTAATAGTAGCCTACACAACTTATAAATTATTTTAATATAGGCCTACAACAATTGTTTATTATTATATATTTGTGTGTGCGTTAAAAGTACCATAACGGCGGCGAGGAAGATGCTGAGCCAAGTCAGAAAGTCACTCACGAAGGAGTTTGTTTCTCTTCTGGTGACTGGCGCGATAATTGAACCAATCAGATAAGAGTAAATCGAGAGTCAGCAAGAAGCTCATTTGATTGGCTACATGAAGAAGGTGGACCCGCCCTCCTCTTTCACGCTTGCAAAGCTAAGTCAGTGATAGAATCGTGCCAAAACTGTAAGCGCAGAAAGACGAACTGTGCAAACCAGGTTATTTCGGGAGCGTTTATCCTACGCACCCAACAAGTAATTTAGACGTTTGCAGCAGTTTATTTTTTAAACAAAGTTTGATTTTACGCAATTAATCTGTTTTGCAGTTCTTGACTCTGTTGCTTTCGCTTGCAAATTGATGTTCACAGACCTGCAGTACTTTTGGCCGCATCTGTGCGCTGAAACAGTGCCAAAAGTGTACACGCGGAAAAATGGAAGTCAGAAGAATGCAGATCCTTATTATTTTGCGTTAGCATGAAGCTGCAGTTTCACAATACATGAATTACACTTACGAATAACACTAAAATGCTGCAAATATTTTTTTCTTACACTTGAAAGTCGACTTACACCTTTACAAATCTTATCTTGCGCATGCAAATTTGATTTACGCTTGCAATCTTATTTACACTTTCACAAATTTTACCTTGCGCTTGCAATTCATTATGGCATAATTTTATCTTCATAGTGTTTCTCATCCTCTGTTTGATTCAGCTCACAGTGTTTGCCTCTCTTCTCTCGGTAGCCAGGATCTTTTATGTCTACCAATTTCTATTTCCAAATCATGATCACTGAGTCGATATTTTGAAAGGATTTGTCTTTCTTTTAATGGCTTTAGTGATAAGTAATTTGCCAGTTTTGTGGTTCTGTTTAGGGCCGAATAACACTGGAGTTTGGTTTGGAGCTCAAATTCATTTTTTCATTTTTTTTATCATAATTATACTTCAGATTTTTGTCAATTAGTTTCTGAATGTTGGGGTTGTGATTGGAGTCAGACTCAGTTTGGGTTTCCTTCATCAGGTGAAGCGCGAGTGTGTTTCTCTCTCTCTCTCTCTCTCTCTCTCACGCACACACACACACACACACACACACACAATCTCTCTCTCAGAGTACATCCGTAAGTCATTACCTCTATTACAAGGTATTGCACTTGCAAAATATAAGATTCGAGAGTCTTGTCTGCAAGCCGAGCACGATGTGGCCTATCCCACCATGTATGAGCCACCGGTATGCGCGCTCATAATGGAAGCAACGCGGTGCGACACGCTCGACGCCTCAGGGGCGCAACTGCCCGAGCGCTTTGGAAACAATGAGAAAGCGGCGCGACTAGCGATTTCCACGCGTTTTTAGGCGCGAATTATTGACGACAAAAGCGATGACCCTCAGTACCCCTCAAGCTGAGATGTTGATGTAATGTGATATCTGATCTTAGTGGGCGTGGTCTGCGTAAGGTAGCGAGGGCATGACTGATGATGTCATGACATGACAACGCGATTCTCAGCCTGCGCTCCAGCTGAGTAATCAATTTTATTTTTTAAAAATAATTTATATATTTTATATTCAAACTGAAAACATAATGTGATTAACACTCAAGTCATTCAAGTCATCCTGTCTCAAGTAAAGTCAAGTCCCGAGTCTTTAACTTCCAAGTCCAAGTAAAGTCTCAAGTATTTTATTTTTTGTCAAGTCAAGTCACAAGTCTTAAAAATAGCGACTCGAGTCGACTCGAGTCCAAGTCACCAAGTCACAAGTCCCCATGTCTGGTTAAAAATGACCAAAACTCATCGAGAAAGAACTGTTGAGTTTTACCTAGGAAAGATAACACCCCGAGATCTGTTTTTATTATCGTGTGACGGTAACACCCTATAAGCTTTCTAGCAACCATCCAGTTTCCCCTAGCAATTGCCTAGCAACCAGCCAGAGCATTATAGCAAATGCTCTAGCAACCACACAGCAATCTGTGTCTGAAGGACATCACTTTCAAACTTTGGGCTTTTAAACCCACTTTAATGTAAAAGTGTTTTCTTTTTTAATGAACAGTGATTTTTTGTGATCAAATGAACACTCATTAGTGTCACTGATGGTCTGATATTGAGTATGTGTGTGTTGTCTTGTTCACTGAATTATATCTATTGTGGTTCAGTGGTTTAGTAATTTTTTTTTAACAATTAATTAAAATTGAACAATTCTGGTTCTAAGACACCGATCTGATGCAGTACATAAGTCATCATCTGTTCAGACACATTCAGTGAGTGAGTAAGTCAGACTACGGTAGTTTGATTTGTGTGTGTAAGCGGTGTAGATGTCACAATAGAAATCATGTTGTCTGTTTATTGTCTTTGTTTTCTTTCTCAGCACCTGTTCTTGTTCTCTTATCATAATAAATTTAGTCAGTAAACTCACAACTCAAATATTAATACATTTTTATTTTATATATAGAATGGAGGCCAAAAAAATATATGTTCAGTCAGATTTACTTCATTCTGAATCAAACATGTTTCTGACTGACTGATGGTTTTATTCTGACTGTATTAATTGATTATTCATACATTCACTGTCTCTGTTCCTCAGGTGTGCACACATTCCAGCAAATGTACGGCTGTGAGTTTGATGATCAGACTGGAGAAATAAATGGGTTCCAGCAGTATGGATATGATGGAGAGGACTTTCTGTTTCTGGATCTGAAGGAGATGAGATGGATTACTCCAGTGCAGCAAGGAACCCTCACTGTACAGAAGTGGAACAATGACAGAGCTCTTCTTGAGAGAGACAAACATTACTTCAACCCCGAGTGTATTGAGTGGTTGCAGAAGTATTTGGATTATGGAAAGAGCAGCCTGAAGAAAACAGGTACATTAGATCTTATCCAGCAGTGAAAATATGAATATATAGCAATACATGTTCTGTTAAAAAGACTTGTAAAAAAAAAAAATTCTTTCAGAGTAGATTGTTTAGATTAAAGCATTGCAGATCTTGTGTATTGTTTGTAGAAATTAATAATGAAGGCATTTTTAAATGGAACGCTAAACAGGTTCAGGAGGAGCATGTTCATCTAAAACTCTCAATTATGCCCCTTTGAGGTCCAAAGCTAAAATGCCCTCGGTCCATGATTTCTGCCGAGGGTAGGGGTGTGCGATTTGAAGATTTTTGATCATGGACGACAAAAATGTCTCCACGATCTGCTTTTGAAGAAATATCATTGTATCGTGCAGTGCACATTCTATCACCTGGAGCCTGGAGTTCTGGTGCCTCCAAATCAGTCTAGCCTAGTGTCCAATGCACAGTACTGCTGATTCCTATACGCAGAGTATGCAGTCTGCATCCAAGTTTCTCAAAAAAAAAAAAAAAAAAAAACCCGCACCACCATTTCCCCAACCGCGCTCTCCCCTCATATTTGCTTTGAATGCTCATAATTGATGGATGGACATCTGTGCCCAGCAATCCGGCGCAGAGAAAATAATTTAGGGACCATCTCTAAAGTTCCATGCAATATTGGTTTACACTTTTTTTTAACGTCAACAGCATTTGAGGAGAATGACTTACAGTCATAAAAACAACTGTAAACTTTTTATCTAGGTTTCAACTACTGTATAATGCACACCTTTTAAATTTTTTATATTTATTAAAATAAACTGTAAATAATTAGTTAAAGGTAAAAATGAAGCCCATGCATCACTTCCAGGCACATTCCTGTGAAACTTTTTTGGCTGTTGATGTTAATAACTTGTTTTAATGCCTGAAATAATTTCACCACCACCAACGCATTTAATATTCTCTCTGATTTTCCATGTTCCCTTACGAAAATTAGCCATGGTTCTTGTAGCCATGGTAACTGCAAATAAGCCATGGTTGTGTTACTTCAAATAATAATTTACAAAGATAATAATTAATTTTGGTTATAAAAACAAACCTAAGCCATCAATAGCCTTTCAAATGATTTAAAATGCATTATATAAAAACAATGAGGCAATAATGATACAAATGGCTACAAAGGGAGCCTAATTGCTGTTGGTAATTGCCGCTGCTACACTTACAGGATGATCAAGTCCTATTGGCCAAACATTTAATTCAAATATTCACTTAATCTTTATTTTTGGCCACCTTTTTGCTATGGATGACACAGACTCTATAATTTCTTCAACAAAAAAACATGTGGACATCACAACCCTTACAAAAATAAATCATGGTTTTATCGTAGTAAAACTACTTCATTTTCTTTTGCATGATTTCTAAATGCTTGAGACTACAAAATAAATTAGACAACTGGTATTAATAAAGTCATAGCCATAGGTAAATGCTCCGGGTGTGTGTTCACAGTGTGTGTGTGTGTGTTCACTGCTATGTGTGAGTGCACTTCGGATGGGTTACATTGACTTTGATAGTAGGGAACTATGGAAGTCACTGTGAACCTGCAACTGTTTGGTTTTCCACCTTCTTCAAAATAGCGTTTATGTTTAGAAAAAGAAGGAGACTCATTCAGGTTTAAAATAACTTTTCAGTGAGTAAATGAAGGTATAAAATAAACACTAGCCTATTTTAATTTTGGGTGAATGATTCATTTAATGTTAATAAAACACTAAACACAAAGAGAAAAAAACAGTAGAACTTTAGTAGACTTGATAGAAACGAGATCTTTCCAGCATCTGTTCCAGCACACTTCACCCTCTGCCTGACATTATACAGTGAACTGAATGAAGACCAGTCTTCACAGACAGTGTGCTGGGGATTTATAGAGGTCTTAATTAGGAAGACATGAATTTAAGATCACTTGAATTCAAGCTCTCTCTCTCTCTCTCTCTCTCTCTCTCTCAGTCTCTCCTCAGGTGTCTCTGCTGCAGAAGTCTTCCTCGTCTCCAGTCGTGTGTCATGCTACAGGATTTTATCCCAGTGGAGTAACAATCTCCTGGATGAAGAATGGACAAGATCATCATGAGGATGTGGGTCTTGGTGAACTTCTTCCTAATGAGGACGGGACCTTTCAGAAGTCGAGTGAACTCAAAGTTACTCCTGAAGAGTGGAAGAACAACAAGTTCATCTGTGTAGTGGAGCATCAGGGCAAAACCATTACAGCGAATGAGATCAGGACTAACTCAGGGTATCAGGGTAAGAGAATGTGCATGCAAATACAGCTTTGCTGAGCCCCACCTTAAACATTTTATTTAACCAATCCTCATATCTTATCGGAAAGGCATTTATTTTCAATGAAAATTAAGGAAATAATTAAAAAGTTGAAAATAAATATTGGGTAGGGTTATGGTAGGTGTAGGGAGAGCTTCTCTGTCCCAGTAAGGTGGCATCAATTAAAAAAATTGAATTAAAATGATAATTTACACTTACTACGTTATAATTGCATAATATAAAATTTATTTCTCGCATCATCTACAGTACAGTCCAAAAGTTTGGAAACATTACTATTTTTAATGTTTTTGAAAGAAGTTTCTTCTGCTCATCAAGCCTGCATTTATTTGATCATATTGTGATACATTATTACAATTTAAAATAATTGTTTTAAAATTTATTATACTTTAAATTATAATTTATTTCTGTGATGCAAAGCTGAATTTTTAGGATCATTATCACATGATCCTTTAGAAATTATTCTAATTTGATGATTCATTATCAAAGTAAAAAAAAAAAAAAAAAGGAAGCTACGTTTTTAAAATATAAATATTTTGTAATAACAATATACACTGCTGGTCAGTAATTTGGGCTCAGTAATTTTTTTTTTCTTTGTTTTTTTTTTAAATAAAATCAATACTTTTATTCAGCAAGGATGTGTTAAATTGATAAAACGTGATAGTAAAGAAAATATATTATTAGAATATATTATTAGAATTTTTTTTTTATTTTGAATAAATGCAGTTCTTTTTAACCTTGTATTCATCAAATATATTAGACAGCAGAACTGTTTCCAACACTCATAATAAATCAGAATATTAGAATGATTTCTAAATGATCATGTGATAGACTGGATGTTACATGTGACACTGAAGGCTGGAGGAATGATGCTGAAAATTCAGCTTTGCATCACAGGAATAAATTATTCTTTTAAAGTATATTCAAATAGAAAACTATTATTTTAAGTTGTAATAATATTTCACAATCTTGCTGTTTTTTCTGTATTTTTGATCAAATAAATGCAGGCTTGATGAGCAGAAGAAACTTCTTTCAAAAACATTAAAAATAGTAATGTTTCCAAACTTTTGGTCTGTACTGTAGATATCGCAATTCTGAGAAAAAAAAAAGTCAGAATGAATGGTAAGATTAAATCTGCAAATTAGGCCTACCTTTCTTTAAAAAATTAAATAAATAAAAAACATTGTTTTTCATTGTCTAAATATATAATAGATCAAATCAGACGAGCAGTTTGTGATTTTCTGCATTTATTGAACATTACACTGCATTTGGTCTATTTTGCAACATTATTCAATTAAAACACAGCGCTATACATATTTGCATGCTGGAGACCTTTTACCACACACGGATGCATCAAGATTTATATAATAATCCATGAAGCACTTCATCCAGTAGCTTTTCTCTCCGTGACAACAAAAGCAGACTTTTATTATGTTGTTAGCAATTAATAGAGTAAGTGGGGAGGAGCGGAGTAAATTTATTCTGAACTCAAACAACAGCAATTTGACTAGGAGGAATTGCAATTCAGATATCTTAAACTATAATTGTGACTAGTCGAAATTGAATTAGAGATATCTGTAATTACATTTGTGGATGTATGACGCGTCTATTGAAGATATCTATAAAGTAATTACAGATATCTTAAATGGAGTTTTGACTAGCATGAAGTATTTAGAGATATCTCTAATCCGATTTCTTACTAGTGTAATTATAATTGCATATATATCTAATTATCATTATGACTATCCGAATTACAATTGTGACTATCCGAAATTATATTCATGTATAGTCAAAACAAAGTTTTAAATGCTTAAACGGCTTGCGATACTATTCTGTTTAATACGACAGAAAAAGGCCTGGAACATTGCATCTAACGTCTCATAAATTTTTTGTTTGTTTGTTTGTTTGTTTGTTTCAATACCTTTATTGTTTTAATTTGAAGATAAGGTTTATTGGGTGAAATATTTGGAATGTAAGTTTATTTTTATTTTTATTTTTTGCTGAATTGTCTATTTGAATATCACATTCAAACTTAAAGCTACAGAGTACTCAAACAATTGAAATAGACCAGTGTAGGTTTTATTTAAGGAATCTAAAATCTAAAACGATTTAAATAAATAAAACATCTAAAATGTAATTAGGTAAAAATTTAATTTAAACTAAAAATACTGTTGTAGCCATTTAAGAAAGTGTATTTTTTTTATATTATTTGTTTAAATATTATTGGTTTGTGGTTTGTTTAGTTCAGTTTGCTAATTAAGAAATTGTAAACGTCATAAGGGGCGGTAAACCGAATGGCAGAACGCCGGAAGAAGGGAAGTGGGTCAGACAAGAATTGTTCGTAGAATTCTTTTCTTTGGAACAAATTTCGTTTGGTATAATTTGTATCTTAATTTTAATGTGTTTTTTTGTTGGTCATTTACTTGTCAAAATAAATGAAATGAAATGAAGAAAAGGCAAACGATGCTCTAAATGAAGTACGTTCAGAACGAGGCCCGCTACCATGCTTCCGCAGCCAAAACAAAGGCTGAAACAAATACTAAGTACACTAAACTAGAAGTAATATACTACAAGTCTTGATTTCAAAAGGATTTAAAGGGATTAAAAAAAGATTAAAGAAGGATAAATAACAGATTATTCTAATAAGAAAACAAAGCCAGAGCCATGTTTGTTATCAAGTAATTTCATTGTTATTTTGTTGATCATCAGTTTTTTTTTTTCATTGTTTCTGCTTTTACCTGAAAGAGAAACAATTTAATTATTTTCATTTATGGTTTGCCTTGATATACATTTTTCAATATAATTTGAATTTAGCTTTGTTGGCTGTCTGTTTTTTCAATTTCTCACTACTGCTCCTTATGAACCTAGAAGTACTGGTCCACGTTTCCTCTTGTTTAACTCACCTGAGTGTCCATTCAGCCGCGGTGACCTGTAGGAGATGCTACAAACAACCAATCACATGCCTTGAAACTGTAATTCACTTCTGGCCAGAGAGTCTGCCAGAGATTAAAAGATTGAAAAATATGAATTTAAAGGAGTCATATGATGCAATTTAAATGTTTCCTTTCTCTTTGGAGTGTTTCAATCTCTTGGTGCATAAAAAAGATCTGTAAAGTTGCGAAGACTAAAATCTCAAACCCAAAGAGATATTCTTTATAAATGTTAAGAGTTAGCCACGCCTACCTATAATTGCTCACATGTCTATGTCCCGATGTGGGAAGATTTGCATAACACCGCCCAAATGTTCACGCAAAGAAAGAAGGCGTAACTTTTATTCTTGCTATAGTATTATTGTTGCCACTGGCGTCATGTCGTGGAGATGCTGTGTTTCATTTTGAAAGTGAAACTACTTTGTTTGTTCTTCCAAAAGAGGACACTTCTAGAAATCGGTGGTTAAGTTGTATTTACAACACTATTCCTGAACAGTCCAACCCAAAATATTCAGATGTGGGCAGCACATTTTACGCAAGAAGAGGACTGTGAGAGTAGCCTAAAATGCCGGTGTCTGTTTCTATAAAGTGGGGCAATTCCAGCTTTACAAGGACAGTCTGGTGCTTCTGACAGTCTGTAAATCCGTTTTCATATTTAAAGAATGTACCACTGATGATTCAAACATGAGTTCTGAGTGGTGTAGAGCAGCACTTGTTTGTTGTTTCTGCAGACATGGTTTTACTTTATGCGGTGCGGTGCAACACAATGTGTAAAAACAGGTGTAAAAACAGTAAAATCAGTGATTATGTCCCCATTGGATGCAACAAATTAGAGGTCGACCCATTTTGGATTTTGCCGATACTGATAGCAAGGTTGGACCATACTGGCCGATACTGAGAAAAGTACAGAAATAAGAAGCAAAGCGCAGAGCAGTAAGCTAGAACGTCTGAACGGTAGCAAAGCCGGAAGCAGGAAGGCTTAAGTCTCAATGTTAAGACTCAAGACATTCTCAACAGAGCGACGAATCGACGAGTCACTAACGGACGCTAAGAAAAAGCGCGCCAAGCTGTTTCTTTCATCTTCTTTTGTTCATTAGTTGTTTACCTGCTTAGTGCATATCGCCACCTAATTGATGGCTGTGCAATAATTTTTATTTATTTCCATTTAATCTTTAATCCTTGAGAATGTGAGTTATATTGTTTGTTTTATGCTAATTATATATGAAACCATATCAGATATTTATTTTGATTTAGAATTTAGACATTATAGAAAATGTGGATCCATGTGTGAGATATAACATGTAATAAATAAAATACATATAAGTTAAACATTACCTTGTCATAGTGTTTCATAATTAATACATAACTCTTAATACATAATTTATAGATAACTCTTATATATGCCAATAAAATAAATAATCATATTAGAATAATATATTACTTTATTTATTACTTATATTAGCACTTCCTTATTAACATATAATATATATATATATATATAATAGGCTATATTACATATTGTAATATTATATAATTTAATAATAATTTATATAATTTTTAATTTAATTTAATTATGTTGTGCGGTATCTGTCACGCCCACTGAAGGCTCGCTGAAGTGAACTAACCCTGGAACATAACCTGCTCCGGAGCAGGTTACGTTCAGAGAGTGAGTTGCTATGACTACTAACATACCCTGAAAGTTACCTCCGTTTTTGAAACCGAAAGTTGAGGTTATCCGCTTACTTAGTCTTAAACATATCCGGGTATGTCACATAACCTGCTTTCTGGAAAACCCCCCGAACCATACTAATAGTAGTAATAATAATAATTATAACAGTTATAGTAATAGTAAATGTTGAAATTACCAAACTCTGTTTAAATCTGTTTAATTTTTTCCTAAATTCCATTTTATTTATTTCCAAATTCTGTTATTTAAATTTTCTGGATTCCGTTTTTTCCATTTTAATTTTACTTCACTCCTTTTTAATAGTTAAAGTTTATTAATCATAAAGTAAGTCTAATTAAATAAAATCATGATACTTATACATTTTCAAATCAATTTAATAAAAGTTTAACAAAAATTACATTATTAGGGTCCTATTAAATGTTTTATTTTTTCTCACCATATTTTTT
The DNA here is from genome assembly GCF_963082965.1 of Carassius carassius. NCBI lineage: Eukaryota > Metazoa > Chordata > Actinopteri > Cypriniformes > Cyprinidae > Carassius > Carassius carassius. The sequence continues at coordinate 4,298,274 of NC_081762.1, read as the reverse complement.
TTATTATTACCAAATTCTGTTTTAGCATGTCTAATTATTTGAACGCATAAAACAACTTAATTATTTTTTTCTTAAAGAAGCCTAATGATTTTCCCCCTCAAAAAATCTGTGTATTTAAATTTTTATTGTCATCAAATCAAGGCATGAAACATTAATTTTATGTGTTTTAATTACTTAAAATTAAGCAAAAATATTTACTATTAAAATTAAAACATGGAAGAAATGTCGTGTGATTTATTCCTTAAAAAATTATGTTTGTTTCATTTTAATAGTAGTAGTAGACTATGTACATTCTACTGAACAATAGACTTCAAAACCGGGCTTTTATTTTGATGGGTTGCGAAATAATTTAATACCTTTACAATTATGTGCATGTGATGTGATGCTTTTGCTCTAATCAAACGGTCAAATGCTCATGAAGTGACTTAGAGCAGTTCTGGAGATGTTCTTCATGTGTTTTCGTAATTTTCCTAATTTAGTCAGATGGCAGACACTGAAATCACCGCGAGTGTCACGTGTGCTAACTGCTAAACTTTGAATTACATTTCTATGAATGGATTCCTCAACTCTCTCCGTGTTTTCTGCATCGCGGGAAACATAGGGCCCTACAATTATACCAACACAATGTATACTCTCACACTTGAACTGCTTCTGTTATTGAACACTCAAATGATTATCTAATCAAAATAAGAGAGCAGAACTGAGTCTAGTAGGAGAACTCACAGGTATTACACAAACTCTGGATACATCGCGCTCAACTCCAGCAGCACTCTAAAACAGTCTATTTATTCACCAAATGGACACAAGTTGACTTCAAGAATGAACAATGAGGCAAAGATCAGTGTTTAAAAAAACGGAGCAAATGGAAAGAGCGATCTAGATATTATAGGTCTATAAATTAAGCATACAGACTTTATTAGAGCCACAGAAAGACAAATGTTTAGATGGAAATGCTCAATATACAATGCATTATGTACATTAACAGCTATTATGGGTGAATATAATGTAATTTAATGGAAAACTATGTGAATGGTGCTCTGATTTATGACATTAACCAATTGTTCCAGCAATCAACTATCCGTGCCGATTAATCTGTAAAACCGATAAATCAGTCAACCTCTACAACAAATGCCTCATTTGTAATGGGTTTTACTGGTTTTGATTTGTTGTGCCGGGACGCAGGGCATCACAGTATGATGAGGGGCATAACATTTCCGTCACACACTTAGGTATTCGGTATTCGGCCAATCACAAGGCACTGAATAGTTGGCCAATCACAGCACACCTCGCTTTTAAAGAATGATGAGTTTTGTAAAAACCAATGCGTTTCAGAAGGCGGGGCATAAAGGAGAAACAATAATGTACAGTATGTGGAAAATAATGTGTTTTTTAACCTTAAACCACATAAACATTTTATTAAACCAAATACACAAAATATTGTTCTTTTTAGCAACATCATATGACCCCTTTAAATACACCGCAAGGTCAAAAGAGCTGTCCTTGAAAGAGAACGAATTAAAGAAAACTTTAATTAGAAAAGCTATTTTATATAGCTGATAATATATATATATATATAGATACTCAAAAACTCATATGTAATCACATTTAAAGCTTTATTGATTCTAAAGATTATTTGTATTCTTTATTTTTATTACACTATTCATTATTATTTACTTTAATTTTAAATAAAAGATGAACAAAAATTATTCAATTAAAATGGTTTATGTAATGGATCAAGGCTATAATAAATATATAAATCATATAAAATATTTATAATAAACAATCATTGCTAAAGCCAGATGTTTTTACCTTTTTTTTTATATTTTACTCTGTAGTACGCTTTAATTTGGAGCACGAGAAACTGTGGGAGTGGCTTTATTGCATCAGGTGTGACACTTTGCTTGAAGCTGATTGGTCAAATTTCAGTTTGCAATCTAAATCAGAATATATCTGGGTACGCTCCACAGATATGCTATATTCTGGTTTATATGGCATATATGGCAATGAATGCAGCTAAAAGCCAAGCCCCTTTCATGGTACCTAGAACCTATGGTTGGCGCAAACTAAACTGAAACTGAAACCTGGCTAGAAAGGCTAATCCAGCTTCATGGTACAGGCCCCTGGTTAGTAACATTATCTTGCTTTGAGAGTGATCTGATGTTTCCTCTGATCCAACAGGAGATTCTCTTCCCATCGGCATCATCGTTGGTGTTGCTGTTGCTGTTGCTGTCCTCCTTTTGATTGGGATTGCTGTCGCTGGGTATAAGGTCTATCAGAAAAAGAAAGGTGAGAGAGACTCAGATAATATTATTATCATTATTGACTACATTTCATGTTTTATTTAAACATTTGTGTCCTGATAATTCATCTCTCTGGGTTTCTGTTTTCAGGCTTCAGACCTGTCAATGGTAAGTTTTTTTTATTTTTTTTTTATTTTTTTAATCTCTGTTTGATGTTTATTAATAACAGATGATTAACAGATGATTTTCTTTAATTATATCTAATAAATAGGAAATTGTGTAATTGTGTGATGTACAGTAGCTGTCATGATGATTGTAATTTGTGTTTTCTGTTCTAGCATCTGATGATGGTTCTAACAGATCAACTCATTCATTTGATTCAGTTTATTCAGTTCATTCAGATGATCAGCTCATTTAAAAATAAAAAGATGTAATTGTATTATTGTTGTTATTATTATTATTATTATTATTTTTTTGTTCAACTGTTTCAGTCATGTGAAATCAAGTTTTAATAGATTTTAAAAGAGTTTTAAAAGATGCCTGTTCTGCTGTCCGTCCTGCTTAAAACACACACACACACTTCCTCTCACACACAGGATAACATATTTCAGTGATGGGATCGGTCTATATTATTATATTATATTATATTATTACATGCCTCTGTTGAATACTTGATTCTGATTGGTCAGCATGTGACATTCTGTGGTATGTTATCCCTGGATAACAACCTGTAAAAGCTGATAACACAGGCTCATCCGGGTAACAGCAGTTGGCGCTGTACTCTTGTAGGAACCCTTTTTTTTGATGGAAGCTTTGCGTTTGTTTAGCTAATAAAATATTAAAACTTGATTCAGAATGGTGTAAAAATTTTATGTCATCCTGGTACTGCGCACTTGCTCTCGTTTCATACAAACCCAGCTGCTGCCATTTTGCTACGACTGGTTTGTACCCTGTAATGGATTATAAGAGAACTAACAAACTGGTAAGGTTTTAAAACATTTTCGTCTTAATTCTTTTACTGCTGTAATTGTTTTGTGCTGAAATGGTGTGTAATACGTGGTTTGCCGGCACCGTTTCCCTTAAATGTCTGTTTAGTTTGAATTTGCCACTTGTTCACAACTGCTGTCTTCACGGAAGCTTTGCGTTCAAATATTTCAACACAAATCAGTATTTTGCTTGAAAGAGTTGTGGCACTGACTCTCTGAGGAATCAAAAGTGCACCGTTCATGAAAGCAAAGAGGCTTTCCAACTAATGTAAATCAATAATTACATTACCGAGTGCCTGCAGTATTCTGTTTTGACACACGGCTTCCTCCAAAAGTGAATTGTTGAACTGGGATATTCCATCAACAAACTTAAACATGTAGCCTTCATATTTTATTTCTTGGATGGGATTTTGGGCTTTTTCTGTTTATTTCTTTTTTGTTGTTGTTGTTTTACATAATTTAGATAAGTTGTATAATAATATTGATAAAATTTAATATTGATTCTTGTAATGATTAAGATATTGTACTGTTAAACTTTTACATCTGTACTGTACTGTAAATATAGATGTTTTCCATTATTTGAGGTTCAAATCGAAATTGTTACATTTTGTATATATTGGTTGCTTTAAAAACATTGTAAACTTATTTTGATCCTTTACAAATAAATAAACTTCACAAAAAAGGCCAAGTGATGTCTTTCTTCCATACTCTTACAAAACAGCATAATCCATAATTTATCAGAATACATGAATTAACTTTTGCTTCAGATTCAACAGAATATTCTAAACTTACAGATGTTATATATGATATTCAAATGCATGATTCCTTCACAAAGTTGATATTGATATGAGATATTAATCAGAATCAAAATGACTGTATTCACCACTGCAGGCATGCAATTGAGGTTTCCATCAACTGTTTTTCACTAGTCACCAAATACAGCAAATGTGATCTGAATTCTTCCTAGCAACTGCAGTAATTACCTTGAGTAATATTGGACAAGTATGGCACTTTTCATTTACAAAATTGAATCTTAAAATCAATTTTTGTTGAAGTGAAACAATCTTGTATATAACAGTTGTCTTTTGCTTGATTTAAACATTTTACTAATAAAAAAGTACATTCGTAATGTTTGTGTTGTTACTGAGCTTCATCATTGGTGTCTAGAGGTTTGTGTATGTACATGGACCTACATCACACATCTAAGTTTCTTTTACAGACACTATCCACATCACTTTCACATTCAGACTGTTAATACACTTATCTAAAAATGCAGAAATAAGTTTGTCTCTATTTTGAACTATGCAAAATACCAAGATAATGCATTTGTGCAGCACATACATTACTTTGGTAACACTTTACAGTAAGGATTTATTTGTCATCATAAGTTAACTCGATTAGTTGACATGAATAATACTTACACAGCATTTATTAATATCATGCAGACACAGGTGGTTAAAGTATATAGCACACGAAGATGAAGATACAATAGATACTGAATAATCTTGGAATTAAGAAAAGTCACTCAGGAAACATTGATGGAGACAGAAGAAGAAGAAACTCAGGAATCCAGGAAGGATTATGAATAATAAAGCAAATGAGGGACTAATGAGTAATTAACATGATGAAAGGTGAACAGAATGACTAATGAACACAACACAGAAAAATAAGGTCACACAGGACCACTTAAAAGATTCCTGAGAGTGATTCTGTGCCTCTGGGATTGCACCATGAGGCTTTGTTCACCTGCAAGACACAAGTTTCAAGTTTAATTTATATATATAGCACCATTTACAACAGCAGCAGCCGACCAATGTGCTTTACAGCATCAAAATAAAATAAATAGTAAAAAGAACTTCAGAATAGCAAATAAATAAAAGCTAAAACCAAAATTACAGTATATCAACATTTAAAATATAACAAAATATAAGAAATAAAACCAGAATTGTCATAAAAATCAAGTACAGAGAAGGAACATCAAGGGACATTGAAAGAAATGGAGAAGTAATGTTTTCTGAGTAAAGATTTAAAAACCTGTAAAGTAGCAGCAGATCTCACATGAACTGGAAGGCTATTCCAAAGTTTAGGGCCTACAACAGAGAATGCACGTTCACCCCTTTCTTTAATTTAACTCTAGGGACAGTGAGCAATCTTAGATTACTAGATCTCGAGAGGGGTTATGTAAGGAAAGCAGTTCAGATAAATATAAGGGAGCTAAGGTGTTTAAAGACTTCAAGACAAAAACAAGGATTTTAAACTCCACTCTAAAAAGCAAAGGCAGCCAATGCAGAGAAGCTAAGACAGGAGTTATATGAGTAAATTTACGTAGCCCTACGTAGTCTTGCTGATGCATTTTGGACCAACTGGAGATGGACCATGGTAGTGGTATTTATTCCACAATACAAGGAGTTACAGTAATCTAAACGTGATGATATAAAAACATGAATTACTTTTTCAAAGTCTTGAAAAGTGAGGAAAGGCTTGATTTTAGAGAGAAGACGGAGATGGAAGAAACACGATTTAACCACCGAATTTACTATTACACATGACTATCAAGTTTCAGCTCGTTGTCAAGCAGAACACCCAGGTTTTTAACAAGGGTTTTGACTTGGGATGTACCAAAGTGATCACTGAGATATTTTAAGGGAATGCCACTAGGGGGACCAAAAATAATCCATTCAGTTTTTGGCAGACATGCAAGCTGATGAAGAGAGGTGTGACGTGAGCTTTCTTCGGCTCGTTGAAGACCACTCTCGCTGCATTCAGGATCAGTTGCAGAGGCTTGATACATGCAGGAGAACAAGAGCTTGGACAAGGAGACTTATCTTCCTAATGTTATATAACATGCTCAACATATACATGTACTGTTAACATTAATGCACTGTGAACTAACATGAACATTTCTATTTACTAACATTAACAAAGGTTAATAAATGCTGTAAAATATATTGTTCGTTGTTAGTTCATGTTAGTTAATGAATTAACTAATGTTGACTAACTAGATCTTCTTGTAAAGTGCTAAAATTTATCTAATAACACCTCTTTACACTGATTTTCCAAACCATTTGATCATCTGTATCCCTTTGCCTTAGCTTGGTGTGAGCAGGACTCGAAGATGAAAATTAAAATGAACAGACTTTATTAACAGAAAGATAACTACCCCAAACTGAACATCATGGAGACCAAGTAGAGCTGATTGGTAGACGGCTCGAGGTGGAGCGATGGGGTCAGAAGACTGTCGGAGCTCATGGATCGACTCTCCAGGGTGGAGCTGGGAGACAGGAAGCCCACTGCAGATCCAGGCAGATTTGGGGAATCAGTGCAGGAGGAGCAGAAGGACTGAGTGACATCCACAGAGAGCAGTGCATGGAGAAGATTCGAGAGGGACAGGTTGTGAAAAACTGTGGTGGGCCCTGGCTTGTGTTTCACGGTTGATGTAGGGCAGGGGTATTCAATTACAGTTCCAAGAGTTCTGGCAACTATATATATATATATATATATATATAGAGAGAGAGAGAGAGAGAGAGAGAGAGAGAGAGAGGGAGAGAGAGGGAGAGAGAGAGAGAGAGAGAGAGAGAGAGACTACAGTGGTGGCCTGAACACCTGAAAGTTCTGAAAGTATTGACCTTTTTTGCCTCCAACCTTTTCAGATAGTTGCTCGGAGTACAGCAAATATAGATGAAGTGAATTGTATGTTTTTATCCACTTTTAACTCTAATAGTCGGTATGTCCACCTTTTGCAGCAATTACAGCAGTTTATCTTTCTGGCATATAATTCTTCGACATGATCACCTAATAGAGTCATAAATTCTGCTTACTGATGATTGATGAAATCCTCTCATTAGCAAGTTGCGTGAAGGAAAAAATAAACATGGATCTTCATACACAAATAACTCAACTTTCCATTTTGCATTGAAGGAGTGGATGCCGAGTTGCCATATCCTTCATACTGATATTAATTATATTATTATTATATTATTACATGATTTCTTGTTTGACTATTAATCAAGTTATGGCAAGAGTGAAATGTGTAACCTTATGTACACTTATGAGATATTAAAGAATCCTGGTCTACCCTGTATTTCTTTTCCTCAAGATTAATGTCCACATATTATGTGTGTGTATCCAACCGTAGTGATAAGACACTCGCCAGTGCTAGAAAGCCTTGAATTTTAGATAAGTTCTCTGTGTATGTGTGTTAGTATCGGTCTGTACAGGGAGAAGCTCAGACAGTCCCAGGACAAACGATCAACTGCCAGAGTCCAGCGTATCAGATATACGTCTTTGGAGAGTTTATCTAGGTTTTGGAACCAATCAGAATTTAGTTGACTTATGTATTGACTCAATTAATATCCTCTGTCAGGGTATAACTGGGGTTGATTTTGAGTTGTACGGGGGCGGCCTACGAACTCCATCGAGAGTATTGAAGCTGACTTCTGCTGATGAAATTGCAAACTATTTTCTTCAAGTAAAATTATTATTATTAATTGAACTCATTTCTCAGGATACACAGGTGCACCACATTCTTTCCATAACATTATTAGTTGGTTTCAAAAAATTGTATACCCAAATTCAGATATTGGTTCTATATACACCATGTATGAAGATAACAACAATGGCTTAGATCCTAAAGTGTTTTACCCCACCAAGGATCTAAAACCAGCCACAAATTGGTGCAGACACTCAGTAACATATAACAACACACACCTACAATTTACAGAAATGACTTTCAATTTAACACAACCATTAATTGATAATAAATTAAAAACATTTGTTTTAATCATATTCTGTAATTGTCTTTAATGTATTTGCCACCATTTGATCCATGGGAAATTTATCTAACGTTATTATTTAGTTTTAAGGAGTTAAAATGGCTCTTAACACCTTTGACTGACATGTTGTATCACATTATTTTGTTAGTTAAAGTTTTGGGCGGTTTTTTTGTTGGAGTGGGCGGGTTTTTGTGAGCTTTTGGGCTGGAAATCGTCCATCCAATCTGGCAACACTGCCCTCAGTTCATGTCTCATTCAACGGAGGTCAGGCAAGAGAGAACAATATCTCCGTCCTAGTCACTAGCAGCATGAAAACACTGGACTGTCGAATAGCTGAACTGGACAAATATATCTGCACCTGTACAATCGCTCGCGGAGAGACTTTGAAGATTCAGAGAAAGCATTAATTCCTAAAGAAATCTCAGCAAAGCTTGATCCAGCATTATGTAAAAAACGACGCAGATAAACATCCGAGAAAAGTTGTCCAAAGCCATGAAAAGAAGAGTAAAGATAAAAGGTAGCATGTACCAAATACATGTTTCAAATAAATGTTACACCATACTGCTGCTGTTCTTTCAATGAGCGAATTCAAACAAAAACAAACATACAATAATTTGTTTTTATCAAAAGTAAATAATGACTACTCATAAAATATAAAAAGGTGTAACAATGTATCCAGTTTAATATACTAAATGAACACTAATAAAATAAAGTAACAAACTGACTGATTTTTTTCCCCTTCATGCTAGTTTTTCAGACTTTTGAGACATTCACACTTCCCATAAAGGCCAGATTATGGTTCTTCTGTATTGCAAACATGATACTTGACTCTGAACTGTGGCTAAACATTATTCTTTTGTCTATAATATTCTGATCATTGGGGCCCGTCTCACACCTATTGCCTACACTTCTTCATCTCATCGTTGATGATTTAATCGCCTTTTTTGGTCATTTCATGACTTAGCTGACGACAGAACAGGTAGCCTATGTATGACAAGGGATTTAGAGTGTGCGCCACATACTGTTGAAAAGTGCATTGTGAGCACAGTATAACGGCTGCTTAGACCCAATAATCCCCAGCTGCAGAACCGCAGAACCCTTACGTCACAGCAGTCTCAGGACAGCTTCGCCAGGCCAGCTGCGTCAAGCCGAAAGCCTTGATAAATAATAAATAATAATAATAATAATGAAGTGCACGAATAAATTATTTATAATAAACACTGAAGTTTTTTTTTATATAATAAATCTTTACACTGATTTTCCAAACCATTTGATCGTCTGTAACACTTTGCCTTAACTTGGTGTGAGCATGAAAGTCAATTCAACAGACTTTATTAACAGAAAGATAACTACACCAAACTGAACATATCATGGAGGAGTGGATGATGAGCCAGAGCCTAAAGTGACCCAGGAGACAGCCAGGAGTGATGTAACCTTTGGAGGAATTGAGCAAGGGAGGAGCCATGATGTAATCTTGGTGGGTGTGATTTAGGTGACAGCAGGGAGATGACTGACCGAGGTGGAGCAGATGGAGGAGGAGACCCAGGTGGATGGCTCGAGGTGGAGCGATGGGGTCAGAGTATTGATGGAGCTAATGGATCGACACTCCAGCTGGGAGACAGGAAGCCTACAGCAGATCCAGGCAGATTTGGGGAATCGGTGCAGGAGGAGCAGAAGGACTGAGTGACACCAGCAGAGACAGGACAGAGAGAATGGATGGCTCTGGTAAAGCAAGCAGGAGAAGAAGATATGGTTGGAAGGACGACAAAGACTGTGAGCTGGGTGGACCAATGGTGACGAGGACAACTCTGTGCTGAACTAGAGAACTGGTGATGAAGATTGAGCTGCGTGGGATCAGTGATGATGAAGAGCTTGTGCTGCAGCTAGTGACCAGCAGTGGAGAAGATTCGTGGGTGGGCAGGGTGGGAAGCACTGCGGTGGGCCCTGGCTTGAGTTTAACGGTCGATGTAGGGCAGGGGTATTCAATTAAAGTTCCAAGGGTTCTGGCCACTATATATTTCTTTCCAGGTGGAAGTTCGAACAATATATATATATAGAGAGAGAGAGAGAGAGATTACAGTGCTGGCATGAACAACTGAAAGCTCTGAAAATATTGACCTTTTTTGCCTCCAACCTTTGCAGATTATTTAGATTATATAGTCCACAAATGTCTAAAAAAGCACATGCTTTGTTACTGACCAGTCACATATAGTAAATCCTGGATGGGCTGCTGTCTTTTATTCCACTTTGACCTCTCTTGTTATTCTGTCTGTTCCTGTGTATCTGTGCTGTTGTCCAAAATGTTTTTTTTTTTGTTTTTGTTTTTTTTGGTGGGGGGTTAATAAATAAATGTAATTTAATTTTGCTCCTAAATTTGGGTTTGGAATACGATTGGCTCGGAGCACCATCTAGTGGATGTTACCCCGAAAGCATCAGCGTTTCGCCTATTTCCACTAGATGGCGGTCCGAGCCAACAATAGTAGTCCAAACGCGCCATTACGGATTTGACACTGGAGTTTTTTTTTTACCATGATCTCACGTGGTTTCTCGGAACAGAGTTCAGTTAAGGACACAGGGAAATACCATCTCTTACTGTCTCTTGTACTGTAGTGTAGTAACAACAAACATGCTACCCAAATAAACCTTAATTTGATGTATAGTTTTATACATTATCTAGGATTTTGAAGTGTGAAAATACCCAAACTTACTCAAAACAAAAGTTGAATACTCTGCACAAAAAGGTTAGAGTTCAAATAAGGGTGTTCTGTCAAATTAGAGAACGATTTCTTGATCTCTCTTAGTAAAGATTGCAGACTGAAGAACATACAACTCTTGCTTAACTTGTAGACTGAAGAATTGTTCTCCACATGAAGGTGGAAGGTTTTCAATAAGCAACCTCACAAACAAGTCCCTCTTATCCAGGTCATAGATCATGTGTGCAATGACATCACAGGAGACCAGTTTAAGGCCTGTATTTGCCACACCAGAAGATTTTTTCCCAAGATCATTTATGTAATGAAAACATTTATTGTGAGGAAGATGAGAACCTGTGGCCAAATCCACAAGAATGCTCCAATGGTATTCCATGATAAATGATTTGAACCAATGCTTCTGCAAATGCAAGGTGTCTTTAAAGATATGAACTCAACAATCCACGTTTTGAATATCGAACAGCCTGTGTTACAAATGATTGTTTTAAGTTTTTTGTCTAGAGTTTTAAAATTTGACATCAAGGTTCTGAAATTGGTGACAAAATGATTGTAAAATCAAAAAATTTAAATAAAACGACTTTGAACGAGTTGCTCTCTGTTTACTGTTTCACATCTAGGTCGGAACTTTCCAACCAACTTTGGAACTTTCTATGGATCACTTATTTAATGTCTTAGAGGAATTGCTTATGTGGTAGCATTCCTCTTTTGAGGGTTGCTTTTTTAGTTTCTAGTGCTCTCCCCATTAAAGTGAAAGCCAATCTGTTTGAGCAGTCTTTATGTTATTAGCCAATTATAATAGTAAATTATAATAGGGTATTTAATTTAACTGATAAAAAACTTCTGAATAAATAAATGAGCATAAAAAGCACATAACGCAAACAAAACGGATGGTGTCATCTTCATCCGCAACATGTAATTTCAGGTTTATACACTGATCTGCTATGGCATGTGCTAAGGAAATACAGTATAAGTTAATAATAAGTGTGTGTGTGTGTGTGTGTGTGTGTGTGTGTGTGTGTTAAGTTATTAATAATAATAACGTATTATTCTGTGAACATAATACTATACATATAATGCAAACAGAATGTGAACTAATACAGTGGTTTGTCACTATTAGAACACATGGACGGGATTCATTTTTCTTTTCACCTTTTCAGTCATCTGTACAATGAAAACTGCTGAGTTTAACAAAGGTTGTTATACTGTGCTTACCATGAGGCCATCACTGCACCATATGGCTTTGCAAAAGATATACTGATTGCTTAGTCACAACTAAAAACATTGTCATGAATTCTAGAATATTTGGTTGACTAATTTATTTATCCATAAATTTTACTTATTACTATAGTCATCCAATTGAATTACCTTGCCTGACATGAGACTCTTGCTGCTCCAATTTTAACATCTTTGTTTTCCTAACCACATCTTACCAGAGTAACCTTGTGCAGGCCTGTTTAGTTCGAACTATAAATGAAATATTAAGTCCATCTGCTTGAATATATTGAAGCTTTCATGCCTAATATATATATAATTTTTTTTTTTTACTAAAGCTGTGTTTAGTAAACATGCACACAACCAAATTTAAGCAATTATTCATGCTTCACACTTAAACGTTGCTTACTGCTCTGTATTTAAAAGTTGTATCACAAACTTGCATATCCTATTTTAATACAAAACATTTCCATATCTCTTCATTAACTTGGGATTTTTGTAGGATCACATTCTGTTTCAATTTAGACAAATTTAGGCCAATTCATTTTTTGTTAACAGAATCAGAATAATAATGTGCATTAGAATATATTTTGTAAAATATTTTTTCAGAATATTCTGTGATTACAATATCTTATCTATGCAATTCATTGTTTTATTTTGTTTTGCTTTCAGATATAAACCCAGTTCAAGAAATTCGTCATAGCAACTTGTGATGCTGCAGTTGTCCTGAATATCTATTGGCTGGAATTTAAGCCTATTTAGATGTTCGCGCACAGACATTTCACCAGTTCAGAAACAGCACCTTGTGCGTCTCGAACAAATAAGGATTTTCAACACAACTGTGTTTCAGTCAAAAGAAATCATGTGGTTAACGGCCCTTTTGATTTTGGGAGTTAACCTCGTCTATGCTGGTGAGTAGATTATTTTATTGTTATTATTTAAATAAGTAGATGGTTTTGGTTAATGGTAGCCTATAATGCAACTGTATTATTTGTTGAAGCTTGCCTTGTTCAGGTTACACTGACTGAAATCGCTTAATTTACAGCTGAAGTGTAAATAATACATTTGTGTTTAATATGAAATATATCACAAACACTTTTAAATTTAATGCGTATTATGTTTGGATTTGTTTACATGTACTGTTTATTAAAATGATGTATATGTTGTTAAAGGTCGGTCTAGTTAAATAAAATATTAGGACTATCACAAATATTAGATATTCGTTAACTTATGTTATATTACATATTTACTATAGCATTGGCAAAACGCACTAATGTGTGTGTGTGTGTGTGTGTTCATTTGTGAAATTGAAATCACCATACACCATGCACACATGATCCAAATCATTCTCAGTTCTAGTCCTGGAGAATCCCAAACACTGCATATTTTGTCCCTTATTTAACCCAAATCAGTCAATGAGTGATTACAAAAAGAAAATTTGCTAAACCGTTATTAAGGTGCGTTGTTATCGTATTCAACACAATTATATATATATATATATATATATATATATATATATATATATATATATATATATATATAGCCTTTGTATTTTTTTAATGAATCAAAGTTCACCAGATTGCTAGTTCTGATATAAAATTTTAAAGTAATTATATTCTGGACTAGCACGTGACTATTGTGGGCGTGTATTTCAGTCTTATTTTACTTTCGAAACTTACCTGCCTTGAACGATTTATCCTAGAGACTAGTGACGCGGAATATATCCATTTCTCGGTTGGTTATCATTTGCAGCAAGGCGTAGTTAAAGCGAGCCAGTGCGCCTGAGAAAGTATACCTAGTTCTGAATGTAGCTATAGGCCTAAATGAATTGCGGACAACCTATAATGGAAACGTTCACGCACTCCTTGGTTACGCGGTCTTTAATAATTGTTCTTTTCGGCATTTTGGGAGCACGCTCTGGTGAGTGTTTTTAGTAGTTTCTAGTTTGGCTATATGTTACATTGTTATATATATAGGCCGAGCTAATGAAATGGAAACACCTTGTAGGATCGTTAACAGCGACGGCATTTGTATTCTTTATTAAATAAGCTTAAATGGGTTCAGTTTTTCTGTCAAACTATGATACAAAATGGTTATTGATTATTGATTATTCTATGATTATTTAATATTTTTTTATACGTCACCAAATATTTTTGTGAATATTTGGTGATGATGCATAATGCAATTGGGTGTGATGTTAAAAGAACCACCACAAATTAAAATTAACTGAAGCTGGATTTTTCTGGACCACCATAGGTTTGACCTTTATCCATAATTCTGTATCTGTATTGTACAAATGGTGATAAGATACCACTGGAATCAGTGTTGCCAACTTCTTTCAAAGGAAAGTAGCTAAAGCCATCTTGAAAAGTCACTAAATGTCGCTAGATGACGCCATGCTTCAATTAGCATAGTAATGACGTCATAGCGTCCTATTGCCTTTTACATTTGTTTGCTCTGTGCTCAAACTGTATTTTAATGCAGCCAAATTCCCAATGAAACTGTTTTTATTCATATATTTTACTGTTTCTGCTATCAGAAAATGGGATGAATATGAAATAGTGATTGAAATGCGGCCCTTTAAGACTTCCCACCTCTCCTTTTCAAGATGTTTATCTTATAGTAATCGTCTGATAAAATCAAATACACATAAGATAAGACATGAAAAAGGCAAAACCTCCCACATGAAAAAAAGTAATTTATAGTAATACTATAATATTTTGAACCATACTATAGTAAAGTGTATTATAGTGTATATATTATAGTATTAACACTTTAATTAATGTTACAGCATACTGTAGTAATAACTATAGTGAACTGATAAACTGTAATAAATACTGTAGTATTACTTTAGTTTTAGCCACATTAAGCTGTAGTGTATTGTAGTATAATATACCCTATAATTGTAGAAAACATAATACAGTATTCGGTGAAGTAATTTGTTTATATTACTATAGGTGTTATATTACCACAGCAACTATAGTATTAACACAACAAATTAATTCAAGTACTTAACTATAGTATGGTTCAAAAACACTATAGTAGTTGGTATAAATTACTATAGTAATTTTTTTAATGTGGGCTGTGCTGTGATTTCAGCTATATTTGTATGTAAAATTACTATTTTGTCCATTATACAAAGATTTCCCACATGCGCAATTCATATGCAGTCTGGACGCGGAGGGGTAAACATCTGCACCCACTTTTCGTCTTTCTCTCGACTCTTGTGTTAGTTTTTTTTACTTAGTGATTTCATAATGTATAAGAGGTTTTAAAAAACTGGATGTCATCTTAATCAATTATTAACAATTATAAGAAATAATTATTCATTCTTATTCAACTAGTAAGCGTTTGATATAATGAGTCTGAATATTATGATATTTAATAAATGTAGCCTATTAAAATAATAGCCTATGGTAGTCTGCAGTACACAATAAAAAAGATGGGAAAAAAAACACTTTTGCTATATACAGAAATTAAACAAATATTAAGTGACACTTTTATTATGTATAAATAAATTTTGTGGTTTATCAGTGATGATGAAATGACAAAAGATGGCGTGAATGCTTCTGTTTTTCTGTTTGCAGAGCGCCACTCTCTTCAGTATTTCTATACTGGTAGTACAGGGATGGCAGATTTTCCTCAGTTTGTTGCTTTGGGTATGGTAGATGGAAAGCAAATTGACTATTATGATAGTGTCATCGGAAAGAATGTCCTGAAGCAGGCATGGATGGAAGGAACCCGGGATGAGAACAGTATCACAGATATCAGGAGAGGTTATCAGGCATCATTCTCTAACAACGTTCAAATTCTAATGGAGCGATTTAATCAGACACTTGGTAAGTATGACTGCTAGACAGCAGATAACACTGCAATTTTTTTACTTAAATTTGAAAGGTGTACAGTATGCCTGGAAAGTTTATGAATAAACAGATAGCACTGATATCATTGACTGCTTTATGCTGTGTAAGCATGTGATTTGCATGTGATTTAAAACACCTATGTATTTCAAAAATTAAAAAGTTTTCACCTCTAAACCTATCCTGTAGTTCTCCTAAATGATTGGTAAATCATTTTTAACATATTTAACTTTCTTAATATATATCCACATGGCTTAAATAATAGTTCTAAAACACTGTTAATGTGTTAATGATCCTCAGACTGAAGAGCCTAAAAACTAGCCAAGGCGTCGTTAGCAATGTGCTTAAAGATGCTAACCATGTGCTAAATCACGCAAAAACAACAAAAACAAAAACAACAAAAACAACAAAAAAGGCTAGCGGTGTGTTAAATCATGTTAGCAACATGCTAAAACTGTTATAAACACGCAAACAGAGTGCTGAAACATGCTAAAAACAAGCTAGTATTAATCGAAAGTATTCTTTTCGATTAAAAATAAATTGATCATAATTATTGTATAAATATTCATTGGTACCATGAAATTCTATTAAAACACAAAAAGAAAAAAGAACAAATATTATCAAACAAAAATATATTAAATTGATTTTACTGAAAATAAAGCATAGTTACATTTCAGGTGTTCAAACTTCAAACTTTTAAAAGTGATTCAAATTTAAAACGACTTCAGATTTCACTCTTTTTAAACTGATTCTCAAGAAACATAAAGTTTGTCTTTTAATATCTTTTTAATCTCGTTCTTCTTTTGTAAGAAATGAACTGCTTCTGCTTCAGAAACAGAGAATAAGTGAAATGTGTGAACATAGATGCTTTAGAGATGAAAATATTAGAAATTTTATTATAATAAATATTTTCCATGGGGAAAAACGTATAATAATTATTGTGTAAATATTAATTATTACCATCAAATTCTTAAAAAAATTTAATTTCTAAAGAAAAAATATTATTGAACAGAAGCATATTACACTGATTTTACTGAAGATAAAAATGTGTGAGTAGAGATGCTTCAGATGAGATTCAAATATTAGAAGAAGAAAAAGAATTTTCGATTGAAAAAAAGTGATCACATTTTTTGTGTGAAATATTCATAAGTAGCATGAAATTCTCTCAAAATACAAAATTAAAAAAGAAAAAATATTATCAAACTAAAACGTATTGCATTTATATTCCTGAAAATAAAAAAATATTGCATTTCAGGTGTTTAAACTTCAAGCCTTTAAAAGTGATTCAAATTTAAAACATTTTCGACTTCACTCTTTTTAAACTGATTCTCAAGAAACATAAAGTTTGTCTTTTTATCTTTTTAATCTGGTTCTTCTTTTGTGAGAAATGAACTGATTCTGCTTCAGAAACAGAGAAGAAGAGAAATGTGTGACGAGACGCTTCTCTCACGAGATCGAGACCAGAACAGATTTAAACACATTCTTAAAGAAATCCTCAACGATGAGAAATAAAGAGAAAAATAGTCTTTTATTCAACTGAAAAACACAAAATGCAAAAATGTAGGTGCTTTTTGAAATCAACTTGTAGTTTATGAAATGAAACTCTATTTTAATGAAATGATGTGCAGCACAAACCACACGTGAACTAGAGCGACTCGATTCTGGATAAATCCACAGTCATGTTTTATACAAATATATACATTAGAGATTTCCTCACGATCCTGAAGAAAAAAGATGAGAAAACTACACAAAATAACCTGATTTACTCGCGGTTCTCACAAAATGTTCATCGCTTAAGTTTTTAAAAACAAAGTTAGATTTAAAAGAGAAATGAATGAAGGAGTCGTCGTCTGAAATGATAAAGATTCGTTTCTCTTCTGAATCTTCTGAGTGAACGATTCAGTGACAAACACTTGTTTAAACACACACACACACTCACACACACACACACACACACACACACTCTCACACACACACACACACTCTGATCTGATCCTCGTCACACACACAGATGAAGATTTGTGATTCAGGAGAAGATCACGTTCTGTTTGAGCTGAGATCTCCGTCTTTAAATCATTGATTGTTCGGCTCGAACGTGAACTCTGACCAAATCATCAGTTTCTCTCCAGACCCGAGATCTCCACACATCTCCAGCGAACAGAGACGCTTTAGAGATGATGATATTACACACTTTATTATTATTATAGTTATTACAGAAGAAATATGACTGAACAGAAGCAGATTACACTGATTTCACTGAAGATAGAAATGTGTGAGTAGAGATGCTTCAGATGAGATTCAAATATTAGAAGAAACAAATTCATCTTCGATGTGAAAAAAGGGATCACAATTCCTGCATGAAATATTCATCAGTAGCATGACACTCTCTCAAAATACAGAATTAAAAAAGAACAAATATTATCAAACTAAAAACGTATTGCGTTTATATTCCTGAAAATAATAAATGTATTAAATTTCAGCTGTACTTCAGACGTCAAGCTTTTAAAAGAGATTCAAATTTAAAACGACGTCAGGCTTTTTAAACTGATTCTCCAGAAACGTGAAGTTTGTCTTTTCATTTCTGTTTAATCTGGTTCTTCTTCTTGTGAGAAATGAACTGCTTCTGCTTCAGAAACAGAGAAGAAGAAGAGAAATGTGTGAACAGAGATGATTTCTGCTGGACACACACCAGAAGATGATCGGCAGATTCAGGGCTGATTTCCCTTCCCTCAATCCCAGCTCTGTCGCGATTATCTCAATGTTTCTCCAGATTGGGATCAGATGTTCTCTTGGTGTGAGGAGTGTTAAAAGCGTCCGAACCTGATCAGAAGAACGTGTTTAATATTCACGATCAGATCCTGAAGTGTGCGGGAACCCCGAGGACAAACACACACACACTCTGGAGATTATCACCTCAAATGAAAGCATATCCGATCAGAAAGAGAGATGATGGAAGACTGACGCAGTCATGACGCAGCACACATGCGTCCGCGACGCTTATTCTCAAGTCTCGCCAGATTTTAGGAGATTTCCTGTGTTCACAGTCGAGACTCTGGATGAAGATCTGTTTGTGTGTGTGTGTGCTGTCTTTATCACATCATGACACACTCACAACACAGGAGCTAAACGCTTCAATCTGGGAGGTTTTATCCTCATGTTTGTGGTCTATCACATTTTGAGAATCTTATAAGATGTCAAAAATCTTTTGGTGTTACCCAGCATTAGATGAGATCAGAATATTAGAAGTTTTATTATTATAATTATCTTCGATGGGGAAAAATGTATGATTATTATTTCGTAAATATTAATTATTACCGTGAAATTCTCTAAAAATAGAAAATTCAAAAGAAAAAAATATTATCAAACAAAAATATATTACATTGATTTTGCTGAAAATAAAAATGTGTGTTCAGAGACGCTTCAGACGAGATGACAATATTAGGAAATCATTTATTTTTTTCATTGGGAAAAAAGTGATCATTATTCTTGCGTAAATATTAATCAGTACCATGAAATTCTCTCAAAATACAAATTAAAAATGATAAAATATTATTGAACAAAAATGTATTAAACTGATTTAACTGAAAATAAAAAAATAATTACATTTCAGGTGTTCAAACTTCAAGCTTTTAAAAGTGATTCAAATTTAAAACGACTTCAAACTTCACTCTTTTTAAACTGATTCTCAAGAAACATAAAGTTTGTCTTTTAATATCTTTTTAATCTCGTTCTTCTTTTGTGAGAAATGAACTGCTTCTGCTTCAGAAACAGAGAAGAAGAAGAGAAATGTGTGAACAGAGATGATTTAGAGATGAAAATATTAGAAATGTTATTATAATAAATATTTTCCATGGGGAAAAAAGTATAATAATTATTGTGTAAATATTAATTATTACCGTCAAATTCTCTAAAAATTTACAATTTGAAATAAAAAAATATTATTGAACAGAAGCACATTACAGTGATTTTACTGAAGATAAAAATGTGTGAGTAAAGATGCTTCAGATGAGATTAAAATATTAGAAGAAAAAAAAGAATTTTCGATTGAAAAAAGTGATCACAATTCCTGCGTGAAATATTAATTAGTAGCATGAAACTCTCTCAAAATATGAAATTAAAAAAGAAAAAATATTATCAAACTAAAATGTATTGCATTTATATTCCTGAATTTTTAAAAAAATGAAATTTCAGGTGTTCAAACTTCAAGCTTTTAAAAGAGAATAAAATTTAAAACAACTTCAGACTTCACACTTTTTAAACTGATTCTCAAGACACATAAAGTTTGTCTTTTCTTTTGTGAGAAATGAACTTATTCTGCTTCAGAAACAGAGAAGAAGTGAAATGTGTGATCGGAGATGCTTTACATGAGATGAAAATATTAGAATTTTTATTATTATTTTCGATGTGGAAAAATGTATCATTACTATTGCGTAAATATTAAGTATTACTGTGAAATTCTCTCAAAATACAAAATTCAAAAGAAAAAATATTATTAAACAAAAATATATTACATTGATTTTACTTAAAAAAAATGTTTGATCCGAGATGCTTCAGATGAGATGACAATATTAGGAAAAAAATATTATTTTCGATGGGAAAAAAGTGATCATTATTCTTGCGTAAATATTCATTAGTACCATTAAATTCTCTCAAAATACAAAATTCAAAAGAAAAAATATTATCAAACAAAAATGTATTACATTGGTTTTACTTAAAATAGAGCAAAGTTAAATTTCAGGTGTTCAAACATCAAGCTTTTAAAAGTGATTCAAATTTAAAACTACTTCAAACTTCACAGTTTTTAAACTGATTCTCAAGAAACAAAGTTTTTCTTGAAAATATTTTTAATCTAGTTCTTCTTTTGCAGAGATAATGTTTTATTATTATTTTGGATGAGAAAATTTATCATTTTTATTGCATAAATTAAAAAAAACACAAAAGAAAAAATATTATCAAACAAAAATATATTAGTGATTTTATTGAAGAAAACAAATACTTTACAAACTTTTTAATCTAGATCTTCTTTTGTAAGAAATGAACTGGTTCTGCGGTTGTTCAGGAGGATTGTGATCTTCTGTTAGTAAAGCAGCTCTGACTGAACACTGTCTGTGTTCTCTGCTGACTGGAGTTATTTACAGATCAACACAAATAATAATAATGAAACGAATAACACCATCATTGTACTGGAATGTGCTGCTGTAAAGATATCAGACATCAGATGTTGATTTCTCAGTGTGAACACATTCAGAGAAATCTTAGATCTGTGTTGTTTCAGTGTAACGTCTGTAATGATGTTCTCTCTTACATGTGTCTCATGGTCATGTGTTTAATCAGCAGCACTGAACACTGAGCACTGAACACTGAACACTGAACACTGAACACTGTTTGTCAAGAGTTTATGGAAGAACTGCTCATGTTGAGTTTACTGAATAACCTTCAGCTGTCAGATATTTTAAAGCTGATATATTCAAACAGACACAGGTTTCATGTTTATGTGTTCATATTCATCTATTCACTTCTCCTGAATGCTGGTTTATTTTAGTACAAACCAGTCTCATGAGCTGATCATAATTGTTCTCATCTTTATGTGGATGTTTGTGTAGAAAAAGAAGATTAGAATATATTCTGCTCAATCATCAAGAATGGTGAGTGTGATATATCATGTTTCTCTCTTCTCAGGTATTCACTCGTTCCAGCTGATGTACGGCTGTGAGCTGGATACTGATGGCACCACTCGAGGATACTATCAGTACGGTTATGATGGAGAGGACTTCCTCAGTCTGGATAAGAGCTCCCTCACCTGGACCGCTGCTAATCCTCAAGCTGTCATTACCAAGGTTAAATGGGATTCCACCAGAGCAAAGGCAAATCAAAATAAAGGCTATCTGGAGAACATATGCATCGAGTGGCTGCAGAAGTATGTTGGTTATGGCAAGGACACTCTGGAGAGAAAAGGTAGGAAAATCAGTTGTTTGGATCATCACTGAATGAGCATTTATCATATCAGCCTTTACCTTTTCACCAGGAAATAACAGTCGTATACAGCAGAGAGTTTGGTTATGTGTGACTGTATCTCCTTTCCTCTCTCTGTCTTTATTCTCCGTCTGCGTTCACTCGCTTAAAAACTGAAACATGATATCAAGAGATTGTTCAAATCACATTTTGATATTCAATATATATTCATAACATATAGTTACATGTTGTTGTATATTAACATGCATAGCTGAGGGATTTGTATCATACAGCAACAATACACAAACTGATTTTCCACACAAACACGAGTCCAGGAGTGAAACACTAGAATAATCTAACAGATGGATATGTTTACATGCATGCATGCATTTTTGTCAATCTGAAAAAATCTAATCGATTTCAGAGTATGAAATTTCTGATCATATAAAACCCTTTGCAATCCAATTAACATGTTCATTTAAATGCTCATTTATGTATTTTGTACAAAACTTCAGCACATGTCCAATGCATGGAGCGACTGTCAATTTAATAGTCATTTTTGTCCTGATGACTTACCAAGGAAAGCTGACAAATACATCACACTCTCAGAAGAAAGGTACAAAAGCTGTCAGTGGGGTAGTATCTTTTGAAAAGGCACACCTTTGTACCTAAAGAGTTCATACTAGTACCTAAAAGGTACAAAAGTGTACCTTTTGAAAAGATACCGCCCCAGTGACAGCTTTTGTACCTTTATTTTTCTGAGAGTGCAGAAGAGCTCTTTTTTTAAAGAAATATTTATTAAATATTCAGCCTCCTTCACTGACCAATTTGTAAGACATAAATAAACACATTCATAAGAAGTAAAACATCTGTAAATCAGTCTATAAAAGGGCTCTGACAGACACACACTTCATGACACTGCACATGTGCACAAGGTTTATATGAATATGAGAAGAGGCTTACGTTTTTATTCTATTGATCAGATTATTTTAGGTCTACACCACTTTATTTTTTCTTATTTCAATTTCATTCAGATCAATCTCAGTCAGATGCATTGAGGTGTTTATATGAAAGCTTTTAACTCTTATTGAGTCGTCAGTTTGATTAATAACAGATTATTTAGCTAATAAAGCTCTTGATGAGATCTCAGGACTAACAACAACAGATAATGAGGAGAAATATCTAGCAACCTTATAGATTTGCACACTATGTCTGATTTTCAATTTCCACGAGTTTTCACTTTATCTTTTTGTCTCTCTCTCTCTCTCTCTCTCTCTTCAGTCTCTCCTCAGGTGTCTCTGCTGCAGAAGGATCCCTCGTCTCCAGTCTCGTGTCATGCTACAGGGTTTTACCCCAGTGAAGTGAAAATCTCCTGGATGAAGAATGGACAAGATCACGATGAGGATGTGGATCTTGGTGAACTCATTATCAATGAGGACGGGACCTTTCAGAGAGCAAGCACCCTCAATGTAAAACCTGAAGAGTGGAAGAAGAACAAGTTCAGCTGTGAGGTGGAGCACAAGAGCAAAACCATCAGAGAGATCCTGACAGAGGACAAGATCAAAACTAACTACGGTAATCACCTTGATGAGTAGATCATCAAACTAGATGTTACAGGAGTGCTATTATGCTTTTTCACTTTTTAATCTTTAGTTAGTCTGTAATGTTGCTGTTTGAGCATAAAAAAAGATCTGCAAAGTTATAAAGCTCAAGGTCCACTTCAAAAGGAGATATTTTATTTAACAGAAATCACTTTTCAAAAACTAAAACAAACGACTCGTTTGGACTACAACAAATATTTTCAGGGATTTGTGATATCACAAATATCAACGAATGGGATGAGAAGGCAATGAGTGTTATCACTATGCTAGAGACACGCTAGCTTTAGTTTAGTTAAGTTTATTTGAGCTGTTCATCCGGGTTTAAATCACGCTCAAATTGATTTGATTTTGACGCAATGTTTCCACTGAAGCTTACAGCAGGTGGCTATAGTAAGGGACGTGACATTTCCCGACCAGCACACACTGGCCCAGTTAACCAATCACAGCACATTTTGTATTTCAGAAGGCGGGGCTTCATTTGATACAGGAACTATTCCAGACGTTCATGGCAGACTGGGGAGAGATGTGTTGTTATAATGTAAAATATGTAAAAAATAATGTGTTTTTTTAACAACCTAGTATGAGACCCTGTTCTAGTACACCCCCAAAACAAAATCAAGACCTTGTAAAAGAACAGAATAGGACCCCTTTAATTGAAATTAATTGCTATTTCCAGTCTCTGATTAGACTGTAGTAATGTTCTGCAGTTATAACAATCATCGATTCAGTTTTTTGTATCTGATGAAATTTGTAACCTTTACCAGTTTGTCAGAAAAGTTATTAAGCTGATGTTTTCTCTTGATCTGATTCTCTTTAGCTCCTTTCCCCATCGGCATCATCATTGGGGTTGCTGTTGCTGTTCTTCTGTTGATTGTGATTGGTGTTGTTGGGTATAAGGTCTATCAGAAAAAGAAAGGTGAGAGAGACTCAGATAATATTATCATCACTCTTGACTACACTGCATGTTTTACACATTTGTGTGCTAATATTTCTTCTTTTTAATTCTAATTTAATTCTAATTTCTCTTCTTTTTCAGGCTTCAAACCTGTCAATGGCAAGTTTTTCTTCATCTCTGTTTCATAGTTATTAATAACAGATGTGGTTTCGATGTTGTTAATAGTAATATGTTTATATTTCTAAAATTTTGGTCATGTAAATTCAAAGAGCAAGTCAAAAAATATGTATAGTTCTACAATATTCTTTTTTTAAATATAATTAATAAATTGTGTAATTGTGTGATGTATAGCTATATTGCCATGATGATTTTAATTGTTGTAATTTGTGTTTTCTGTTGTAGGCTCTGATGATGGATCGAACAGCTCAGCTCATACAGACCCAAAAGCATAAAGATGTAAGTGTATTATTATTATTATTATTATTATTATTATTATTTTTATTAGTGCAGCAGTTTCAGTCATGTGAAATCAGTGAAATGTAATCTGTTTTTTTGGCATTTTAGGAGACCAGATGAGTGCGAGAGATGAAGTAAAACATGATGCTTATCCTGCTGTCCATCTTGCTTACAACAAACACACACACACACACAGGATCATAGTTTTCAGTGATGGGATTGGTCTATATTATAGTTCTACATTAATTACATCTGCAAAGTAAAGTTTTTGTTTCATCACACTTTATGTTCATCTTTTGTTTTTCTCTAACTGTATGAACTTTTTAATTTTAAGATTGCATGTTGATCTCAGAGCTTAATTGTAAAACATACATATATATTTCTCTTTGGTGACCAAAAGAAACCAAGAATACAAATAATTGATTTGGAAGTTTGATTAATTTGTAGGATTTGTGATATCAGTACAGATTATGAAACAAGAGAAACTTACGGAAAATAAAGACTTTCTAGTCAGTATAGAAGTTGTCTCTTGTGTGTATGAGATGTTTCTAGAGGAAATGTAATATTAAATAAATCAGGGCAATCTCCTGCAAAACTTAAAATAACTGAATGAATTGTGGAATTGGGCTTTTCCATCAATAAAATTAAACAATATGTAGGCTTCATATTTTATTTCTTGTATGGGATTATTTGGCTTTTTCTGTTTGTATACTTTTTTCTTTTTGTTTCACATAATTTAGATGATAAGTTGTACTACAGAAAAATACTGATTATTGTAATGTTTAAGATACTATTAAACCTTTACATGAACATCTGTACAGTACAGTAAATATAGAGATTTTCCTTGATTTGAGGTTACTAAATCTAAATTAAGTTTTTATGAATATTTTTTGTATATTGGTTGCCTTCAAAACATTGTAATCTTACTGTGATTCTTTAAAAATAAATAAATCTTACAAAAAGGGCCAAGCAATGTCTGTCTTTTTCTTGCCAAAACAGCAGCATCTATATTTAATCAGAATCTAATTAATTTTTGCTTCAAATGCAACAGAATATTCTAGAATTACAGATCTATGATGTTAAAATGCATGATTCCTTCCCAAAGTTGATATAAAATATAAATCAAAATGACTGTATTCACTACTGCATTCATGCAGCAGAATGTATAGACTTTGTGCAGGTGAAATATAGCGGTATATTCACAATGAACACAAGAAAGAAGTGTTGAGCTGTTTAGATATGGCACCGGACAAATAACATTTAGGACTATAAAGAGCTCTTAAGGGTCACTCTTTTGTTAAAGTTGATTCCAAAGAAACTGATAGATAACTATGACTGGTGGATCCAGCTATCTCTGAACTATTTCTATCTGATACGGCCTTTAAAACATGACACTAAATATTTTTTTTTTACTTGAAAAAAACAAAACCCATAACTGTTTTATTTTGTAGATTAATAAGTACATTTATTTATATAGTAATTAATATATATATATTTATTTAGCTGTAATCAGTGACTTGCCATTGTCAAATTCTTAGCACTTTTATTAAAACAACTAATTAATTGATTAATTAATTCTCTTCCATCTTTATTTGACCCTCTAACTATTCTAGAGGGTCAAATTAAGACCCTCACTCACTATTCTAATTGTATTCTTAAAAAAAATCTAACTAACTTTCCAATATTTTTGTATTCTATCTGTTTTCTTTTCATTTATTATACAAAAAAAGACCTCTAATCAGAATCAGAAAGAGCTTTATTGCCAAGTATGCTTACACATACAAGGAATTTGTTTTAGTGACATAAGCTTCCAGTACCCAGAGACAACAACACAGACAAAAACAATTATTTGCAAATAAATAAGTTGTTTAAACATTTGTGCTATGAATGATAATGGAATAGGATTGAGTAAGATGCAGGGATGTACTAGGATGGAGGGGTAACAAATAAATATAAGGATATTGCACATTTTTATTCATAAGTGGGGAGCATTTAACTGTTCATGAGGTAGATTGCCTGGGGGAAGAAACTGTTCTTGTGCCTGACTGTTCTGGTATTTGCGGCTCTGAGGCGCTGGCCAGATGGCAAAAGTTCAAAGATGGGGTAACTTGGATGTGAGGGATCCAGAGTAATTTTCAGAGCTCTTTTCTTCACTCTGGATGTGTACAGTTCTTGAAGGATGGGCAGGGGAGCACCAATAATCCTTTCGGCAGTCCGATCCGTTCTCTGTAGTCTTCTGATGTCTGATTTTGTTGCTGTACCAAACCAGACAGTTATTGAAGTACACAGGACAGACTCAATGACGGCTGAGTAGAACTGTTTCAGCAGCTCCTGTGGCAGGTTAAACTTCCTAAGCTGGCGAAGGAAGTACAACCTTTGTTGGGCCTTTTTCACAATGGAGTCAATGTGATTGTCCCACTTCAGGTCCTGAGTGATGGTGGTTCCCAGGAATCTGAATGACTCCACTGCAGTCACAGTGCTATCTATGATGGTGAGTGGAGGGATTGCAGGGGGGTTTCTCCTAAAGTCCATGATCATCTCCACTGTTTTGAGCGTGTTCAGCTCCAGGTTGTTAAGACTGCACCAGACAGCCAGCTGCTCAACCTCTTGTCTGTAAGCAGACTCGTCACCGTCCTGGATGAGGCCGATGACTGTAGTGTTGTCTGCAAACTTCAGGAGCTTGACAGAAGGGTCTTTAGACGTGCAGTCATTGGTGTACAGGGAGAAGAGCAGTGGGGAGAGAACACATCCCTGAGGGGCACCAGTGTTGGTGGAGCAGCTGTTTGGCATGAATTTCCCCAGTCTAGAGCTAGGAACAGAGAGCTGGGTCAGTTTGGTCTGGAGGGCTGTTGGGATGATGGTGTTGAAAGCCGAACTAAAGTTCACAAACAGGATCCTCACATAAGTCCCTGTTTTGTCCAGATGTTGCAGGATGAATGTTGATTGCATCATCCATGGACCTGTTTGCTTGGTAAGCAAACTGCAGGGGGTCCAGTAAGGGTCCAGTGATGTCCTTCAGATAAGCCAGAACCAGTTTTTCAAACGACTTCATGACGACAGACGTTAGAGCCACAGGTCTGTAGTCGTTAAGTCCTGTTATCTTGGGTTTCTTTGGGATGGGGATGATGGTGGAGCGTTTGAAGCAGGAAGGCACTTCAGACAACTCTAGGGATCTGTTGAAGATCTGTGAAAAGATGGGGGCCAGCTGGTCAGCACAGATTTTCAGACAGGCTGGTGTAACGCCATCTGGGCCTGGTGCTTTTCTTCTTCTTCTTGAAGACCTGACGCACATCATCTTCACAGATATGAAGAGCAGGAGGTATGGAGAGGGGGATTGCAGGAAGTGTTAACGGTTGGGTAGGGAGTTGGTCAGAATGGGTGTTGGGGGTTTCAAATCTACAATAAAACTCATTCAGGTCGTTAGCAAGTCGTTGATTAGCCTCAGTGCATTGGGATGGTGTCTTGTAGTTTGTGATGGCTCTCAGTCCTCTCCACAATGAAGTTGAGTCTTTGGAAGTAAACTGGTCTTCCAACTTTTTAGCGTAGGTTTTTTAGCCGCTATAATCTCTTTGTTCAGTGTGTTCCTGGCCTGATTGTACAAGACTCTGTCCCCATTTCTGTAGGCATCCTCTTTGGCCTGACGAAGGTGTCTTGAGTTTTACTGTAAACCATGGCTTATCATTGTTGAATGTTAAATAAGTCCTGGTAGGAATGCATATATCTTCACAAAAACTAATATAGGATGTTACAGTCTCTGTGAGTTCATCCAGATCGGTGGTAGCAGCTTCAAAAACACTCCAATCAGTGAGTTTGTAAAAACAAGATTGTAAGTCCTGCTCTGTTTCGCTGGTCCATCTCTTTACAGTCTTTACTACAGGTTTAGCAGATTTAAGTTTTTGCTTGTAGGTCGGTATAAATTAACACTAGCTTGCTCTATTCTTTTTCTATTCTGCCTATTTTCTTTTTCTTTATTATATTATTTAAAAAACCCTTGCTACGTGTACTGCGTTTAAAGGGTTAGTTCACCCAAATATAAAAATTATGTCATTAATGACTCAATGAGCATCGAAAATACATATTGGTCCAAAAATAAAAAAATTATGACTTTATTCAGCATTGTCTTCTCCTCCGGGTCTGTTGTGCGCATGTTCACGACGCTGCTGACGTGTTATCTGGCGCGCCCAATAACAAAGATAACATATCAGCAGTCTTGTGAACCAGTGATGCACGGGTCAATTTATAAACAACCCGCACCCGACTGATGTTTTCAACTAACCCGGTCGTAACTCGGACCGCAAAAAAATAAAAATAAAATATTATACCTGACCCTCATTTTTTAAAAGTAGTAAATGCGTCGCCCCTTTATATTAATTTAATTACTTAAATAGGCTATAGCCTACATGATAATTTTGGATCAACCCGCGCATCACTGTTTTGAACTCTCTCACAACAGACCCGGAAGAGAAGACAATGCTGAATGAAGTCATAGTTTTTGCTATTTTTGGACCAAAATGTATTTTCAATGCTTCAACAAATTCAACGGACCCTATGATGTCACATGGACTACTTTGATGATGTTTTTCTTACCTTTCTGGACATGGACAGTATACCATTCACACAGTTTCAATGGAGGGACTGAGAGCTCTCAAACTAAATCTAAAATATCTTAAACTGCACCGGTGGGTGAGGAGCCCAAGATGGAGCAGCGCAGCCACAGAGCCAGGGAGAAGCCGAGGATCCGGAGGGCCAAGGCGGAGCAGAAGGCTCAGATGACCAAGGCAGAAGCGGGGCCCTGGAAGACCGCTGTGGAGCCGGAGTGATCGAGGATGGAGGTGGAACCAGAGGGAAGGAGGAGCCTGACAGAGCCAGAGGAATGGAGTGACAAGGTGAAGCCAGAGGAATGGAGTCCCGAGGCGGCAGATGGTCGATGACTGACCAAGATGGAGCCGGAGGGACGAGGGAGCCCGGTGGAGCAGGTGGGATGCCAGGCCACGGTGGAGATGAGGGAGCTAAGAGCCAGGGCGGAGCCGCTGGGTCGAAGGACCGAGGAGGAGTCCAGGGCTCGGAGGCTGGAGGTGGAGATAGGGAATTCACATGCCAAAGCACAACTGGAGACTGGCAGTGAAGGCGGCGAACCACCGCGCCCAGATGGCGCGGACTGAGGGTGAGCTGCGGGACTGACTGGCATCAACAGAGATAAGTTCGAGGAACTGGCTGGTCTAGGAGGAGATGAGAGAGGAAGGATGGGAGAAAACACAGGATCAGAGCTGGACAGGGCCAGCAGAGAGACAGGAGGTACGGAGCTGGATTGAACCAGTGGAAGTGGAGTAGGGGAACTGGCAGGTCTAGGAGAAGGTGGGAGAGGGAGGCTGGGAGGGAATACAGGAGATTCAGCACTGGGCGGAACCAGCGGAGAAACAGAAAACTCAGGGCTGGACTGAACCAGCGGAGAAACAGAAAACTCAGGGCTGGACTGAACCAGCGGAGAAACAGAAAACTCAGGGCTGGACTGAACCAGCGGAGAAACAGAAAACTCAGGGCTGGACTGAACCAGCGGAGAAACAGAAAACTCAGGGCTGGACTGAACCAGCGGAGAAACAGAAAATTCTGTGAAAAGCTCGGGCTCTGCGGCGGGCTCTGGCTCCGTGTAGCGTGATGGTGGCTGGCTGGTCTCTGGGTCTGGAGTGGGGCAGGAGATATCCTTTTCAGCGGTGCAGATGGTCCATGAAGATTAATTTTTCTCCAGCACCCACTCCACGAAAGCGGCGAAATCCTCTCGGGGACCGTTCGCTGGTAGGCGTGCCTTACACCGCTCGCTCAGGCCGGTGTAGAAGAAATTTGAGAGCGAGCAGTTGGGGAAGTGGGTAAGGCACGCCAGATCGAGAAAGTCCCTGGTATGGTCCTCCAGCGAACGGTCCAATTGCTCCAGGCATAGGAGTCGGACTGCTGGAATCGCCATTCCGGGAGAGGGAGGAAAACAAAAACCAAAAAGAAAGAAAAACGCCGCTAACTAAACTGTTTTGGTCCGTGATTCTGTTACAGTTAGGGTGTGTGCTAACGTAGGAATAAAGCGCTCGAGGAGGGTCTTGATCAAATGAGGAGTTTACTCAACATCGAAGGAGATTACAGACAATATACAACACATTAACATCATTACTTAACAATAATCACGGACGAGGAAGAACTGAACAGACAGGGTATTTGAGCACACAGGAGGTAATGAGGGAACTGGAGACAGGTGGGGATCAAATCAATTAACTAAACAAGAACAGGAAAAAGACCAAATAAGGAAACAGACAGTCCATGAACGTAACAGTTAATACCTAAAACGTGATTTTAACTCCAGCAATATCTCTTTCGAAGCTACCTGACTTCATTGTTAAAAAAACATAAATAATAATAATAGTAATAATACAACTTATTTCTATTTATTTGTTCCTTCTCTTTCTAGCTGGTACTTATTTGAACAAATGCCTAAAACTTGGTATTATAAGCACTTCCTTATTTCTGTTTGACTCTTTAAGAAGAATCGCTTTATGTATCCCCCAATTGTAAATCACTTTGGATAAAAGTGTCTGCAAAATGACTAAATATAAATGCAATAAGTTCACTCTATATTTTCAACTTTGTCAAATACCAATATAATGAAATGATATTGCATCTTTGTATACCTCACATTTTTTTTTTCCTGTAACACTTTATAATAAGGTTTCAGACAGATAAGATGAAATTCTAAGTGAATAAGTAGCAACTGCAAGTTGCACAAAAAGAATAATTCAGCCATCTACAGGAAGCAGGTCTTTGTATGTCCCATACTGATATAAGCAGTAGCACTGAACTTCCTCACATTATCTGAGTGACCAATTGTAAGGCAAAATAGCTTTAAAAAGGAAACATGTGGTTTTTCAATAACATTCATTACCATTATTTGGATTATTTTGATCAGACAAAATAAATGTAGCTATTATTACAATTCATGGTCTATAAAAAAAAATCACATCTAAATATTGGTGAAGGTGCACTAGTGGTCCCCTAAGAAAAAATATGTCTTGAAGGTTCAGCAATAATCTGTTCAAATTAATTTCTTCTTCTGAAGTTTTCTGTGACAGACTGCACAGAGGATAGCATAAATAGAACCACATACAAATTGGGTATACTATAAGCACAAAAAATCACCACAAATATGGAGCTATATTTGACCTGTAAAAATTGCATTAAGTAAATTTTTGTATTCACTGAAACAGAAAATACACCTCAACTATATTACAAATAATGGCAGACCTGTTCATAAGAGTCATTCATTCTTGAGTCAATTTACACTGATATTTGTGGTTGTGTGCATACAGGGAGGACATCGCAATGTTTTATGTTTGATAAGAAATTAAACTTTCTCTAAGAGAGGAAAAGGTTTTAAAAAGGTTTGAGCAGAGATGGTTTAGGTTGTTCAAAAATAAATTAATTGTATTAATTAATTATAGAAAAAGTAATTTCCTATTTTTGAAGGCGAAATGAAACAAAACTTCACTCAAATAAAAATGTGCAGTTGTTATGCCAAATAATTGTTTCTTTATTTAAGTTAATTAATTTAGCTGTATTAGTGATTGGAGGACTGACCCAAAGTTTTCTGTTCACTCTGAGACTGAAATAGTGTTCTCTGTCACCAAAGCAAATGTGGTTTGACACACAACCTGCTTTGCTCAGTTCTCCCTAGCAACTGCTGGTACACAATCATGATTGGCCAAGCTTGCCTGTATGCCTCATTCACCTACAGAATGTTCTCTTAGTTGAGAATCATAAGAAAATGAATATTATGACTTTTTAATGGTTGAATTTAAGACCTTAGCTAGTGTGAGGCATCTGTCAGGAGTTATTTAATAACATGTCTTGACCGTTTTTGTGTCTAATGGGCCTGTATCAAGTTTCTTCTTTAACACTATCCATGCCATTGTCATATTTAGACTCTTTATCAGAGAAAATGCAGCAGTAAAAAAGTGATGTGTGTATTTTGAACTGTCAAATAATACGATAAGAAAATAATATTTGTAATATTTATAATGTCTACCCGTACACTTAATATTTACAGAAGAGGACATTACATTACATAACAAAATGTAAACTTATGTAATGTCAGCATAACAGTAGGAAAAAAATTACTTTTCTACAGTCAATATTCATATTTGTTTTCTGATGAAACTTGATTTATGTTTAGTGAAGATGTTTTACTTAATTGAAATAATTGTATATGTATAAAATGAAAAGTACAATTAAAAAACATCTCTCATGCTTTCTTTCTCATGTGAAAGTTTCCAATCAGATCAGACTTGTAGTTTTTTATCTCACTATATTCTTAGATTAAATAAAACCTGCTGCTGTGTATTCTGCCTAGCAACAGTCAGCTCAATGTAATATCACTGGTAAATGATTGTCATGATTTTACCATCATTCATAAGTTTCTTTGGTTGATATGATAATATAACCTGAATGTATTATTATTATAGAACTTTATTTATGTATTTATACTTTTTTTTTGCTGCTTTTACTGTATTCAGTTTACTTCAATGTTCTTTTAGTTTTGGTTTGTATTAGATTAATTGATCAGTGTTGTGCTAATGTTGACAGACCATGAAATAAACCAGATGTCACATTTATTACAAATTTTATTTATTTTATCACCCAAAGAACCTCACACAACATAAGCCTATGAGAAGAACACAACCGGGAAGAAACAAGCAATGATAAAATTTAATGACGTATAATGAGAACTCAGTAGGTCAATGACACTGCTAATAGTTTCAGCCTCCCATGCTCCCATGAGTAGATTAAGCAAAACCATAAAATTAAATAAATAACAATGCAGCAAGTACATTCAGTTAATTTTTATTTTTTCGTTATTTATCAGAAAACAAAATGTAAAGCTTTTTCTTGAAAAACATCTTTAACTTTTAATATTGGTAGGCTCTTGTTTTTTTTCTCTCTCACTTGCATCAGATAAATTAAGAAATGTTAATTATGTGTGCGTACACTTTCAGAAGGTACAAAAGCTGTCACTGGGGCTGTTTGTAATTAAATGTTTGTAACTAAAAGGTAAATTTTGGTATATTAAATGTTCATATTAGTACTTAAAGTGTACATATTACAACCTAATAGGAACAAAAGTGTACCTCTTGATAAGGTAAAGTCCAGGTGACAGCTTTTGTACCTTTATTTTTGAGAGTGTATGGGGTGGGGGGGGGGGGGTTGTTGTGTATTTATAAGTTAAGACAATTTATGGTGTTTCTGGTTTTCTATGGAGGCAGCAGCACCAATAAATAAAATTGAGAACCAATGGTCTAGACTGTGCACTGAAGTCATGTTGCCTTATTAATATTCATGGGCCATGGTAACTATGCAGTTTTGGCAATATGAGGCATGCTTTATGTCTGTTATTAGTTCGAAAGTCTTTTTTTATAGCTACATAGCCTGTTGTTATTCTGCTCGACTTCTGACTTGGGCTTTGAAAGTAGATGGTAAAAAATATTCGCCCTAATTATATATGAATAGTCTACTCCTGAAGGAAATCCCCAAGGTCTAAACGAAACCGAAACTATCTCATATCATCGAGAGGAAAATGCGAATGTGAAAGAGTCTAACATGGACTATACGTTGTCGTCTCCGATAAAAACACGTATTCCTCCTTTATTCTTTGTCTGTGTTTAGAAATAAATAAACGTCGCGTGATGGAGCTCAAACTGCAGTATGTTAAAGCGCTGCTCATGGATCTGGTGATGAGCTGTGTGCTACATTACAGCTCAAACGCGTTTATAAAGAGTAGCTGCAGTGTGTTTCTCGTTGCTCAGCTGTGGCTCGTGGCGGCTGTGAAGTGGATTTGTCTCCGGTGTTTTCTGCTCGGCAGCTGGAGTGAGGTGACCGTGCGGCGCTGTGTGGCCGTGTCGTGCTTGATGTGTCCGGTTTATGAAAGCGGCCTCACGCTCCTCATGAACACTCAGCCGGAAAACTGGAGCGGTTCTCTGTCTTGCCCTGGAAAAACTATTGCTTCTACAGCTGCAACACTTATAGCGTGTTTGTTCTGGGAAGTAAGCTTTCCAAGCGCTAAAAGCGCGACTGATGAAGGCTCAGAAAGCGCGGAGAAGAAGCAGAGAAACCGG
This sequence comes from Carassius carassius, assembly GCF_963082965.1. Lineage (NCBI taxonomy): Eukaryota > Metazoa > Chordata > Actinopteri > Cypriniformes > Cyprinidae > Carassius > Carassius carassius. The sequence goes on along the minus strand of NC_081762.1, from coordinate 4,263,444 downwards.
GCGCTCTTCATGCGAGTGGTGCGTTACTCCAAACCCGATGCGCCTCTGCTGAGTGGAGCCTTTGTTTTTCTCTCTCTGGCTGTCATATGTGAGTATGAATTCAGCTGTGGAGGTGTTTGTAAACCGACCTTTCAACAGTAAGTTCAAAAACAGGTTTTTAATCTTTTTGTATTTTAAAGGTGACATGTTCATTCCATTCTACACGGGAAAGGTCATAGACATCCTGGGAGAAGAGTACTACCAACCAAACAGCTTCATGTCAGCAATCTTTCTAATGGGTCTCCTCTCACTGGGCAGGTACCGAAAGTCTTATTAAACTCGTTTTTTTTTTTAGTTTAATGGTTGTGTCAGAAACAAATGTTCAAATGTGCAATAGGCCCTGTGTGGAATAATAAATATTCTCCTTGTCCATAGCTCTTTGTCCTCTGGGTTGCGTGGAGGTCTGTTCATGTGCACTCTGTCCAGCCTGAACAAGAGAGTTCGCCTCATGCTCTTTAATGCTTTGGTCAAACAGGAGATAGGATTTTTTGAGGATAAAAAGACCGGTAGGAATAATTAGGCCTTGTTGTTCTAAATGTAAATTCTAAAAGTTCTCAGTGACATCTGTCCAAAGAAGTCCTACATCCTACATTCAATTTAATCATAGTTTTCCCTTTATCATCTCTTATCTGTGATATTTTCCTGTTGTCAGGGGACTTGACATCACGTCTATCTACCGACACCAAGCTCATGAGTCAATCAGTGGCGATGAATGTGAACATCCTCCTGCGCAGCTTGATCAAGAGTGTCGGTGTCCTGTATCTGATGCTCAGCCTGTCCTGGAAACTCACCCTGCTCACGTTCATCGAAACCCCGCTGATTGCCATCACTCAAAAGATTTACAACACACACTATGAGGTCAGATGAACTGACTAGGTCAGATTTAAATATAATATAGCACTGTAGAGCTGAAATGACAGTAATTGTGAAGCACATTTAGATCACCACTGATCCAGTTTAACAAATGTTCAAATGTAAGATCTCATTTTGACTCTTATCCTCTACATTTGCTCAAACTTTATTTCATTAACATTTCATAAGAATAAGCCTTCAAGTAGAACTTACTCTTGTCTAATACTTTCTTTGTATCAATTTCTTTGTATTATATTTTTTCATTTCTGAATTCTGAATTTCTGAAACATCTCATTGGACAGCAATTATCAAAAGAAGTTCAGGACTCGGTGGCCAGAGCCAATGAGACAGCAGGAGAAGCGGTTGCCGGGGTGAGGACTGTACGCAGCTTCCACATGGAACATGGTGAAGCCTGTCGTTATGACAACCGATTGACAGACACTCACAACCTGAAGACTCGCAGAGATACAGTGAGAGCAGTCTACCTGTTAGTGCGACGGGTGAGTCTGCTGCATTAGGATTCTATCCTTGTATATAATTGAATTTAATATATTTTCCAATAGTTACATTATGGTAAAATAAAATGTTAGCATATATTGCAATATATCCTAATATAGGTACAGTAGCTTAAGTATGCAATAAATAAAGTAGATAGTCAGATATATATCACATAGTAATCATAGTCCACATTCTGATCGTAAGTAATGTTTCTCTGCATCATCAATCTGAGCATGTGGCTTTCATTTTTAATTGAATAATATTTATTAACAGGTGATGTCATTAGGCATTCAAGTTCTGATAATGTACTACGGTCGTCAGCTCATCAAATCAGGATGCATGAGTACAGGCAACCTTGTGTCCTTCATCCTCTACCAGGGTAACCTGGGATCATACATTAGGGTATGGACTAATTTTGTATAGCCTCTGTTTTATTTTTTTGCATTAAGCCCTATACCAATGGAACTAGTTGAGATCTGAACTGAGGAAGTCAGGTATTTTAGAGTTTCACATACTTTGTGGTGTAAGAATTATTGTGCATTTCCTCTAATGGTGCATTCAAGTCATGTCGCATGCATCATACTTATGAGTTAAGCACACATGAACGCCACCACAAAGTCGTAATTATGAGTGGGAAACTCAGAATTTTCTTTAAGCTCAGAGTTTCCGAGTTGGGGGCATGTCAACGAGAAACATGGTGGAATTGATGGATGCAGCATCTGTTGTTGATGGTAAATTTGTATTGAAATCAATATTTTAGATGTTGTATAAACTTAAATTTGTTACGTTCTTGTAATGCAGCTAGTTAATGAAATCTGGGGGGAAAATCCTATCATTTTTTAACCTATAGGTGGAAAATCATTTGATTTGCCATGTGGCATGTTGTATTTCGCGAACTGCTTTTTAAAAAAAAATTATAATAAAAGAAGGTACTCCGCCATCTTATTCCGAACAAAGTGACTTGAACGCACCCAACATCGTAATTACGAACGTCCAAGGAGGACTTGAACGCAGCATAAGGCCCAGTAGCCTACACACGGAGACGCGTTTCGCGGTATACGTGTACATTTTGTATCGTTATAGGCGTTTCGTCCACACAGATCCGGCGTTTTGGGAGAGTGAAACCGATATTTTTGAAACCGGGTCCCAGAGTGGATATATTTAAATCGTATATTTATCACGTAACAGCAACAAAACCATGAACAAACACTAAACGATTGTTTTTTTTATTAATTAACAAAAACGCAGATTAATAGAAGTATTGTTCCATGTTCATTTGTATACCGCGTGCAAGGTTTATCCACATAGTCCAAGTATTCTTCTCCGTTTTTAGTGTATCTCTGTGGCAGAATTACAGTGCCACATGCTGGTCTGGCATGTATACTACATTGTTTTGTGTCGGTTATGTAGTTTCGTGTGGACGCAGATATCTATATTTTCTAGGTTCATAAATCAGTGTAGTATAAGTTGTGTTCAGCAGTGTTTAGTACAAGCAATGGGTGAAGTGGGTGACTTGTCAGACTTCCAAGAAAGACAAATCATGCAAGCCTGTTAAGTATGACCATCTGTAACCTTAACAACCCAGTTGTCTTTATGATTATGACTGCATATAAAGCATTGCAAGACTTTATGAGCTAAAACGATTAATAGTGGGCTAAAAGTGAATAAGGACATAAAACACTAAGAAAGATTCTGTCCAAAAGACACACTTCAGCAGCAGTGACAACAAACCTCTATATTCACCTTCAAGATCTGTTTCCAATAAACACCCACAGAGAACTTCACAAAGCCAACATCCACTAAAGAGATGCAACTGTTAAAATTTTAAGGTTACACTTTATTTTAAGGTATCCTTGTTACAGTGTAATTATACATTTACTGTAAGTACTGAGTAATATTAATTAACTACATGTACAGGATTATGGTTACTTGCATGTAATTATGCATAATTTATTATTATTATTATTATAGTAAGTACATGTAACATGTAACACCAACAAGGATACCTTAAAATAAAGTGTTACCAATTTTAATCATAGATACCAATGCTACAATGGTGTCATGATCATAAAACATGGACAGTTGAGCACCAAGATGAATTTGAACTCAATGAACTTCAGTCTGCCCTGGCAGCCAATCACCTGTCTTGAATATTAAAAAAAATATATGGATAGTTTTGAAGAGAAGCTAATTTGCTCCTCCAACATCTCCGAAGCAAGTGGCAGATGGATTCCTATGGAGTATATTCAAAAACTGTGTAAATCTATTGTAAAATGACCGGTAAAAGGCTATTTCTCAGGTCCTCACACTTCACATTATTTTGTCCAACCACTATATATATACATTAATCAAGACAAAAAACACTTTTAGTGTTTTAGTAATAAAGAAACTGAATCCAAATAATATGAATCCAAATGTATGATGTGCAGTCTGTGAAATCCTGATCTGTCTTTCCTCAGAGTCTTGTCTACATGTATTCTAACATGCTGAACTCTGTGGGTGCAGCCGCTAAAGTTTTTGAGTACTTGGACAGAAAGCCTTTAGTGAGCATCGATGGAAGTCTAAACCCTGAAACCCTGGCTGGACACGTCCACTTCAACAACCTCACCTTCTTCTACCCAACTCGACCTGATCAACCAGCTCTCAAGGTACAAGAGACTCAGAATGTGCTGTCATACACCATATATTATAACAATAAATAAGAAAGTTTCTTAGTTTAGTAATAAGAAGTTTCTTAGTTTCATTTCAATTACAAACCCAATTAGATAATTTGATTATTCCAACTTTTGAGTTCCTTTTATTTTTAGTCACTTAGTAAAACATCTCTATATTTTATAAATCCTATATATTTGCACATTAATATATAGTATGCCTATTGTTTATATTTGTTGTATTTAACATGCATTGTTTGATTGAATGTGTTCAGAACTTCTCTGTGGAGTTGAAGCCGAGTCAGATGACGGCTCTGGTGGGAATGTCAGGAGGGGGGAAGAGCACCTGTGTGAGTCTCCTGGAGGGATTCTACCAACCTCAGCAGGGACAGATTCTGTTAGACGGACAACCACTGCAGAACTACCAGCACAAGTATTTACACCAGAAGGTAACAGTCATTTGGTTGTGGTATTGTATTAGAGTATGTTCACTGTGGAATCATTTGATCCTGATTTCCTTCTTCATCTGTGCCATAGGTGGCCATGGTGGGTCAGGACCCCGTGCTTTTCTCTGGCTCCATCCGGGACAACATAGCTTACGGTTTGACAGACTATGATCAGAAAAAGGTGGAGGATGCAGCCAGAGAAGCCAATGCCCATGAATTCATCAGTCAACTAGAAAAAAGATATGACACAGGTACACATGAAGAATTATTCCTCCATGCATGTACTGTTCTGAATCTCTCTGGATATTTTCAAATGTAGAGTATTTTATCACAGTATCTTCTCTTTGTTTTGGCATATTATTTCAGTTAATTTCAGTTATACATCATTATGGACATACAGTAAGTAACTGTTTGTGTTTGATGTGCACTAGATGTTGGAGAGCGTGGTTGTCTTCTCTCTGGAGGTCAGAAGCAGCGCATTGCTATCGCCAGAGCTCTGATCAGACAACCTCAGGTCCTCATAATGGACGAGGTCACCAGCAGCCTGGACACTGAAAGTGAACGCATGGTATGTGTTTTTGTCACCTCCTCTCCACAACATTTCAAAACAACCTCTGAATATGGTGAATCCTTAAAATTGATAGCTCCTAAAAATTGAAATTCTGTCATCATTTACTCACATTGAGGTCTTTCAAAACCCATCAGAAACACAGATACAAAACACAAATTATTTTTTGATAAAATCTGAAAGATTCTGTCCCTCCATTGACAGTCCAGGTAACTTAAAAGATTCAAAATGGTCAAAAAGAGGTGCCGATGTGCCTTTTTGACCAGGGTGGAGGTGTTAAGGGACCAGGTGAGGTCATCAGAGATGTGGATGCCAAGGAACTTGAAACTCGACACACGCTCCACTACAGCTCCGTTGATGTAGATGGGTGTTTGTACATGACTCCTAGTCTGCCTGAAGTCCACAATGATCTCCTTTGTCTTCTGGGTGTTTAGTTCCAGGTTGTTGGTGGCACACCACACAGCCAGGTGCTGCACCTCATCCCTGTAGGCTGACTCATCATCATCCTTGATCAGACCTACCACGTGGTGTCATCTGCAAATTTGATTATGGTGTTGGAGCCATAAACAGGAACGCAGTCATGGGTGAATAGGGAGTACAGGAGAGGGCTCAGTACGCAGCCTTGTGTTTTCTAAGAGACTGAGGTCTGTTAGTCAGAAAATCTAGAATCCAGTTGCAGATGGGTGTGCTGATTCCAAGTGAAAGTGAAAGTGAAAGTGAAGTGACATTCAGCCAAGTATGGTGACCCATACTCAGAATTTGTGCTCTGCATTTAACCCATCCGAAATGCACACACACAGAGCAGTGAACACACACACACACTGTGAGCACACACCCGGAGCAGTGGGCAGCCATTTATGCTGCAGCGCCCGGGGAGCAGTTGGGGGTTCGATGCCTTGCTCAAGGGCACCTAAGTCATGGTATTGAGGGTGGAGAGAGCACTGTACATGCACTCCCCCCACCCACAATTCCTGCCAGCCCGGGACTCGAACTCACAACCTTTCGATTGAGAGTCCGACTCTCTAACCATTAGGCCACGACTTCCCTAGCTGGCTGAGCTTGGAGATCAGCTTGGAGGGGATTACAGTATTAAATGCAGAATGAAGTTTATGAACAGCATTCTCACATATGTGTTTTGACTGTCCAGGTGGTCAAGTGCCGTTGAGATGGCATCCTCTGTTGACCTATTGCGGCGATAGAAGTTCAGTAGAGGGACAGACACCTCTAAGGTTTAATAAGAGTATTTTAATCTGTATTTCTAAGACTGAAGGGATAGTGATGAAAATTTTGTCATTATTTGTTCACCCTCATGTTGTACCAAATTGGTTTGAGTTTCTTTCTTCTGCTTACAGAAAAAAAGAAAATATTTAAAAGAATGTTGTTTACCAAAGAATTTCTGGTAGGCATTGACTTTTATGGACGTCAGTGGCTACCAGCATTCTTCAAAATATCTTCTTTAAGTTTTAAAACAACATGAAGGTGAAGAAGGCCATTGATACTTATTTCCAACTTTTCACCTACTTTTTTTAAATGCCTATATTGCTTTATTCCAATTTTAGGTTCAAGATGCTCTGGCCCGTCATCCCAACCAGACCTTGCTGGTGATTGCACATAGGCTGAAAACTATTGAGAGGGCAGACCAGATCATTGTGATTGACAAAGGGGAGGTTGTGGAGCAAGGGACTCATCAGGAACTCATGAAGAACAAAGGAAATTACTATAAACTGAGAGAGAGGCTCTTCACTGAGGAAAAAGAAGCTGATGAGAAGGTGGACGAACAGGAATGAGGTTCTTAATCATCTTCCAAGAATACATTACTGTTTATAAAAATTAGCAGCATAACAGAATTTGTTTCCTTTTAATGTTTTGCTTTTTGTCATCTTTGAGTGAACTTAGAACACCCCAAATGTTAAATAAGCCTCTCTCATTTGAAAGTCAATGAAAACATAGCAAAAACAATAGTCAAAATTGATTTATGTGTATTATGTCAATATATGCTTTTTACTGTATATTAAAATGCATCTATTTGAAATTAATTTAGTCATTTCTTTTTTATAATTATCCACATGTTCTCAGGTTTTGTAGCACAAGGTGCATCAAAGTTTACAAAATATTAAAGATGAACATTGCACAATGAAAAATAAAGAAAGAACATTTTTAATGCTAAACCATATACATGCATGAGACATAATTTTTGTTCACACTTTCGCTGCTTTGGATGGTGCCATTATATCAGGATCATACAATTTAGGTAGCTGGTTTCCCAGAATGCATTTCTCTTCCAAGTCTTCACTGTCAATTGTGACAAGGTCACAAGGGGTCATATGTGCGACATTAAGCGGTATAGTTAGTTCTTCAAAAACTGATAGAAATGTGTTGAGCTAAGACAACTCACCAGACTACTTTCACTTTCGTGTGCAAACACCTCATGACAGTGAGCTGCGCTCCTGTGCGCAGACTTCACCCGCGTCCTCATTTGACACCACCTGCCAACCATTTTTATTTTTAATTAGTTGTTTTCATTCTGTCATTACCTTATTTTGCACATAGTCTCTTAAATACGTGGTGAGGGAAAACGTTTTTTTTTTTTTGCAGATATGCCATTGAAGAACCTTTTTTTTTTTGTTCCCCAGAGAAGCTTTTAGTGCTTTTCTTCTTTTTTTTTTAATTGTTAGTGCCCTATAGAACCTAGATATGATTAAAGAACCATTTGTGCAATGTGCTTAATTATTAAAAGAAACAAAACTATTCAAATATACAGTTTGTTGTATGTTGGAACTGTTAAAACTAAAGTTTATTTTAAACAATGATTTAATTGAAGTTCTTGAAGTTCCAGAGAATGGTGCAACATGGAATATGTTGTAACACCAACATATTTTTATACCACTCTGTATAAGTATACAGGCAAAGTGAAACCATATTTAGTAATGTTTTCATTTTTAATCATTAAATTTGACTAACAAATTATATTCAAAATATTTAACTGAAAATTATATCCATGTTTTATTGTCTTATTTACAGCGCAAAAGGTGCGCTGTGAAAAACCAAAGATAAGTTCTGCATCCAGTGGAAGAGGCCTATTGTAAGCTTTGGAGTACCAGTCAAATATGCTTGACCAAAATCCAGACAATAAAGGGCAAAACAAGAAAGCATGAGAAGTTGTATCCTCTGCCACCTCACACTTGTCACACTTTGGTGAAACAGAATGGAAAATTTTACGCAGCTTGGTTCAGTGTAATGCACGCAATGAACAACCGTGAATTGGATCAGTTGGTGTCTGCTGTTGACGGAGCAGGCCTGTAAACACTTTTCCTATGTATCTTCAGAGAGCTCAACTCCCAGGTCTTCTCTATGCTGAATTTAAATGTGAATATTTTTTATGTCAACTGAATAGAGGACTGGATTCATTAACTGTGAGAATAACAGAACATATACGCATATCTAAGAACATCATCTGGCGCTATTTCCAATAACATCAATAATATAAAGTTAACAACAACATTTGCCAGATATTTTTGTCTTTATTCTACAAAGAATATCAAATTAATGTATGGATTTATGGCAGACTGTTTGCAAGCATACTCATACACAAAGTAACACAAAAGTTATGTTCCCTTTCAAGGGAACTTCGAACTGCGTCCTCTAGGGGTCACTTTGGGGAAACACCTTGTCGTGACCCGTGTCTGAAGCATACTTTGAAAAATGCCAACGTGTTGGCCGGCGACAGCCTCTGACGTCACTACCGGCGCGACTATAAATACGTGCCAGTCGGACCCGTCACTCATATTCTTCGTCTTCATTGACTGTTTTGTTTGAAGCGTGCATCTGAGAAACGAGCCAAAACGGTAAGAGCAATCTATCATTGTTATCATGGCATCCACTAGCAAGGCGTTTAAACAGTGTGTGCATCCGTGTCAGCGGTATTTGACACCTGATGACACACACAGTCTTTGTGTCTCTTGTTTGGGTGAAGAGCACGCGCGCGCGATGTCCTTGAGGGAGCAATCTGCGTGCACTGCGAGCGCTTTTCTGTGAAAAAGCTCCGCTCTCGTTTGTCTCTCTTTTCGAGGAAAGAGGGACAGCCATCTGGTTCCTGCGGCTCAGGACACGCCGTTGCCGAGGCACAGAGGAGAATGAGCTCGTGGGGATCACAGGTGGATCTCGCTGAGGAGTGTAGAGAGGGACTTTTCTTTTCACACTCTTCGGCGGCAGACGAGAGTAAACTTCAGGAGGAAGATGCGTTGTCATTAACCCATTCTGATACTGAAGTTAGTGCTCTGCTGGGTTCTACCCAGAAAGAGCAGGAGATGTCTGTGAGTGGCGAAGAAGCTGAGGCTGAGCCTTCTCAATTCTCCTACCCTGCGTATGGGGAGCTGTTAGAGGTTATGGATCACGCCACGGAAAAATTAGACTTGCCATGGAAGCTTGCCAGAAAAGTGACGTCGCGAGGTCCCCTCGATGAGCGTTATTTGTCTGACCATAGCCCTCCAGCCCAGGTGAGCCTTCCATTCTTGCCTGACTTACATGCAGAAGTCGAAAAGGAATGGAAGAGGCCGTTTTCCTCTCGCATCCATCGGTTTCAGCATACGAGTTATGCTAATATCGAGGGCATGCACGAAAATGGCTATGAGAGGATGCCCCCTGTAGAAGAGACGCTGGCTAGCTATCTCTCTGTGGGGGAAACATCCTCTCTTAAATCTCCCTCTTTGCCATCTAAGCCCCTCCAGTATACATCCCGCTTAAATGGTAAATCATACGCAGCAGCAGGTCAGGCTGTGGCTTCGTTGCACACGATGGCAGTGCTTCAGGCTTACCAGACTGACCTGCTGAAGGACCTGGATACAGGTGAGGGCCTTTCAGCTGACCAGGTAGCCGAGCTGCGTCGCACCACAGACCTCTCTCTCCGTGCTACCAAGCAGGCCGCCTCCGCCATGGGTAGGTCTATGGCGGCCATGGTGGTAACGGAGAGACATTTGTGGGTGAACCTGGCAGACATCGGGAGGGAAGAAAGGGGGTTTCTTCTCGATGCTCCGGTCTCGCCTTCTGAGCTTTTCGGTACCTCCGTCGAGATGGTGGTCGAAAAGTTCAGGGAGGCAAGGACGTGCTCAGCTGCCTTTAAATCCTTCATTCCATGAAGGTCCAGGTCTGAGCCCGAACAACAAAAGGGTCCTGGCCCATCTCGATCTGAGGATCAAAGACGGGCACAGAAGGCTAGTGTCGCGGCTTGCGCTAAGGGCAGGGGCAAGAGGAATCGCGGGTCACGAAGAGGTAAGCAGGGTCTGAGGGATGTGATTCAGACGAGGCAGCGTTCTCGTCCGGATCAGAGCGATACCTAGTAGTTACTCATTTCCTTTGGATGTTTTTAACTTCTGCTTTTATCCTCCCCTGCCTAATTCCCCTGTAACCACCAGCTCTCCACCTGATTGAGGTTAGGTGGAAAATTTCTCTCATAACAGTCTCCTATGCTGGACCTATGATGTTTTTGGTTGGTCCTATATTCATAGTAACCACCTTACTGATGGTCCGGACCAAAAGGGGGCGCCCCGTGAGTGGGACTCCAGTACAGGAGGGTGGGTGAGTATGTAACCCTTTCTTTATCTGCTTATGGGTGTTATATTGCTGGTGGTTATATGTCAACAAACTCTGTGAGTTTCCTTTACAGTGCTCAGTTCCGGCCTCGTGCTCTGGTATGAGGTGGCCAAGATCACAGGCTTTCGGCAGGAGCCTGGCTGATCATCAGAACTGGCACAGCACTGCAGGGAATTTCATGGATGTCTGGCCAGGTCACCCTGAGGGGCCTCCTGGCCGCGTAGCGACATCCAATGGGAAGGTGGAGGTGAGTTACGGAAGTCTTTCTGTATGTACTGCCTCAGGTGATGCTCCCCTCGCTTGAGGTTTGGAAAATTGGAGCTGGCCTCTCCCGTGCGATCCAGCGCCTCTGCGATGCTTAGGAATCTTTCAGTACACACGCTAAGCCTGTGTACTTTCTCAAAACCACATGGTGGTCAGTGTGCACGTGAACACTTTGCGCACTTTCTGAAATCCACATAAGTGGTAAGTGTGCACGCAAGACTCTGCGCACTTTCTGAAATCCTGTACTATAGGGGTTACGCGCTCCACTTCGTTCCCTTTCTTAAGATGATTAGCCCTGGGTTCCTTGGGCTTCATTCAGCCAGTGTGTATTTTTTATACACCTCAAGCATCGCTTCCCGCAACATGAGGGGCTGTTTGGTCAATTCTCGTGGTAGTTTAGCAGCGCTCCCCTTTTTCCAAAAAAAGGGTCGCCTATGAGCGTGCTACTCTGAGCTCGGAGTTCTCCTCTCATATGAGACGGAACGCTCGGTTTTTTCACCAGAGCGCTCCAGTACTACATACTGTTTTTGAGCTGCACGGTGAGAGCAGACATCCTGTTGAGGCAGTGGCTGAGGCTCGGGGAATGGCGCCTTCGCACCGAGGTGATGAAGCAGAGTTGGAGAGGTTGGCCAGACTTGGGTGGATCTGTGTGCGACTCGAGAGTATCGCACTATCCCGTCTGGCTTCCTCTGACTCATCCAGCTCCACTGGGGCTGGACGCCATGGTACAGGTTCATGGTATATGGTACATGGTTCATCTGTACATTTCTTCCTCCAATTGCTCTGCTCCTGGGCCATTCCATCTATGAGTTGCTCTATCAGACTGCCACAAGAGCCCCTCCTTAGAACAGTATTTGAAAATCCATGCTATGGTAAGTGTGCACGTGAAGTCTTTGCACACTTTCTGAAATCCACACTGTGGTAAGTTCGCACGATAGTACTCTGCGTTCTTTCTAAAATCCTATATGGTGAGGGCTTCGCGCGGTTGCTTCGTGCCCTTTCTTGAGTCGGGCGTTGCTACTAGAGAACTGTTGAGACAGCTCATTCGGCAAGTTTTTGCGAAAGCTAGCGGTAGTCCCTGTGTGACAGGCAAGACTTGGTAAAGAACATGCTAGGTTCTTAGCCGTATCCCTTTAAAGGAATCTTTCGTGATTCCAAGCCTTCAGCTCTACCCCGGGCCGGGGCCCTACAGGTAAGTTGGGTATGTAGCTTAGGCCTTTGGCCATAAGGGATAATGTCATGGACAGCCATCTAACAGTCCCAGGGGCAACTCCCAGTGAAATGGTAGAGTTGGTACTTAGTGTTTGCCAAGTTTCTGGCCTGCACTCCCCTCAGCATGGCAGCGTGGGTATACTGTTCCCCAAAGTGACCCCTAGAGGACGCAGTTCGAAGTTCCCTTGACAGGGAACGTCTCAGGTTACGAATGTAACCATGGTTCCCTGAGAGGGAACGAGACACTGCGTCCTCTATCTCCCTGCCATGCTTCGGACGCAAGCTTCACAAGAAGATAAGTGATGGGTCCTACTGGCGCGTATTTATAGTCGCTCCGGTAGTGACATCAGAGGCTGTCGCCGGCCAACACGTTGGCGGTTTTCAAAGTATGCTTCAGACATGGGTCACGACGAGGTGTTCCCCAAAGTGACCCCTAGAGGACGCAGTGTCTCGTTCCCTCTCAGGGAACCATGGTTACATTCGTAACCTGAGACGTTTTTGCCATTTTTAATAATTTTGTTTACAGTACAAAATTCATGAGAAAACACACAAGTGAAAACAACAACAGGTAAAATGTTGGCGCTTAAGCCAATCTCTGTAGAACGGCCAGTGTGTTACCTGGAATCAGCTGCCACTCTGCACCCTTCTCCGTCACAATGGCAAGATGAACAATGCCTCGACTTACATTGTTTCTATCCATAGCTAATGTAAGAGCTGGGGGAAAATAATAAATAACTTTGAGTTAATAATTCTGTGATACTGAGACAAACAGCACAGTGTAAAAGAAAGTAGAGTAAGAGCGACAGATTGATGGAAAGGGAGTGACCACAGCTATCAAAGCATATAAAATGAACTCTGCAATTATTTGTACCATTAGTTGTAAAAATGAGAGACTCTTCTCCGGTCATGCCAGGCTTGAATTTGGCATCTGCATAGCCATAGATGAAGGTGCTACCAGACTCACCAACAGTAAACTCCTGCTCTAGAATCATGCCTCCAAGAGACACCGTGAACACCTTTGAAAAAAATGTTTGCCATCATTCTATCAGCCTGTTAGAAACACTCTCACAACAGTGTTAACTAGTTTTCTTAAGATTACAAAAAGTATATAAATGCACATTATTTCTTTATAAAAATTAACTACATAAAAAATTGTATTTTAACTAAATGTATATCCATCAGACCAGTGAGAATCAATAACTCAATTAATCACCAGTGCCTCTTAATTAATAATCAAAAACTGGAGACAGCACAACACTAAAATACATATTTTTTGTCCTTTTAAATGTAGGCACAAGGCCCAAATCAGCGCTATCCTGCTGTTAGGTGGAGTTGACTGCAAAGGACCTCATATCTTTACTGCTGGTCCCTATGGCTCTGTCAACAAAGCTCGATTTGCAACAGTGGGTTGGTATCTCATGTTAATTTCACCATGCATCTATTACTCATATATATTAATACTATGTTCAGACAACAGGCATATATTCTTCAATTTGAATAAACTTAAAAGAAAATCAGTTATATTCTGTAGTTAACTATATATTTGTTTTTAGGAAACATAAAGAGAAAATGCTTTGCAATGAAGTGTTTTTACCTCACTTGTAGGATCTGGTGATCTCCCAGCTTTGGCTGTCTTTGAAGACCGTTTCAAACCAAACATGACAGTAGGTTGCTGAAGTGTATTTGGATTTGTTATCCTATTTCATGCATATATGTTGTATCATAAACCCACAGTAACTCCATAACTTAATCAGAACTCAGTGTAATAAATGTCATTGAAAATTAGAATAAAAATAAAAATAAATATACCTACAATGTCGGGAAAAATAAATAAAATTTTTTAAATGTGTGTGGACAGAGGAAGAAGATGCAAAACTGCTGATTCAGGATGCAATAAGTGCAGGAAACATGAATGATCTTGGCTCTGGAATCATGTAGACCTGTGTGTCTTTAGAAAGAATGGAACAGAGTACATACGACCATTTGAGAGCTCAAACTACAAATGTGAAAGGTAACAAGCTTCACTAATTCAACTTATCTTCTCTCTTTGTTGTAAATGAAGATTCATATTCTTAATGCTCCATCTTTATAATCAACAGCCAAGGGAAATGCAAATATCCAGAAGAAACAAGTCAACTACTATCGTCAAAGAACAAACCACAAATCTGGATTTAGTAGAGGAGCACAGTAGATAGAAATTTTATATTGAAACAACATATACTCTTTTGTTCAATTTGTGCAATTCAGTAAAAGTCAGTTAACTACTAAGAGTGAAGTGTCATACATTGATATTACCCCGTGGTACAGATCTGGATGTTTTAAGGAGAGAGACTGTTTCATTGATGTTATGTGCAAAATGCAAATTTCAAATAAAAGTTTTTATTTTGAAAGTGTCATGTAAAACAATGTGCTCTATGTGTCTCAATGTAGTTATTCACTATGTGTGTGTATCCTATTGTTTCAATTTAATATGGTTCTTCACAAAGAATGGTAACATGCCTTACAACCCAAAGGGAGGAAGACAAACGTGTGGCGTATAGTGTATATCGCTATATATAAAAATTTTTTAAGCACTTTTAAAATTGTGGTGTGCCTTCTATTTTCTAAAGCATCGAGCTGACTGAACCTAGAATTCCAACTTCTGCCAAGTAACTGATTGCATCAGTAAGCATTCTGGTCTCTGATTCGCCTGTGATTTAGGCATATTTGTTGTCATATAACAAGACTACAACAACTATTAAGCGAAATTAGAAGTCTAATTTTTAAATATATATATGTAAATGAAATTGGCTAGTACTGTACTGCACACCTTTTTGTAGTACTTGAGGGAAACTAGGTAACATCTTGCACACTGAATACTTGCAGAGACAGTGGATGGGCTCTTAATAATAATTAAAAAAATTATTGTTATCATGTTATGTGTCGGTCCATGCAGGCAAAATAGATTGAACGCACACACAAAAAATAAAGTAAATAAATAAATTGTACGTGTTAAAACATTACATGTAAAAACTTCCATCCTGTGCCTGAGAATAGAAAAGCATCAGATGCGAAATGCAAGGCAAAGATTATTTCGGTTTCGATTTCAAGGCGGAGGAACAAGGAAGAACTAGTATATCCGTTGCAGGTAGTCTACATTAACTGAAAATGGCTCTTCTAGACGTTTGCGGAATATCAGACTGGGTGAAAGAAGACACGTTCAGCGCACAGAAAGCCTCGGTTGACCGAGTTAACCACTTTAATTTCGCAGCGCGAGAGCCAGAGCTGGCGGTCCCGCTCGGAGTGGACGTGAGTGGCATCTTTCATTATCGCTATCACGAGGCGCTTCTTCAAACTTTTGTCTCAGTGACTCTTTTTTTCGTCTGATCGTTGGGGAAACTGATATCTGTGCATAATGCTTGTTACAGACTTCATTTGTTAACTCGATGTGGCTGCTGTTGTAGATAGTAATGATACATCATTGAGTTCTAGATTTCTATTGTTTATGTCTTTTTTTCCAGCCAGCTGATTTTCTGAAACCCTTTACGGATTGTGAGGATGGGGTTGAGGGGGTCTCCATTAAGCTGGAACATGGTACCACTATGGGGTGAAAATTGTTGCTTTATTCCAAATAAATAGATTATGATCCACAAATAAATGTAACAAGATTCACAAAAATATATCAAATTCACAAATAAATGTACAGAGTTTCACAAAAAAATATAAAACTCACAAATAAATAAAATGAGATTTGCAAATAAAAATATATATATTTACAAATGTGTTTAATGTCACAAACACAACTCTACCTGGTATTTATTTGTGAACCGCTGTCTGTGCATTTGTAAATCACTGCACGCATTTGTGGATCGGTTCCTGTGCATTTGTGGATTTGAAACACTTCTAGCGTCGACGTGCAGATAAATCCACAAATAAGTGGACTCCACCCACCGTTTACTCAAGCCAATCAAATAACGGCCACATTGAGCTGACCAATCGTAGCACGTTATCGCTTCAACCAATCACGTTTTGGCTTAAATCCAGGGGGGGGGGCGTCTTGCCTGATCGGCCATGTTGTGCGTACTTGTCTGTAACGTTACTTGTGGACTTGTGAAATGTCATCAGTCGCTGCCCAAGTACTGTTTCCCTTTTCAAAGTTCACATCTAGCCAAGTCCAGTTCAAATCCCCGGATGTGTTCTTGCTCCGCTCCTTTTACCGAGGATGCATGGAGAGGTGACTTGTGCGGACTTGATACGGGCCATAACCCAGAATTCAGCTCGAACCAGGTTAGCATCAATGGCGGAGGAGAAAACTCACAACTGTAAGTTATACATTTCGAAATACTATTGTTGTTTTATCACAAAATGTAACGTAGTTCTAAGAGTTTTGATGCCAGAATGTTGTTTAAACTTCAAAGCTACCGTCGAATTTTGAAAATTTGCTCAGACTATTTCGTTACGAGTTGAAAAGTAGCCTAACCCTCGGCAAGTCCTCCTAAAAAGTAGCTAGGCCCTGTAACATTTTGTAAAATATGGGGCTGCCTGTGTTGATTCTGTAGTGGATAAACATTTGATATATTTTGCTTTGGGTATATCTAATGGGCAATTGTTTTGCCTGAGGGAAAAGTTTCCTAACTAACGTTTGCCTAACGATACTTATATCAAATGCAAACCTTATTTTAGAGTGCTCTTGTCATTTTAACCAAATAGTTTGCTTGTCTTTATTTAAAATTTTTTTACAAATTCTTTTATAATTGTATTATTTTTCATCAACTTAAATTAAGCATTATTTTTTATCAAGGGACTGCTGAGGAAACTCGGGCCTTGATAGAGTGGCGGGCGGCCAACGAAAGGCTTTTCACCGGGAGGCGCAATTCCTCCAAAAGTTGATGGGAGTGAGTATTCATTTTGAGTGCTTGTATAATTCCCTGCATGTCTGAAGGTTTGGAGCTAGATTTGGACAGTCTTCATCCATAAAAATGAATACGTTATTGAAGTGGAATCATGTAAATCTTTATGGTTTTGTTTTGCCTATAGGCATTTTGTTCCACTTCTGGTTTGGCCATAACTGCCAAACAGGCAAAGAAAAAATTGAATAACCTAAAAGATAAATACAAGGTAATCTGCCTGTTTCTCTACTTTCTGTTACTGAAAGTGGCTTACCAAGATGTGTGTAAAGACTTTCCGGTCATATTTGAAACCTAACATAGATGCATTGGCCCTTACATTTTATTTTGTAAAATGTAGTTTACTCCGTTTACATTGTTTACTCTGAGACTGTAAAAAGAATAGTTCACCCCAAAATGAACATTCTGCCATTCACCTACAATTTTAAGTTGTTTCACACCTGTATACACTATTTATTTATTCTTTTTTTTTTTTTTTTGCTTTACACAAAGGAAGAATATTTGTAACCTAAGAGTTCTGGGGCACCACTGACATGTGTAATTTTTTGGTGCCTCAAACTGTTAGGTTACAAAAATTCTTAAGAATATCTTCCTCTGTGTAGAGCAAAAATAAAAAATGTCTAAAAGTGTGGAACAACGTGAGGTGAGAACATGACAGCATTTTGCTTTATTTCAGGAGCTTAGGGACCCACCCACAGGAAAAGGGGTAGAGGCCGGTAGTGTGACTGCTGCAACCTGGCAGTGGTACACTGCAATGGATGCTGCACTCCAGGGGCAGCACTCAGTTACTATGCCCGTAGTTGTTGCATCAAACCCACTGCCACTACAGGTGGCTCAGTCAGCACACCAGGTTCAGCCCCTTCTGTGGAAGCCAGGAGTAGCCAGCAGTCAAGAAAGAGGCGACGGGACAGCCAGGCTCTTCTTTAGTTTCTAAAAGAACAGGCAGAGAGGGAAGAGGAGAGGGAGAGAGAAGCATTGGCGAGAGAAGAGGAGAGAGAGAGGGCAGCAACAGCCAGAGCAGAGACATATGTCTCTTTTTGAAAAACTTAATAAATTCTAAATTAATGTTGTATTTAATGATAAATGATTTTATATAGATTATTTGAATAAAAAAAATAAAAATGAATGTTTCAATTTCAACCCTGGCAAATCATTGTTATAGCAACAGTGTATTCTTTATATTTACAACAAAAACACAAATAATATAAAATAATGTAATATCCAATGTCTATAGTGGTATACAATTATTTACAATCATGCAGTTAAATCTCAAGAAGAACATACCAACATTAAGAAAACGTATAAATGTATCTATACCCATCTACTTGCACATTTATTCATACCTATCTTTCTAATCAATGTCATAGCTATTTCAACTGTTTATGTTGCTCTTTTAATGAACATGACAACATCTGGAAAGGTTTACTGTCTAGATGTAGTACTGTTCAGTTAGACACCCAGGCAGTTCCACGGGAGAAGAAAGCTGAGCAGCCAGACGTCCTCGGAGATGGTTCCCTGATAGGTCCCTCTCACCCACTGCTGCATTCTCACCATCCTCGCTGTCTTCTTGTCCTTGGCTTTCCTCCTCCTCCTCCAAGAGATCACCTCCCATCACACAGATGTTGTGGAGGATACAACAGGCACCAATCACCTTTGGGGCGAACAGTGGCCTGATCTCTAGGGCCCGCAAGAAAATTGCACGCCAGTGAGTTTTTAACATCCCAAAAGTGCGCTCGATGATGTTCCGTGCTTGTGCATAATGCCTGTTGTATCGGGCTTCAACTTGGCCTGTTAATCAAAAATCGTGTAGAAAATGTGTAGTGTATTGCAAATTCATAACAGTAAAAATTTGGTTTATCGTGTGTGTGTGTCTGTCTGTCTGACATAAAAAAAGTGTTCTTACTTGCGACAGGCTGGCGGTATGGGGTCATGATTGCAATAGGATGCTGCAAGCAAGGGTATCCCCCATCTCCCAAAAGATAGTATCCAGCTGGTGAATACAAAGCCTGCTGGTACATTGGTGATCTGCGCAGCACAAGGGCATCCTGTACAGAGCCTGGATTGCCAATATACACATCTATAAATATGCCTTTAGCATCACAGGTGCCCTGTAGAATGATGGAAGGGAAGATCTTTCTATTTATGTAGCATCTTTTTTGTGGCATTGCAGGAGGAACAATCCTGATGTGGCACCAGCAGCACAGCGGAATGCCTCATGGCCAGCAAGGCCCCCCACCTCATCCATTTCCTCTGCTTTTGGAAAATGAATAATTTTGTGGAGGATGGTCATCATCTCCTCCACAACATTGTGAACAGTCCTACAAACTGTTGAAAGTGGCATGCTGAAGTCATCTGATGTGACCCTGTAGGATGCTCAACAGGCAAGCCAATAAACCGTAACAAGTACTTCAATTTCACGGCTCCATCCATGGGCTTTTTGACGGGGCAGCATCTGTACCAGCATGTTGATGCTGTTCCTGGAGAGCCTGAAAGCTGGCTTTAAATCCTCTCCAGAAAAAAACTTGACCAGGATTGGTACCTGGTCATTGATCTGTGAATACCTGCGAGTGGGACTTTGTTCCTGTTAAAATATATAGATAATATATTAAGAATGTTTTTACTTTTGTTGTATTATGTATTTGTTATATGTATTGCTTTTAAAAAGTTGTTACTATATGTACTGTCGTTGCATTGTATTTATTATATTTTTGGATTTAATATAAGCTATATACTCAGTTGTTTTAAGGATTTTGTCTAAAATTTACTAAAATCTGCCATAATTAAATCTCCCTCTAACATTTGCTCTTTTCGTGAAGTATTTCTTTATACTCTATTTCGGTTTCATTCATTTATTGATAAGCTCTAGCACAACATTCATCCCCGAGTCTAAAAGTTGTAGCCTATATGATTATTATAGATATTAAATTGTCCTGTTTGTGTTAATGCAGTAATATGATGTGCACCTAGCTATATAAAGATGATAAACTATAAACTTATTTGAGCACCACAAAGACAAATAAAAGGTGTGTGAAGTGTAAGCTAGTTAATTTAAATGTTATCAACTGTCAAACCTATTGTACTTGTCAGTTTATTTGGTATACTGAAAAATCTAATGTTGTCTCATTACATCCCTGCAATAGTTTACATAACTTTTTGTGAGATAGTACTTTGTAGTCTGTTGATAGGGTGCCTATATGATACATTATAATAAATTTTTATTATGACTTTTCATTTGGATATACCTAACTAAGTCCACATAAGTATATGGGCAGTTTATGAAGAAAGAATAATTAGAAAAACGTACAATGCTAGAGAGACATGCTAATATGGCACGTCTCTTCGCCATCCTCCGCTGCATCCTGGCTTTTCTTTGAAGGATTTGTCTCCTCCGTTCGGCAGCCTCCTCTTCAGCATCTTGATAAATAGCAATTGCAATGGCAATCCTAAGCTGTTCCATTTTGATTTACACTTATTTACAATTGATTTACACTTTTCAACCGTATTATTTAAATTGTAGCTGAGTGGGTTTATTGCTAGATTGTTCTTAATGAAAAGAGGCAGTTGTTTCCACATATTTTATTTATTTTGAACGACGTAAATATAATCACAGTATTAATGTTACCTGAACCACATATTAATGTTTAATAGTTTTTAAAATAAAAAAGAGACAGTCGTTTAATATTATATTCAATTTCATTATAAATATAAAGTGAAAATAATCAGAGTAGGTAAATATTAGTTTTTTAATACTAATATATTTAATATATTGAAAATAAAAAAGAAGTTAATTCAAGTAAAACATGCATGCTGAGTGAAGCTATCAAGTACGCTGCCGTTCCATTTGTAGAATGACTGGACTCGCGTCCTCCCGTCCTCGAGAGTTCGTTCTTCTGAGTCCAACTTGGCATGTCCAAACTCGGAAGGACGGAAGTCCAGACTCTGCGAACTTGGTATTGAGAAATGCCCTGACTGTCTGTTGTTGGTCTCAAGTTCGGTGTCTATTCCCGCAGTTCCCCTGGCTGTAAGCCAAAACGTGATTGGTTGAAGCGATAACGTGCTACGATTGGTCAGCTCAATGTGGCCGTTATTTGATTGGCTTGAGTAAACGGTGGGTGGAGTCCACTTATTTGTGGATTTATCTGCACGTCGACGCTAGAAGTGTTTCAAATCCACAAATGCACAGGAACCGATCCACAAATGCGTGCAGTGATTTACAAATGCACAGACAGCGGTTCACAAATAAATACCAGGTAGAGTTGTGTTTGTGACATTAAACACATTTGTAAATATATATATTTTTATTTGCAAATCTCATTTTATTTATTTGTGAGTTTTATATTTTTTTGTGAAACTCTGTACATTTATTTGTGAATTTGATATATTTTTGTGAATCTTGTTACATTTATTTGTGGATCATAATCTATTTATTTGGAATAAAGCAACAATTCTCACCCCATATACCACCACTCTGGCCTTTAAATTTCAGCATGGTGTGATGGTAGCTGTAGACTCCAGAGCCTCTGCAGGGTCATACGTTAGTAAGTGAAGAACACTGCACAAAAAAATAAATAAAAAAAAATAAAAACCTTTTCCCACAAAGACATCAACATACACCCAAAAAGTATTTTTTCTGCATGTTTTAATTTCTTCATTAAAATTAGCTCAAGCATCTAAATTCTTAAACATTTTGTCACAACTTATATAGTTGTAACTATAATTGTCTTCAGCATGCCAACATGCTAGTTTGTGACAAGGCCAGAACCTTTTAGCGAACAAAGTTCTTAAAATAACCATTTCTCTTAACATTTTAATAATCTGAAGAACCTTTTAAGGTTCCATGGATGTTAAAGATTCTTCATGGAACCATCAATGCCAATAAGGAACCTTTATTTTTAAGAGTATACTTACAAACAAAGAGAAACTAATTTACCCATTTTGATAATAAAATTAAAACATCCCATACTAGCACTGTTAATGAGTCAAAGTTTAGCCAACATACACATTATACATGCATAGCCTTTGGAATGTTATGCTTGCCTTGAATTCATGCCTGCTTGTCTTGACTTTTTCAGGCACCCAGATGTTTAAGAAGGTGATTGAGATCAATCCCTACCTTCTGGGAACCATGTCTGGAAGTGCAGCAGACTGTGTGTACTGGGAGAGGCTCCTGGCCAAAGAGTGCAGGTGAGCATCAGAGTCTAGATCTGCTTTTCCACTGTCAGGCCAAACGGTTGTAAGAATAAGGAATGGTTAATGTTTCTAATTGAGCTCAGCTTTAGGAACCGTTCCGGGCCTTAAAAAACCCCGCCGGCAGAATGCACGTAGTGACGTCACCAACTCAGGATTGATCATGGAATGGTTATGCAACATGAACTCAATACTACAGCTTTTTTAATTTATAGAAACTTTTTAATGTTGTGTTAGCTAATGGTTTCCCCTTGTTGTATTTTGTTAGCTAAGCAAAATCACCTGCTGAAATCTATAGCAGATATAGATATTCATACATAACAGCAACAGAAAGCGTAATTTTCAAATGTATTTATTGTAATGGTTTGACTTATTTCAGTCCAAAATTACAGCCACATATACATACAGTAAATTTAATTGTTTGACCAAAATGATTGCTAAGGACAATTTAGTATTTTGTTAGGGAAATGTCCAAATTCAATGCCCTTGATGCACTGTAAAACCTAACCGTCAAATTTTCAAAATTAAACAAGTTTACTCAAATATAACTGAAAGTGCATTGTAATTAACAGAAATACTAATAACCGATTATATTACACATCTGTGCACAAGATTAATGAGGTAGATGTGTTAGTGTTTAATATCCTGTTACGTTTAAACTGGTTTCTGTTTTTGGGGTTTCCATAATGGTAAATAGCCTGTATGCCAAAAAACATTAGAGCTGTTTGTAAAAAGTAAAAGAGTTTATCTCAAACCTTTTAACTTTAAAAATATTTATGAGTACTGTGAATGTATAACATTTAAAGCAATTGATTTCTTTAAATATTAGAGTTACCTAAATGTGTTGGGTTTTTCAGTGCAGCATGTTTTGCCTGAGCAACTGGTGTGGAGTGCCAGGTTTAAGGCATTGAATTGATTTCAGTGAAGGATTATGATTCAGCAATAGTACAGAGATTATGTACTCATATTTAAAAAGTTCAGAATCATGAAGCCTCTGTTCATAATATCAAATGAGGTATAAGCATTCTTTATTTCTTGTGGATGTTTAACACACTGAAAAGTATGAGAATAATTTGAAAATAGATTAACAATTAAACTTTTAAATTTAAATGAACTTATGACTGATTCCAAAATTTCTTTCAGGATTTACAAGCTGAGAAACAAAGAAAGGATTTCTGTCTCTGCTGCCTCTAAGCTGCTGGCTAATATGGTGGCAAATTACAGAGGCATGGGTCTTTCTATGGGTACCATGATCTGTGGATGGGACAACAAGGCAAGTTTTTAATTCTGCATGACTTAAAACAAGTTCCTGGACTTCCTTTCAAATAAATTAAGAAAATGTTCTACCATGATAAACAAATTCAGTGTGTCATTAACATAAAAAATACTTTGAGCCGTTCTGAATCTGTTCACATTATTTTCTTTTAAGTGTGTTCTTTATCACAACTTGAGCATTACATTAATGTACCTGCTGTGTCAAAACGCATCATTTCAGGGTCCTGGTTTATACTATGTTGATGACAACGGGTTGCGACTGAGTGGGAACATGTTTTCCACGGGGTCTGGGAACTCTTATGCCTATGGCGTGATGGACAGTGGTTATCGTTATGACCTGACGGTGCCAGAAGCCTATGATTTGGCCCAGCGAGCTATATTTCATGCCACCCACAGAGATGCCTACTCTGGAGGAACAGTGAACAGTAAGTGCAAAAAAAGTTATCATGTATTTAACTTTTATAAAGAAAGTTACAAGTTAAAGTTATAAGATTAGAGTGTTGATATATTTTTTACAAATAATGTTTAATGAAAAACTGCATCTTGAAATGATTGCCATAATACCCAATAAAAAAACGTTTTCTTTCACAGTGTATCACATGCAAGAGACTGGCTGGATTAAAGTCTCTCAGGAGGATGTTGGGCAGCTGTATCACCGTTTTGCTGCAGAGAAAAAATGAAAACTGCCATTGATCACTTTTTATTGTTGATTTACAGGAGTGAACATACAATAAACACTATGAAAAAATCCTGTTTAATTGCTTTTGTTTTAACACGATTGTGACTATGAAGTACTTTTTGACAACTGAATGTGTATTTATGAATAGTTATTGAAGAAGTTTTTTTTTTTTTGTTCAGCTGCATGGGTAGCATACATTGTCTCACCAGCTTCAGTAATTGTCTTTTAAGGTAAACTGACTGGTTGGTTTGGTTCAAATGAAGTAGAGCAAAACCATTTATAAAATAACAATGAACCAATATTTACCTCAGCTCACCCTTACAGTGTATTACTTATAAAACAAAGGTGAAAACATATCTTAATATCAAGTAAATCACCACTTATGGTTTGCTATTTGTACAGCATATCAAACACTTAGTTTTATCCGTTTATATTAATATAGTTAATTATCATTAATATTATATTAATATAATTTCACATTTGTTTTGCTAACAGACATAAGGTACAATTTTGGAGGGCTTTATGTTCTCCCTGAAGCCACAATAACATCTTTTTACTTTGTTTTTTATTCATTTTGATTGAGACAAAAAACTTTTTTACGTTTTACATGAAATAAATATATTACTGCTGTCATCCTCAACATTCAAATAAATAAATATAAATTGTATATTAACTGAATATATATAATTTATCAGTGAAGACATTTGCAGAGAAGGAAGAGAGGAGAGACTGATACACACTGAGGTCTGTAGAGTTTCTTGATTTCTGCCATTTCCTCTCTGCAGCCCTGAGTTTAGAGCGATGTTCACGGAGAACTTCAGACAGCCAGGGGGCAGATGGGGCGGTGCATGCTGGTCTAGACAACAGTTGTCCAAGCAAGGGGTTAGAGTGAAGCAAAGAGTTTCAGTAGCGCTGTTCATGTCCAGAGCTGAAAACAGAGAGTGCAGGAAGCGAAGATGAAACCACAGAAGATGGAGAGAGTGAGCGTAGGTTCCGTCGAAAGGTGACCTGCGTTGGAGTGTGAGGCACTTCAGGAGTAAGTGCTAGGTTAGCAGTAATGAGGAAGTGGTCTGAGGTGTGCAGTGGAGCAACTGAAGAGGTGTCCACAGAGCAACAGCGCGTGTAGTTGAGGTCCAGTTGGTTGCCTGATTTGTGAGTCGCTGTAGTAGACACTAGCTTGAGATCAAATGAGGTGAGCAGAGTTTTAAAGTCAGCAGCCTGGGGCTTATCTAGGTGGATGTTGAAGTCACCAAGCAGTACCAGAGGAGTACCATCTTCAGGAAAGTTTGATAGAAGCACATCCAACTCCTCCAAGAAGTTTCCCAATTGACCTGGGGGATGATAAATGACCACAAAGTGGATTCTAACAGGATGGGTTACAGTAATGGCATGTGATTCAAATGAACCATTACCTGTAGGTGATGGTTGAAGATTAAATTTCCATTCTTTTGAGATAAGGAGACCAGTACTTCCACCCCTCCCAGTCATACGAGGGGTGTGGGTATTTTAAACAAAAGACTCAGTAATATGTGGATGTTTACATGCTCATGCACTACAAATCATCTTGCACTGTTCCCCAGCCAGCTGCTTGACTTACAGTGTTTCTCTTTGCACATGTACAGTATTATGTGAAGCATTCATATAGTCTATATATGTAGTCTACATATTTTCTTTCACAGTCTATATATAGGTACATTTACATTTATCAATTTAGCTGACGCTTTTATCCAAAGCAACTTACAATTGCTATATATATGTCAGAGGTCACACTGGGGGAACTAGGGGTTAAGTGTCTTGCTCAGGGACACATTGGTGTCTCGCAGTGGATTCAAACCCAGATCTCTCACAACAAAGGCATGTGTCTTATCCACTGCACCAACACCACTCCCAGGTAAACATTTATATATAGTATTTTCATATTCAAATTCTGTCAGTAAGTTAGATATGCATAGGTATAGTATTATATGAAGCATTTGCGATGATCATTGTGTCAGGACCACTGACCACGTATCGACGAGGATATGAAAGGTTCAGTAGACTTTTTGTTTAAATGAATCATTATTGTCATGTTGTAAAGAACAGAAACTGCTCTTTGTTAATAATTTGAATTTTTTTCTGGGAGCGTCCTAGGCTTTTTGACACTGATGACCTGCACCCCAGCAGAGTCAGAGTGGAACTTCTCTCGGACAATATCTCCAGGATGTTTCGCACTATATGACTAGTAAGACAATTCTCAAATAACTGCTATGATGACTTTTGTTCCACCCGCTTAAATGATAGAAGTACTTGTACTGTCCAATCTATTAAGACTGTGTCTGCTCCCAAAATAGTGTGGTCAAAATATAAATTCAATGTAGATTCTAGGAAAACTCTTATTTTGGTTAAACCAGAAAAATGTCCAATAAACGTACAAAAAAAATTTTTTAAGCTTGGGCTCATGAACATTAAATCACTCTCACCCAAAGCAGTTATTGTAAATGAAATGATCACAGATAATAGTTTTGATATACTCTGCTTGACTGAAACCTGGCTAAAACCTAATATAATAAAATTATTATATTGATCTAAATGAGTCTACTCCACCAAACTACTGTTATAAGCATGAGCCCAGTCAGACTGGTCCTGATAAAATTATATACATTTATATATATATACATTTATTAAAAAAGAAAAACTGAACTATCACATGGTCCTAAGTATTCAGACCCTTTGTTGTGACACTCGTATATTTAACTCAGGTGCTGTCCATTTCTTCTGATCATCCTTGAGATGGTTCTACACCTTCATTTGAGTCCAGCTGTGTTTGATTATACTGATTGGACTTGATTAGGAAAGACACACACCTGTCTATATAAGACCTTCCAGCTCACAGTGCATGTCAGAGCAAATGAGAATCATGAGGTCAAAGGAACTGCCTGAAGAGCTCAGAGACAGAATTGTGGCAAGGCACAAATCTGGCCAAGGTTACAAAAACATTTCTGCTGCATATAAGGTTCCTAAGAGCACAGTGGCCTCCATAATCCTTAAATGGAAGATGTTTGGGACGACCAGAACCCTTCCTAGAGCTGAGCTATCGGGGGAGAAGAGCCTTGGTGAGAGAGGTAAAGAAGAACCCAAAGATAACTGTGGCTGAGCTCCAGAGATGCAGTCAGGAGATGGGAGAAAGTTGTAGAAAGTCAACCATCACTGCAGCCCTCCACCAGTCAGGGCTTTATGGCAGAGTGGCCCGACGGAAGCCTCTCCTCAGTGCAAGACACATGAAAGCCCCCATGGAGTTTGCTAAAAAACACCTGAAGGATTCTCTGGTGTGATGAGACCAAGATAGAACTTTTCGGTCTTAATTCTAAACGGTATGTGTGGAGAAAACCAGGCACTGCTCATCACCTGTCCAATACAGTCCCAACAGTGAAACATGGTGGTGGCAGCATCATGCTGTGGGGGTGTTTTTCAGCTGCAGGGACAGGACGACTGGGATAGCCTGGATGAAAACCTTCTCCAGAGTGCTCAGGTCCTCGGACCGGGCCGAAGGTTCACCTTCCAACAAGACAATGACCCTAAGCACACAGCTAAAATAACGAAAATGGCTGTCCACCAACGTTTGCCCTCCAACCTGACCGAACTGGAGAGGATCTGCAAGGAGGAATGGCAGAGGATCCCCAAATCCAGGTGTGAAAAAACTTGTTGCATCTTTCCCAAAAAGACTCATGGCTGTATTAGATTAAAAGGGTGCTTCTACTAAATACTGAGCAAAGGGTCTGAATACTTAGGACCACGTGATATTTCAGTTCTTCTTTTTTAACAAATGTGCAAAAATGTCAACAATTCTGTGTTTTTCTATCAATATGTGGTGCTGTGTGTACATTAATGAGGAAAAAAAAGAACTTAAATGATTTTAGCAAATGGCTGCAAAAGAGTGAAAACTTGAAGGGGGTCTGAATACTTTCCATACCCACTGTATATAGTGATATTCTCAATGTTACCCAGAAAACAGGCTACAGGTTTAACTCATTCGAAATACTTCTGCTTAATGCTACACTGTCAGACATGCAAAAGAAATCTATTGTATCTATTGTATTTCTTGCTCTGGCTACTTTGTATAGACCTCCGTATACAACCGAATTCCTAAAAGAATTTGCAGATTTCCTCTCAGACCTTTTGGTTTCAGTTGATAAAGCACTAATTGTCTGAGATTTTAATATTCATGTTGATAATACAAATTATGCATTAGGACTTGCATTTACTGACCTAACAAACTCAGTCGAGTCAAGCAAAATGTCTCCGGGCCCACTCATCATTTTAATCATACACTAGATTTAATTATATCGCATGGAATTGATCTTACTGATATAGATATCGTATCTCAAAGTGATGATGTTACTGACCATTTCCTTGTATATTGCATGCTGCATATCACTGATATTAACTATATGTCTCAGCGTTACCGTCTGGGCAGAAGTGCAAAAACCATAAACCATAGCACAGAAACTGCATTTGTTAAAATTACAAATTACTTGCTTCTTGCATCAGATCAAGGCTGCATCTCATTGCTAGTTTTACTTGATCTTAGTGCTGCGTTCGACACCATAGATCAGGACATACTCATAGAACGATTACAAAACTATACGGGTATTCAAGGGCAGACTCTAAGATGGTTTAGATCCTACCTGTCCGATCGCTACCATTTTGTTTATTTAAATGGGGAGTCATTTCATTTATCACCAGTAAAATATGGAGTGCCACAAGG
Source organism: Carassius carassius (assembly GCF_963082965.1). Taxonomy (NCBI): domain Eukaryota; kingdom Metazoa; phylum Chordata; class Actinopteri; order Cypriniformes; family Cyprinidae; genus Carassius; species Carassius carassius. Next base: position 4,234,554 of record NC_081762.1, on the reverse strand, counting down.
ATCTGTCCTCGGTCCTCTGCTATTTTCAATATACATGTTAGCCCTTGGTAATATTATTAGAAAATAAACTAAAAAAAAAGTGAAAATGACATGACATACAGCCAAGTAGGGTGACCCATACTTAGAATTTATGCGCTGCATTTAACCCATCCAAGTGCACACACACAGCAGTTAACACACATCCAGAGCAGTGGGCAGCCATCTATGCTGTGGCGCCCAGGGAGCAGTTGGGGGTTCGGTGCCTTGCTCAAGGGAATCTCAGTCGTAGTATTGCCAGCCTGAGACTCAAACCCACAACCCTAGGGTTAGGAGTCAAACTCTCTAACCACTAGGCCACGAGTTCCCGCTTTTTTTTTTTTAAACAAAGACAATATATCTGATGAAACTTCTAAATTATCTAAGCTAACAGAGTGTGTCAAAAATGTAAAAGATTGAATGGCCAATAACTTTCTCCTATTAAATTCAGATAAGACAGGGATATTACTTATGTACAAGCATGGCCATGTTACCTGTTTCTGATGCAGAAAAGCTAGTTCATGCATTCATGACCTCTAGACTGGACTATTGTAATGCACTTCTAGGTGGTTGTCCTGCTTCTTCAATAAACAAGCTACAGGTAGTCCAAAATGCAGCAGCTAGAGTCCTTACCAGGTCAAGAAAATATGATCATATTACCCCAATTTTACAGTCTCTGCACTGGCTATCTATTAAGTTCCGTATCAGTTACAAATTATCATTACTTACCTATAAGGCCCTAAATGCTTTTGGTAGTTCCTTGGATAACAAAGTCCAATTAAGGAGGTAGAGCTTTTTCGCATTTGGCACCCAAACTTTGGAATAGCCTTCCTGATAATGTTCAGGGTTCAGACACACTCTCTCTGTTTAAATCTAGATTAAAAACGCATCTCTTTCGCCAAGCATTCCAATAATGCATCTCATAATTTGTGACTACAGTTGCATCTGATCAAATGCGCATTATTATTCTTTAGCTTGGATTAATTTTTACTTGGTTGGAACAGCAGCTATGCTAATTATGTCTCAATTTGTTTCTCTGTTTTGGCACAGGATTTACATAAAGTGAGTGACATACAGCCAAGTATGGTGACCCATACTCAGAATTCGTGCTCTGCATTTAACCCATCAAAAGTGCACACACACAGCAGCAGTGAACAAACACAAAAACAGTGTACACACACTGTGAACAGACACCCGGAGCAGTGGGCAGCCATTTATGCTGCGGCGCATGAAGAGCAGTTGGGGGTTCAGTGCATTGCTCAAGGGCACCTAAGTTGTGGTATTGCTGGCCTGAGACTCAAACCCACTACCTTAGGAGTCCTAACCTCGAGTTAGGAGTCAAACTATCTAACCACTAGGCCACGACTTCCCTATTTAAATAGGATTTACACAAGCTCCAGTCTGGATCCAGAACACCTGAGAAGAGATGATGCTGACTCTCATAGGACCTCAGATGATGTTAACCCTGAATCAACAACAGAACTAACAAATATTGCTACAAGTGTGATTGCATCATATAATAATTGCTGTTAATAGTGTTCATAGTCTGGTTGACTACGTCTTGTATTAATTTTTCTGAAAATGTTTGTCATATGCACATAAACTGACAGTCACCACTGATAAGCTACTACTACATATTGTAGAAAATTAATTTTCTGTAAAGTTGCTTTGCAATAATTTGTATTGTTAAAAGCGCTATACAAATAAACTTGAATTGAATTGAAAAAATAGTGCGTACAGAATCAAGGTCAGAAATAGTGCACAACTGGTTTGTGAAACACGTGACTTCCTTGAAATGCCCAAGCTGCCAGTCCTGTTTATTGGCGCTCTGCCTGACAGCATCTTTTTGTTACTGTGATAGTTACCCTGATTTGAATTTGTGCTGATGCAAAACACACACACACACACACACACAAACAAACACAGTCAAAAGTTGCAAATGTAATTTAAAGTTATCACAGCAACTTTATATAGTCATATTAAATAAAAAATGTATAATGTCTTTTAAGAAAGTTTAGTGTATATATTTTTAACTGAACCCAAATTAAGCTCTTCCTGCTCTATAAGAAGAAAAAAATGAGTCTGACCACATTTCCTGTTATCACATAATCAGCTAACAATACCCATAAAATTAAAATGTATTAGCTTTCATTATGTAGCTTTCACCACACATATGCACACTGTTATGGGTCAATATGCAGGTGAGAAATAAATGTTAGATCATCTACCAAATAAGCAAACTCTGTTTAGCTGGAAAGTACCTATTGTTGTTTCACCTGATTACACATTTGTGTGTTTGGCTTGGTGCCTGGCTGTACCTGGTTCATTTGGTGATGTTCCACCACTAATGCCAGCGGGACAGATATGACAGCCCTGACAACATACCTTAAAATGGCTGCCATCCTTTTTCATTATTGCACATGCCTTCCTGGTCTATATATTTATGTATCTGTTTTCCTATAACATGAAAGCATGTTGGTGATAAACAGTGGTTCAGAATAAAATTACAGTGAGTTGGCAAGGGCCAATATATTGTTTGGTAGATTTCAGTACCTAACTGTGAAATGTTATAGTTGAAAAGGAATCTATATTACTTAATTGCATAAAATCAAGCCAAATGAAAGATACCAACATTTCAATAGACATAAACACATCAGGATGGTAAGGGGAATAAAGACTTATTTTATGACTCACAGGATACTGTAAAATTACAGATAGTTTTGTGTGTGTGTGTGTGTGTGTGTCGCAATAAACAAAAAAAACAAAAAACTGCCAATCTCAGGTGACATTGAAAGGATCCCATCGCATACAAAACCTATTCTCTTTAGAAGGTAGAGTGAGAGTGTGTTTTTTATTTCATGTCCTGAGGATGACAAAAGGTTTTGTTGTTTTTGTGTGCCCGTTTCTTTTTTACTTGCCAAAGTCATTTTGAAACAATAGCACCATTTAATATTTTCTTTCACTTCTTACTAGCCTGTTGTCGTGGAACATTGCAATAATTTCCCCTAATATTCAGAGTGCTGCTGTTTTTATAGATCTCCTTAGGTTTTTTTATATTGTCTTGTCGGAAAGTACCTATTGTTCTTGATTTGGTATTGTAGGTGTGTTTTGCTGCCTGGTACGTCCACGGTTGCGATGTTGTTTTATCACCCCCTGTTGCCTGCGGGACAGACATGTCTGACACTGACAGCTCTGTCTCTACCCACCTTAAAAATGGTTGTCAACATTTTTCATTACATCATGTATACCTTCATGCAGGTCTATGTATCGGTGTTCTTATAACATGAAAGCATGTTGGTGATGAATAGTGGTTTAGATTTAAATTGCAATGAGTTAGCAGGTCCAGTATATTGTTTGAGTAGATTTCAGTAACAAAATGTGAAATGTTATAGTGTGAAAGGAATCCATATTACCTTATTGCATAAAAAACAAGCCAAATGAAGGATACCATCGTTTCACATATAAAACATCTATTGCCATACAAACCAGGAAGGCAGAAAGATAAAGACTGATTTCTGACTTACATGGATACTATAATAGTATTGAAAGGTTGTTTTTGTGTGTGTGTGTGTGTGTGTGTGTGTGTCTAACAAAAAAACAAAGCGACTGGCCATGAATGAGTTAAGTGCTGGCAGAATTATTCGTGCCAGTGAAGGTGCACCATTAGGTTTTGTGAAATCACGTGACTTCCATGAAATGCCCAGGTTGCCAGTCCAGATTATCGGCACCATTTTGTGATCGCCGGACATTTTGTGACCTGAAATCAAAAGAAATCATGAAGCTCAGGTGATAGTGAAAGGATCTCATCACATATCAAACTTATTCTCTTCAGCAAAGAGACTGAGAGTCTGCATATGCACATATTCTTTCCTTCAACATCCTCAGGATGACAACAAAAGTTTTGTAGTTTTTCCAATGATCGTTTAAAAGTCATTTTAAAACCATGCCACCATTTTATATGTGTTGTCATGATACATCAACTTAATAATTTCCCCTAAATATTCAGATTGTTGCTATATTTATTGCTCATCTTTGGCTTGAGACGTTGTCTTTTTGGAAAGTCCCGGTTGCACTTGTTCTGTTTAGTTTGCTGCCTGGTGTCATCCGTCTCATGGTGTCTCCAAGATAACGCTGTTGTGTTTTATCACCCCCTATTGGAAACCATTCTGCTGCCAAGAAATGGTTTCGGTGATATTTTGGCCTCCCAGTACAAGGTACTGCCTCAAAATTACTGCCATTACATTGCACAATAAATAATATTTGCTGCCGAAATAAATGGAGATCAAACATTTTCAGGGATTTGAGGACTTTATTCAAAATGTTAAATGATCTGTCCCTCTGTTGTAACTCAAAAGCATTATTTTTAACTCTTTTGAATGAGACTGAACATTAGGATTTAATGCTTAATGGAAGTTGAGCAACATAACTTTAAAAAAATGTGTAATAAAGCTTAAAGTTGCAGACTTACAGTTCTATAATTTGGCTTTTAAATTAAATATATTATATTGTTACTGACTGTTATTTCAGCATACAAAGCAGAGTAAAGGCAGCCATTTTCTGAAGTGATGGGATATTATGAAATGCCTGACAAATATTTAGGTACTTTTTAGTTTTGCCCATGCATGCTAGAGACAAAAACGAAACAACAGACACCAGCGAAACCAACGAGACAATAGCTCACGCTAAGTTAAAGAGACAGTTCACCCAAAAATGATATTTCTGTCATTATTTATTTACTCTCAAGTTGTTCCAAACCTGTATGAGTGTCTTTCTCCTGCTGAATGTAAAAGACCAAACAGTTGCTGGTAGCCATTGACTTCCGTAGTATTTTTTTTCCCTTACTATAAATGTCAATGGCTGCCGGTATCTGTTGAGTTATAAGAATTCGTCCAAATATATTCTTTTCTTTTTTTTCGTTCAACAAAAGAAAGAGGTTTGGAATAACTTGAAGGTGAGTAAATGATGGATGATGATGAGTTTTCATTTTTGGGTAAACTATCCCTATAAGGTAACCGAGCATCGGTGTGTCAAGTAAGAGTGTGTTTAAAATATACATTTTTTCTTGTCTCCTTGGGACCTGACAAAGCATTTAAGCGTTTTCCCGCGCTCCTCTTTTGGTTTGGTTGTATAATCACGCCAGCAGTGGCTGAACATCACATGCCAAGCATAATAACAACACCCTGGAAAGTCCCGAGCCGGCACTCTTTCACTTTCTTTTCTTTTCCATTTTGTTGGTGATGCCAAGCCAAAGCCAAGCTCACGTCATGTGACTCTGTGATTGTGGGGAGGGAAGGGACGGAGAGATGGATCAAGTGCAAACTCACTGCTCCCTTGCAAATATATGATCTTTAAACTCTGAACTTATTTTGAATCTGATCAATGATTATTCAGTTTTATAGCCACTGAATCAGTTCATATTATAAAAATTATGAAGTGATATTGTAGAGGACGTTACAGGGAAACTTGGGGAAATTCTTAGCATTTTTACTATACTTGGTGAAAACAGGTTTGCAGATGGATCTGAAAGAGCCTGCTTCATTGAGTCATCACAAACAAACAACAAAAAAATTAATTTCCAAAAATGACCTGTGATAATGAAACTAAACAAACCACTGGGTTGGGCTTTTACAGTCCTGACTAATACCAACACAATACTGACATAGCCTACTTTATGAAAAACAGACAACCTTAATAAAGCAATCAATCAAAAATAGCTTCTGTGTGGCTGAACTAAGCATATAAATGCTAAATTGAAATAATATTTTTAAATATTAAATATTCATGCACTACCTGTCTCAGTGAGATCCACTGTGTTGTTAACATGTTATTTGTTGTTATGCTGTTTCATGCTTTTCACCCAAAACTATTATGCTCTATAGACAAAACAATGTGTGAGACTACGAGGTTGTTATAATACAAATCAGCTTTTCCTGTTAAATATAATTTAATTATGACCCTTTCAAATAATTATCTCATCTAAAATAAAAGATGGGTGGATGGATGGATAGTCGCAGCCCTATTATAAATGTATATAAAACAGGAGTTAATATGACACTGTTTCAGGAGCAGGCCACATAGAGATTGTCTCAGCTTGCTTCGGATTATTAAACCTGATAAAACCCCTAAAGTTCCCAGCGGGGGAATTGGAGGGGTGTGTAGCTTTATGGTTACATTATCAACAGAAATGTGGTCAAATGGCACTCATCTAGATGAGCTGTTCTAGTCTGGAAATTCCCCCCCCTGCAGTAATCGTTATTTAGGTGGTTGGCTGATAGAGAGCTCCTCCTAGAGACTAGGAAATAGATTTCACTTCATCCTGACCGAATATAAGACAGTTTCTGTCAGTAAATAGTTTCTTATAAACGTTTCTTATGTAGGCTATTCATTTTTATAAGACTTCATCTTAATAGTGTTGTCAGAGAATATCATCACCCAAAATTGTATTTTATGCATGACCTAAAAACAACATGCATTGTTTTCTGTGTAATCCAAACCTGTTTTGTCCTCGCGCACATGGCAACTTCTTACGACTGACGCAACCAATCAACAGAAATCAAACTAATGCAACGCGTCAAATCTGCTGTTTCATCCTGAACGCTAATGCACAGACACTGGCGCCCTCTTGTGAGCACATCTGAACTGCTTCTCAATAACATGCCATTATTTAGTGTTTCTATCAAAATTTCATTAAAGATCAGTTATATAAACTAATATAAATTATATTTACAGTAGATAAATAAGTATCTATATTTCATATTATTATCATTGATGTTATTGTTCAAATTGTTTGTCGTACCGAAGTACATGTGGTTTTAGGTGTCATGGTTTGTGGTTTGTGTGTTAGTAAGTCAACCAAACATATGCAATGAATTAGTTTTGTTGCAGTCATGTGGTAACCGTGGGTTAGATGGCATGTGGCAGGTGTTTCTTATATGTTCTGTATGATAACATAGAACTGCATTCTAAGAAAAACATTCCGAGTGCACAATGTTTTTTATCTTTATATATATACAGAGCTAGGTAGCAACTGATTACATAATCTGGATTAAAAACTGATTCCAAAAATCAAAAAGTTTTGTGGACATTCACACAAAGATCAGTTATTAGTCACCTGACATTGCATTTGACCACTGGATTTACAAAAATCAATTTAGGTTTAAGAAGTGTTTCAACATTGCATCAACTACTGATGAACGCACTGATTTTTATTTGAATTATTTGTGCATTTTGCTTGACTGACTGATATTCCAGTCTGTTCGGAAACCTATGGCTCTCTCAAGCCATGTTTCTTCAAGAGAGTGGGTAAACGTAAGGAATAAACCAAAGGATATTTTAAACTTTTTTCATCAATAATTAAATCAAATGAGTCAATTTATTTAAGCCTTTATATTTTAGAATATTTTTTAATTCATCAATGCCCATTTGCCATGTAGGCCTACCTATAATACTCAATTTTATTGAACATTAATGTGAAGTGGAGCAGTCATTTTCTGTTCTTATTCATAAATCAGTTTAAAAATTACATGGACAGACGAGCTCACACTTGTGAAGCGATCTGTAGCTGCAGTTTGTCTCATATTATAAATCAAATTACATCGCTGAGAATGATGAATGCTAAATGACTACAAAAGCAATGCACAAATCCTTGCAGAGCCAAAAGTCACAATCGGTAATAAATTGACTATGATACACACATTTACTGTTATCCCTTTCGGGTTTAATTTTATCATTATTATGTGAAATCTATGACACTTATAGTCTTCTGACTACATTTAAAACAGTTTGTCCACAGAGAAGGGTTCAATCATTCATATGCTTTATAATGGCTAAAAATGTTTTTTTAATGATGAAAAAGAGCTTGTTTTATCAAAAGAAACACTTAATAATATCTCATATCAAAGCAAGCTTGTTTTTCAGTGACACATGCATGTTTCATAAGGTTTCAAAGTTGTGTCTCCACTTTTTGCCAAAACCGTCAGACATTTATTAAAGGGGTCATATGATGTGATTTACATTTTTCCTTTCTCTTTGGAGTGTTACAAGCTCTTGGTGAATAAATAAGGTCTGTAAAGTTGCAAAGACTAAAGTCTCAAATCTAAAGTGATATTCTTTATAAAAGTTGAGACTTGTCCACGTTCTCCTAAAACACCTTGTTTAAACACGCCCCCACATGTCTACATCACTGTGTGGGGAGATTTGCATAACTCCGCCCAAATGTTCCTCACTCAAGCCTGAAGTGTGTGATGCTGTGTGACGCAGTTTATGGAGGACTGTTTCCTGAACCTGTAGAGCAGTCTACATTGAGTCTGTGATCAAAGGTTGTTTCTATAAAGAGAGGCAGTTCCTACTTTGCAAGGACAGTCTGGCACTTCTGACTCACAGCCTGTAAGTACATTTTTATATTTATATAATTTTCTGATGATGATTCAAATGTGAGTAGTGTAGAGTAGTGCTGATTGTTTGTCATTTCTCCAATCACAAATGCAGACATGGTTTTATGCTTACGCGGCGCAAAAAGCAACACAACGTGTAAAAATACAGTATAAAGCTACAGTCACACTAAAAAGTCACTATAATCAGTAATAATGTCTCCACTGGATGCAACAAATGCTGCGTCTGTAATGTGTTTTATAGTTTTTTTCTGGTCGTGATATCAAAGTTAAGGGGTGTAACATTTCTGTCACACGCTTAAGGCATTCAGCCAATCACAATGCACTGTATAGCTGGCCAACCAGAGCACACCTTGCTTTTCAGAACAATTAGAATTTTAAAAAGGCCGGGCATAGAAGAGCAACAATAATGTACATTATGTGGAAAATAATGTGTGTTTTTTTTATCTTAAACTGCATAAACACTGGTACATTACACCAAATACACTGCATAATGTTCTTTTCAGCAATGTCATATGACCCCTTTAAAATGTAATAAAATCAGGGAATATCAGGGGCAGCTGTCAGAGGAAATTATTTGAAACATTTAGATAATATTATTCTCTTGAAGCAGGTTCTGTTAGCATCATGCATCACTACATGAACTTTATTTGTTTTGTGATAGAAATGCTGTAAGATTTTGTGCTCCAGTGATCAAAATAATGACGCTAGAATAAAAGCTTTATAAACAGTAACATACTCACTGTTTGTTGTGTTTTTTTAATACAGTAACTGATCGATTCAATGTATTTGATAGTTAAAATGACTAGAAAATTCATGTTTTTCATCACCACCGTCAGATGTGTCAACTCCGTCATCTGAATAATTTGATAATATTTCATTATGGCCCGGTTTCACAGACAGGGCTTAGACTAAGCCAGGATTAGACCATAGATCAATTAGGACATTTAAGTAATTTTTATAAACATGCTTAGAAAAAAACATTACCGATGTCCATCTTAAAACTAAAAAGGCACTGATATATTTTTAAGATCAGTCAGTGCAAGTTTATTTCAGTGGAAACAGCTCAGACTTACATTTTAGTCTAGGACTAGTCTTAAGCCCTGTCTGTGAAACCAGGGGTAAGATATTTTATATCTGTTGAGGAATTGTTGGTCACATGTGAAAGGGTAATGTGTCTGCTAACATTAGAATGTGTTTTGAAATGTTAAACATCTTAATTGCTGTTAAAGATAAAGATGAAATTATATTACAGTCTGTGGTTAAAAAGCACATTTTGATTAAAAAAGAGAAAAGTTGGGAGGTTGAATCAAAGCATAGCTCAGTAGTTTAGTACATAGAGGGTGCATAAATGTAGTTTCATTTGTCTGTGTACAAGGTTTTGTGTTCAAAATGTTGCACCCTGTTTTAACCCACTTCTCACAGTTAATGAAGCCCGAGTGCCACCTACAGGACTGTTGTGTGAAGTGTAGTCGAGTGAAAGTTTTAAATTACCTTTATTAAATTACCATTTTTGATCATTCTTCAGCATTATGAAAGGTTATTTTGCTCATCAGGTCTGCATTTAATTGATTAAATAATAATAATAATTTAAAAGAATGCTTTCCTATTTTCATATACTTTGAAATATAATTTATACCAGTGATGAAAAGCTGAATTTTCAGCATCATTACTCCAGTCTTCAGTGCATGATCCTTCAGAATTTATTCTAATATGCTTATTTATTATGTTGAAACAGATGTGGTGCTTATTCTTTATTATTTAAATATAGTAATTTTTCATTTTATATATATGGAACCTATTATCCTTTTTTGGGGTTCACTAATAAAAAACTAAAATAAAAAAAGAACACAATTTTTTTCAAACTAGAGATGTTTTCTAACACTTACAATCATTACTACCACCGTTTCTATCAGTTTAACAAATCCTTGCTGAATAAAAACAAAAAACAAAAACTTAAAGATAGATCAACATGGCATTAAATGTATTTTGAAAAGTATATTAAAATCTTGATTGAATAAACGCAGTGTTGATGACCAAGTGACTTCTTGCTAAAATGTAAAATAGTAATTTGTCCTGACTTTTGACCTATTTCCTTTCATTTTCTTTTTTATTTATAATAGGCCTATATAATACTTTTGCATAATTTGATACATCGGGGAGATGATTTAGTGTTTAAAGGTTCCTGCTCCTGTTCCACAGATGCACGTGCAATAATTGTTTATGGTTCATTGAACAAGTATGAAAAATACTGTTTATACCTTTTCCAATAAAGATCTGTAAAGATTATTTGGTTTTTACAAAGTTATATTTCAAATACAGGATCCTGGAGGGATGTTTTTACTTTTTTCAAGGGCTATGATTCACACCGACTCTTTGAGAAACCTGAAAGTATAAAACAAAGTGTTCTAAGTTCTGATTGAATGTTTGAACCCCCTTCACCCATTTTCAATACAATAGGGAGAAAGAAAGAAAAATGTGTGTCACATAACATCCCCTTTAACTCCTGATGGCAGACCCCAGACAGTAGAACACATTTTTTAAATTAATTTTTATTTTCAAACACATGTAATATTGCTCACTTTTTAGTTAGGTAATTTGAATACAGTGGGGAAAATAAGTATTTGACACATAAGCATTTTTGTAAGTAAGGGGATTTCTAAGTGGGCTATTGACACAAAATTTCCACCAGATGTAGCCGTCAAGCCAAAAATTGAATTCATACAAAGAAATCAGAACATTTAAGTATACAAGTTGAGTCATAATAAATAAAGTGAAATGACACAGGGAATAAGTATTGAACACATGAAGATAACGAAAGTGACATGATATACAGCCAAGTATGGTGACCCATACTCGGAATTTGTGCGCACACACACACACACACACACACACGCACACACACACATACACACACACACACACCGTGCACACACACCCCGAGCAGTGGGCAGCCATTTATGCTGCGGAGCCCAGAAGCAGTTGGGGGTGTGGTGCCTTGCTCAAGGACACCTAAGTCGTGGTACTGAGGGTGGAGAGAGCACTGTACATGAACTCCCCTTCACCTACAAACCCTCCGATTGCGAGTCCGACTCTCTAACCATTAGGCCACGACTTCCCCCAAACAAGGTGCAAAATGGCATAGAAAGCCAAGAATCATCCTGAAATCTGTCAGAATTGAGAGAGAAACCCCCGCTCCCATCAGTACTAATTGATATCAGCTGCTTTAGTCCTAACTGATGGCCTATAAAGGCTTCTCATTACCCAGGAGCAGTGTTGTAGTCGAGTCACGAACTGTCGAGTCTGAGTCACCAAAGAAGAGTCCGAGTCGAGTCACCATTACTAGAGTCCGAGTCCCGTTTTTTGAGGAAACAATAGCAACCAACTGTTGGTAGGCATTGAAGGCCATTATATGAAGAAAACATCCTGAAATGTTTTCCTTAAAAAAACATTTATTTTCCACTGAAGAAAAAAAGCCATGGATATCCTGGATGGCATTGGGAGGAGTAAATGATTAGGAAGTTTTCATTTTGTGAACTAATCCTTTAACACTGTATTATAGAAATACACTCGGTGAAAAAAAAGAAACATGCACTTTACAGGACTGTATTTTAAAGATACTTAAAACATAAAAATCAATACGATATACTGAGAGAGAGAGAGAGAGAGAGAGAGAGGGGGGGAGAGGGAGAGAGGGAGAGAGTGCGTTTGTGTGTGAGTGACCGAGTGATTTAGCGTGAGTGCGTTTTTATGTGTTCAAGTAAATGTGTGTGTGTGACGGCACGCGACTGGTCAGAAAGCAACGTGTTTATTATCATATGCATTAGTCAATAATAGTTTTTTTAAAAGCTAACGTTAGCCAATGGAAAGCATTTTATTTACTTTTCTGGGTTCATCCGTGACAGGTGTCTGTTAAAGTTTGAAGTTGTCCCAGTCTTTTCCTCGATTGTGTGATTACACACACAACATTTAGCGCTGCTCTTTCCAGCATTAGATGCAAAATTCGTGTAGTTCACGATCCGGGGCAAATTTTCCAAATGTGAACATTTAGCCCGCAAATCATGCACGAGCGTAAAGTGAGTGACTTCAGTAAGTATGTTGTCAAGCAAAGGGAGCGAGCGGTAGCAGTGTCTGTGAGGCCGAAAAAATAGATCCCGGCCACACCATCACTGCCCAGGAGGCACACAGGAAAGACTTCATGATGGGTAAAAGCAAAGAACTCTCTCAAGATCTTCGTAATCTTATTGTTGAAAAGCATTTTGATGGGAATGGTTATAGGCGCATTTCCAGAATTATGAAGGTTCCTGTGAGCACTGTGGGGGCCATTGTCCGGAAATTGAAAGAGCATCAGTTCACCATAAACCGGCCACGATCAGGTGCTCTACGTAAGATCCCTGTCCGAGGAGTTCAAAGAATAATCAGGAGAGTTCTCCAAGAGCCAAGAACCACTCGGGCAGAACTTCAGGAAGACCTCGCATCAGCAGGTATTGTTGTTTCAAAGAAAACTATAAGCAATGCACCGAACCGCCATGGCATCCATGCACGCTCACCATGCAAGACTTCATTGCTGAACAAAAAGCATGTTGAGGCTCGGTTAAAGTTTGCAAAAGAGCATTTGGAGAAGTCTGTGGATTATTGGGAGACTATAGTATGGTCAGATGAAAGCAAAATTGAACTTTTTACATTTAATCATTTAGCAGACGCTTTTATCCAAAGCGACTTACAATTGAGAACAATAGAAGCAGTCAGGTCAACAAGAGAACAACAACAGTATACAAGTGCCATGACAAGTCTCAGTTAGTCTAGTACTGAACGCATAGCCAGGTTTTTTTTTTTCTTTTTCTTTTGTTTAAATGAAAAGACAAGAAAAGGAAAAGTGCTAGTGTTAGTTGGTTAAGTGCTGTCGAAAAAGATGAGTCTTTAGCTGTTTCTTGAAAATGAGTAAAGACTCAGCTGTATGAATTGAGATTGGGAGGTCATTCCACCAGCTGGACACAGTTTGAACTTCTTTGGGATGGCAACACAAGGCGTCGTTCACTTGCAGAGTGAAACTTCTGGAGGGCACATAAGATTTAACCAGTGAGTTTAGGTATGTTGGTGCCGTGCCAGTGGTCGTCTTGTAGGCTAGCATCAGTACCTTGAATTTGATGCGAGCGGCTACTGGTAGCCAGTGTAACCTGATGAGGAGAGTAACGGGAGCTTTTTTTGGCTCATTGAAGACAATCCTCGCTGCTGCGTTCTGGATCAACTGCAGAGGCTTGACAGTACATGCAGGAAGGCCCGCCAGGAGAGCATTACAATAAACCAGTCTGGAGAGAACAAGAGCTTGGACAAGAAGTTGGGTGGCTTGCTCTGACAGGAAGGGTCTAATCTTCCTCTAATCTTCTTTTTGGCAGTCATATTATAGAAGGCAGGATGAATGGAGAAATGTACCGGGACATTCTGGATAAAAATCTGCTGCCATCTAATAGAAAGCTGAAAATGAAAAGAGGGTGGGCATTTCAGCAAGACAGTGGGTGCTTCTCAATATCCCTCCTCCTTTCCTCGATCCTCTGTCCTTTCATCAAACAGGACATCTTGCTTTATTAATATGTATTATGAGTGTCTTAATTAACAAACTTGAACAACATAAGGGCAGATCCCTTTAATCACAGCTGATGACACTTTGAAGTAACGCTGAAGGGAGTGAGGATAAATCATTTCAAGTCCTCCAGCCTCACGTCTTTTCCTTGCGTCCTTCCCTCGCATCCTGAAGGGGTAGAGCTAAGACATGAGGAAAGTAAGGGAGGAAAGGAAATGAGGATGCAAAAATAAGCATTGAGAAGCACACATAGATCCCAAACACAAGGCCAAGGAAACTATATGGCCCAGTCAATCACCTGACCTAAATCCCATAGAAAATTTATGGAGAGAACTGAAGATCAAAGTTCATAAAAGAGGCCCAAGCAATCAAGATTTAAAGAGCATTTGTGTGGAAGAATGGGCCAGAATCACTCCTGAGCAATGCAGACGACTGATCTCTCCATACAAGAGGTGTCTAGAAGCTGTAGTCACCAAAGGCTTTTCTACAAAGAATTAAATAAAGGGTGTTCAACACTTATTCCCTGTGTCATTTCACTTTATTATGACTCAACTTGTATACTTAAATGTTCTGATTTCTTTTGTATGAATTCAATATTTGGCTTAATGGCTACATCTGGTGGAAATTGTGTCTGTAACCCACTTAGAAATCCCCTTACTTATAAAAATGCTGATGTGTCAAATACTTATTTTCCCCGCTGTATATTCAATTATAGCGCTTTTTACAATACAAATTACAAAGCAACTTTAGAGAAAATTATGTTTCTACAATATTTAGTAGTAGTTTAAGTGGTGACTCAGTTTGTGCACGTCTGACAGGATTTTTCAGAAAGATACATACAAGACGTAGTCAGCCAGACGATGAACATTATTAAATGTAATTGTGGCAGCATGGCCATAGGCAACAGAAACTATAACACTAGACAAAGGACTACGCCACCAAGACTTGCACCCAGGGAAATACTACGCACTCACAGGTGCTAATCAAGGCAATACAGGTTCAGTTCCACAAAATAGAGCGAGAGACATGGGTACCAAAATACAAAGCTTTATTAATCCAAATAATAAATGACAAAAAAAAAGAAAAGGGAAATCACATGAGCGCTGGCATACTTAATGTTTGGTTACTTGTTGCTGATCACACAAAAAGAGTAAAGATTTACAGTGCTGTGGTCAGCTGGAATCAACTCCTAAAGAAATCACAAAATGCAGTTATCACACACTATCGGTGCACCCATTCATTCACATACACCCACTCGATACCCAGTGAGATTTTGGTTGGTGATCGACACGCCACAACACTGCACACGGTGACAAGATAGCACCACCACCGCACACATGTGGAAATCTGCCTCTCTGCCCTTTTGGGGTTTGACCCAAAGCACCTGGAAATGAACAAACCAGATAAAAAAAAAAGACAATTTACAATTCCAAACAAAACATTCACAAGAGAATAAATTAAACTAAAATAAACAAATGAAATAAGAGCAACACATCCTTGTGACACAACTCCACCTTTTATATGCTCATCCATAACTACTGAGGCCAACAATCCTAACAATCAATATAGGGGGATCTAGCCATCCTGCCACATAATCACACTTGTAGTAATATTTGTTAGTTCTGTTTGTTGATTCAGGGTTAGCATCATCTGAGGTCCTCTGAGGGTCAGCATCATCTCTTCTCAGGTGTTCTGGATCCAGACTGGAGCTTGTGTAAATCCTACATCCTGTGGCAAAACATAGAAACAAATAGAGACATCATTAGCATAGCTGCTGATCCAACAAAGTAAAATTAATTAGTTTAACCCAAGCTAAAGAATAAAAATGTGCATTTGATCAGATGCAACTACACTCACAATTTAAGATACATTATTCCAATGCTTGTTGAAAGAGATGCGTTTTTAATCTAGATTTAAACAGAGAGAGTGTGTCTGAACCCCAAACATTATCAGGAAGGCTATTCCAGAATTTGGGAGCCAAATGTGAAAAAAAAAAAAATATTTTTTTTAATATGTATATATTTTTCATTTGCATCGCAGTTATTCATATTTTATATGAGAACATAATAAATTAATTTCAAATAACATCTGTCTTTTTTCATTTTTACTTATTATAGAGTTAATTCATGGGAAACTAGCAAATGTTTTAAGATGAATGTCATGATTCCCATTATGACTACTAGATGGCAGCAGAGGATTTTTTATTTTTTAAATCTCATTTACCTTTTCCGGCATATAGTTATTTTCATGTGTTTTGCTAATGGATTTATATTTAGACATTATAAAAGCACTATTATAGCATTTAAAAATCCCTTTATTGTCAAAGTTCAGCATTGTTTTGTATTGAAGTAGGAAGAGTTTTCAGTTTATTGGATCTACCTGAATCACATAGATGGCCTAATTCAAAATGACAATTTAAAATAGCAAATACTCAGAAATGAATTGCTTAATCTCTTTGCCCTCTTAGACAGTGGCAGTGCAGGGATATTTCCATGGGGCGGTCATCAAGGGGCCAGCAACAGTCTGCGGACGTGCACATGTAGACATGAAGGACAACTAGACGAGCGCCAGATCAGATCCCCTGTATCTGCCGAGTCTTTACTCAGGACAGCAGTGTAGCACACATTGATCTATTTCATCAACAAATTTCATTTCAATTTTCATCCCTGAGCAAAATTGTGCTGTTTTGTTCCTGTATGAATCAACCGTTTAAATGATTCGGTTCAGTCGCAATGACTCACTTATTATCAGTGACTTGTTGCCACCTACTGACAGTTTTAATTTCACATTAAAAGTATCTTCATATAAAAAAATATATACATATATATATATATATATATTTTAATATCAGTATTCAATGTATAATGTTTAAAATATCAATTTTAAAATTTAATTTGCTTGGTGACAGCCCAAGTGACTTATTATTCTAAATGACTTCAATTTAAGAATTTGACTGAAAAGATGACATTTTGAGGGGCAGGTGGGAAATAAGGGCACTTCTCATAATAAAAAAAAAAATCTAAACAAAACGTTAAATATGTTAAGGGTGTGCAATATTGAAAAAAATATATCTCAATATTTACTGGGATTTTCTCGATAAGTATAATATTGTGCTGATATTTTAAGGACTATCATGGACAGCTGACTCCTAAAGTTTTATTATATTCTGTGTGGTGATTAGTTCACAGCAGTGAGAGAAATTAATCTTTTACAATAAGTTTAAATAGATTGTTTAAATTTAATGGGCATTTTTACCTAAAATTTTAAGTGTATATCATCTTTTCAGTCAAATTATTAAATTGAAAAAGACAATTAGAATTACAAGTCATTTGGGCTGTTAACAAGCAAATTAAATCAGTATTGACAAAATTAATATTTTCAATGTAGAGGAAACACAGAAGCTGCATCTGAAGGGGCATTTAGATGCATTTACACTGTTTAATGCAGTACATGAATGCATTTAACCTGCAGTTGCAAATGCATAAATAATGTTTTGATATTTTAAATATAAAACGTTGAATATGCCTCCTGATATTTGAAATTATAATAAAAAAAATAAAAAGATACTTTAAATGTAAAATTAAAACTGCCAGTAGGTGGCAGCAAGTAACTGTTAATAAGTGAGTCATTGATTGATTCATTCAGGATCAACATCATGTTGCTCATATGGCTCAAAGATGCAAACTTGAATAATATTTGTTGGCAAAATAGAGCAAAAACAGTCAATTTTATGTCTAAAAGGGAGTGTTGTAATATTAAATTCTTGTTTATTGAACTGCTGTATAATAATCAATTTCACATTTGTAATCATGCTGCTTTTTGGTGAAAGAAAGCGTCTTCACGTTATACTGATTAACTATATTAAATTATATAAATATATACATTTCTGCCCCCATATCTTGAATGTTTTGATAATTCTAAATGTATTTTAATAAACTGAAGCATGCAGCTAAAGAACGTGCACTGGTCTAAACTAGACTTCCCATTGCCTTAGCTAAACTTTAGCTGACTTACTTTCTCTCATGAGTCATGGATGTTAGCAAGAAAAAATAACCGTATTTATCTTTTGGATGATTAGCTGTAAAGTTGAGGGACAGGTAGCTTAGTCTGTTGTTCATCAGGTAAAAGAGGCTCTCTGTCTGTCAGTGATGAACATGTGCTGATCAATGTGTGCTACAGTGCTGTGCTGCTTCTGCGCAGAGGGGAGAAATTCTCAACATTTCCAGACCCAACCTGATATTTTTATTTTTTATTTGTTTGACAGGGAAAGCTGTGCACAAACTGAAACATACACACATATATATAATCACTTATTAAAAACAAAAACAAACAAAAAATCTCCCCAGTAAAACAGGGCACATTGTAAAGCCCCTTTTTATTTCTTTGTGTGCACATGCCTGGTAACTAGTTATATGTAACTAAATAATTTAATTACAAAATAAATGTAACTGTAATCTGTTACAGTTACTGAAAAGAAAAAACGAAGTAAATTACAGTTACTTATGAAAATATAAATTATTACGAAGGGGGTTATCTAAAATAATCAAAGACCTCTGCTTTCCTGTCCCAAACCTATCTCGAGGGCCATTTGGCATTCCTGAAGGCACAGAGGTGCTGATAACGATCAAGGCCTGTCTGCTAATTGTCACATCTTTTGCCCAGTGGGTGGAACTGTAATCTGCTGATTAATCAGTTTGAATGTCTCACAGTTGTTTCTAGTCTTCTAAAATAAGATTCTAACTGTAGCTCTGGTTCTTTGCTGACTCTTTTCTTTACTGGAGCTCCTCTTGGTGCTTTATCCTTTCTCTCCCTTTTTCTTTAGTCATTCAGCGATCCTACAGCCTGAACCAGGGAACTCACCCTTACACATCTGAATATTTTCACACACATACAGATGGGATTGATTTCTTTCCAAGTTTGCATTAACTGCTCTAAAAAAATTTGACACCAATGTTTCAGGAGTTTAGGACACGTGCTTGAAAACTGTTGTATTTCCTATTAATGGTGATGTCTATGCTTTATTTTTTAAAGATTAACTGTTTTTTTCTTCTTCATGGAATTATTAGATGCCAGTGTTTCCTGTCTATGCAAGGATTTAATTAAAAAAATTATACCTATTCAACTATATCTCATTATTTTAAATATGAATTTCAAGCAGAATGATCTCAAAGTAAAAAGAAGTGTTAAAACTTGTATTAGATCTTAAATAGGGTAACTTGTAATCTGTAAACCTTCCCAACACTGGTCATGACATATTAAAGTGTTATTTATGTCCTTTTAAAAGTTATATTCCATTGATATTATATGGACTATAATTGCACTATTACATTTTTTTTTTTTTTAGAAAAATGACTTCGATGTAAAGACTTTAAAATGTTGAAAAGATTATCTATTATCTACTCATTTACACACAAGGCTGATTTTTGAAGTTTCTGATTATTCCCAATATAAACACTAGATGCCACTGTTGTACACAAAATAAAATCTTCCGGATGTGGCAAATTATGCAAAGTATTATATATTCCTATACTAAAATTATAATTATTTTTATAAAGTATTTTATAATCTGTCTTTGATTTAAGCACTTAAAGACGCTCTGACATCACAAATAAAATGAGGAGAGAAGATTCTATTTTACAACCTCAATTCCAGATTAAATTCTAGAATATGTTAAAAGTATTAGTATTATCTAAAGTATTATATTATGAAGGTTTTCAGTTTTGTTTTTCTATCATCCTGATATTTGACATGACACAATTAAGAACGGTTCTGAGTAAAGAAATAAATCACCTCTTACTGTTTGGATGCAGTCAGAAACTCACATGACGAGTTAAAAAGCTTTACTCAGATATATAACAATGGTGGTGAGAAATGTGAGAAATATCATCACTGAAGCTTCTGCCTAATCCAAAAGTGATTGCATACTGCCAGATGGAAACTGATAATTGTTAACTTTGCTTGGCTCAGTGTTAATGTGTACTATAGTTTCAATTGTTGCTGTGCTTCCCTTTCAGAGTTACGACAAAATATCTGAAGGCATATTAAAATACATATGCCACTGACACACATTGTAGGTCATCACTTATATCTGATGTCTCATACAACACATCTGAAAAAGAAAGCACAAATAAACTGACTAAAATATAACAATCTTAGTAGACAGTTTAAAAGCAAATATTTATATTACGACATTTAAGAGAAATATACACAAAATGCCATTTATGTGAACCAAATGCTTAAAATGTATCACAAAAGCTACAGTGTAATAAATATATCAAATGCTCCTGTGCTTAATGGGTTTGGTTCAGCTTTCTTCCCACACATCATTGCAGAGGTGAATGTGAGATAATGCAACAATGGTTCTGCATAGCAACACTTCACACCTGTGCAGAGCTGAGCTATTGAGGCTCATTGTGTCTGTGTTCAGAATAGAAGTGCGAATAGCTGTTAGAATCACTCTTAATAGCTCCATAATTATAGCTAGTGACGTCACAGAAAAGTATGTTAGACCTCAAAGAATGGACTTCTTGCACTCATTGCAGTATAGTGTTAGACCTGCCTCTGTAAAATAATTGACTGAAACTGAATCAGGGTAAACATTTTATTCGGAGAATATGTTTTTATGAACTAGAAGGCTTTTTCTGACAATAACATAACTCTGCTGCTTAAATCATTATTGAATTGAAAGAATAGATTATAGATATTGTCAAAGGTATGTTTACATTTATCCCTATATCCCCATATTTGATGCATTAATTTCTAAGACCTCTAAAACATGATCAGGACAAGGATTTCTGATCCTTGTGGTAAAGTAAATGTAGAAATATTAATTATGCAAATATTTCAAGATGAACATACTGGTCTGAAGCACCTTAAATGATATTTTTTTTTAGAAAAATAATGTTAAAATGTAAATATAAAATATGGAACATCTGGCTTTTGGGGAACATTTATTTGTTAATCTTAAAATCATTGTTTTGCAACATAAAAGAAACTTCCTACAAAGAAAAATAAATAAAGAGCTTTTAGCATAAAACTAAGCATTTAAAAATCTTAATAACACATATAATTTGCACATAGTGACATTTGACATGTATATGCACCTTAGCAGTCTGTTTTATTATTTTAAGAATTTAATTGATTTACAGCACAAGCTATAAACTTAATCTTGCCTATTGGTCGTATAAATAACATCTGCAGTATATTTAATTTGAGCCTCTGAATTTAAGTGTTTTTTCTTTCTTCCTCAAGTAGGAGCTCATATTCTCACTGTATCAGATAAGAGCCATAAAAGCCTGATGTATAAAATAGGCTTATGATATTTAAAAACAAACAAACAAACAAACATTTTTACATTTATTTGTCATTTTCTTTAAAGGTTCTATAAACTAGTCCATTTAAACAAAAGATGCAAATGGATATAACACCCCTCACCTAAACCCAATCACTGAGCATTAAACTGTAAAAGTGTGTGCTTTCCTTCAGAGCAGTGTCATCACGCTATTAGGAAAAAAGAGTGTGTGAGTGAGAGCCTCCATAGCAACCGTTTCCCTGCTGGCCAAGTCTTGTGATGCTGAGTCAGACTGGGTTAGTGCTGTCTGTGCTCACTTGTGTGGGACATGAGTGACAGGCAAGGCTACAGTACTTTCCCATTCGTCATGCTGTTGTTGTTAGATGTAAGACAACATAGTCAAAGAACTGTCTGGTAATATTTAAATGTGTTATTAAAAAGTAAACCTACAGAAGTCATATTTGAGAACCACAATATGAAGAATTCACATTCTCTCTCCCTCTCTCTCTATATATGGTAGGTTTTATTAGTTTAGAAAATCAGTTAAAATGATAATTAGCATATCTGTGCCCTTTTGTAAAAAATATATAACTTGAATAATGTACCCAGCGGATATCTTGCTTCTTATCCCAGGGAACACATGATAGTAGGAAATGCAATGTAAGTCGCTTTGGATAAAAGCGTCTGCTAAATGCATAAATTTAATTTACAAGTAAAAGTACTTGTTTGCTTTAGTTATTACTAAAACTTATTTCCAGTTTCAACGTAGCTATACTTTTTAATCAGACAAAATAAATTAGTCACAGAACAAGTTTCCAGTTTTAGCTCAAAGAGCCTGCTGTGGGGTTTCGTGTGGAAGGGAGTCGAGTGAAACTGCGCATGCGCAGAGAGGATTCCATTCAAGGGAGATGAAAGCTATTGATTACGTGGATTTTTCGTGCTCCTAATAAACTTTTTGCCAGGGGGTTTTCTAAACGGAATTATTTTATTCAGAGCATTTGGAAAGGGATCGAATGGAATCGGATTATATCATCCAAGAAGATAATCTCAGTGCAAAAATATCCAGGTTTAATGTTTTGCCATGGCGCGATGGTTCGCGAGACACGTGACCGACTCTATCCAATCATGGTGCGACAACGACAGCCATGTCTTCTTTGTTCTGGATTTATCAACGTTACTGACTAATTGCTAGTTTAAAGTTTATGGATTGTTTAAATATCGCGTCTTTAATCGCTAAGGAATGCTTTCGAATGCAACGTATCTTAAAAAGAAGACTTGTTCTCGGAATTTCCTGCTTAAAACCAGTTGAAGCCACACGAGTACTGGTGTGTCACATGACTCTCCCTGCCCCCACTTTGATCCAATGAAGAGGAAGAAGAAGTCGGACATGTTTGAGGGAAATGTGTTGAATAAAGAAACGTGGCCGAAGACAAGAAGAAAATCAGGATTTTACCCAAACAATGAGGAATTCGACATATATGCTTTTCCTTTATATTTTCAATTCACTTAATGTGGATAGAGGTATATGTTAGAAGATTTAGATTTATTTTTAGAAAACAAAATTCAGTTGTAAAACATTGTTAATAATTCAAATCAGGCGTTTTGGTTTAAATAATTTATAGATAACGAACAATTTGACCGGTTTAGCGTATTTTGTTTCCCACAATCTGTGACATTGTTTCAAATCTGTAACCTTGTCATGGGGGATGGGCGGAAAGATATTTGACTAAAACCCGTTGTTAGTGTTTACACTTAAAAATCGTTTGAAAATACAGGTTGTAATCGTTGTAATATACTTTAACATTGGTTAGTGGCTTCTGGAAGAAAGTCTTAATTTGTGTGTTTCAAGTGTCCTCTAAAAAAAGTATTACGGCTTATTTGAAAACCTCGACGTGATTTGTTAGTAATGATGGCCTTTTATTATATGATGGCCTTTTATTATAATAAACACACATTTGAGGCAAATCATACGTATTTTCGGTGTTGTAGATGATTTTGGCTTTGGTAGTTAGAGCTCGATGCTGGCCTAATCGCGATAGTGTCTTTTTTCGAAGTTTTGTGTAACTTTTTAAAGTAATTCGAATGTTTACGTAACTTTAGATCAATTTAACTGAGTTTAAACCTATATGTGCGGTAATTGTCTTCAAAACTACGTGTCGTCGTTTAAAAAACCGAAGTTGCTGCGTCATTTATGAAGGACACTCCTTGAAGGCCATGTTGGATCGACACAGAGAAGGGCATCGGCTTTTTTGTTTGCTTGAGAGTCTGAGTTTGCTAACGTTAGGTGTTTTCTTACACTGGGTTAAAAAGTCAACGTAGCATTGTTTTTGTTTATTTTAGGCCTCGGATTTGCTGTTTTACTTTCATTCTACTTCCTACTTTACATCACGAGGTTGCCTAGTTTAGATGTTGGGGATTTTATGTGGTATTTTTGTAATTTTCAGGCAGTGGATGAGAAGCGGGCTGTAAGCCGAGGGGAGTGGTACGTGTGCGTGCCGCATTTGTCTTTTACGCGTGACTGATCGGTCGGGCCAATGGCGTGTCTCCAACCTGCTCTCGATGAGCGCGCCTTAGTTCTGAGCAGCCAATCAGCGAAGTCTGTTGACGTAACACAACTGTTAAGAAACGCAGCATTTCTGGAAAAGTTACCGCGTCTTTGAGTGTTTTAAATTATTCGCCGACATGTTTGACTGAATGTTTGTCTCATATCTATGGCAGTGGCATTGCTTAGGCAAGTGTTTTTTGTGAAATAATCTGGTTTAAATCCACAAATCGGTCGCCGGGGGATGCGCGGGCGTGGTATATTTGATTGACAGCTAGAGCGGCCAGTAGAATTCGCGTAGGCGTGTACGTTTGGCGTTCCATGAGCCAATGGAGCCGTCGATGGGTTTATAAAAAGACGGGCGGAGCCTTTACGTCGCCATTTCATTGTAGCTCTGAGCAGGAGAATAGAGGAAGTCGGGAAAACAGGGTCAAGAAACTCCGATCCGCGAGCGAAACCGGTTTATAAACGGAGTACGGATCCATCCCGATGGAGACGGCCATTAGCCCGCTCTTTGACAGGTACCGGTTGGAGTAAATGGCATTGCACTTGTTCTGTGAACGAAAATGTTGTTGGAACCTTGTCATAATTTGGCATCGCTCGGAATTTTCTTTTAATCACTTGCAAACTGTCGCTATAACATCAGATGAAAGACTGGAGTATTAAGACTGCATTGACTTACACTTTCCAATGATACTGATGTTGGAGACTCTATTTTTTAATGTTAAGTTAGTCTTCCAAGTTTTTAAAGTCTTAAAGTCCAAGTTTTTGGGCGCGTTTAGTGCGCAGGCGCGTTTTCGCTCAATGAAACGGGCAGATAGTTTATTTACAAATGTTCTGTCCGTGTTAAAGGCTGTCGAGTTTGAGCAATACAAAACCTATTTTTCACATGAGACTCGATTGAGTTGTATAAGTGTTCGTGGGTCGTTACGCGTGGAGTGCGAACGGGAAATTAACTGTTAGCTTGGTTGCCTAACTAGTGCTAACAGCGACCAGCGTCTAGTAGTATTTTCTAGTATTCAACATTTTAATTCACAGCAGTGATTGTCGACTCTTTATTATAAAAAAAATAGAGAAATGTGATTTGGGGAAAGTGTGTTCTGATGTATTAATAATATTGTGGTGCATTGAACCGTTCTTCCGCTAATGTCTTATCTTGACCATGTGAGTTTTTCCGGTAGATTATGATACCGGGGTTGTGGTATTAGATCGATATTTCAATACTATGTAACGTTAACCTAGATGATATGTAACTTACAGATTTAGGTCGTAAGGCGGTGCCTTGACTTCAAAAACTAGTGATTATATCTCAGCATCGGGGGTTATTTTTGTTTTAAGCTGTGATTGTTTTAATTACTTTATAGATATATTTATTTTGACCGATTTTAGTTTCGCCAAAGGTTTTAGTCATTCTGAAACTCGTCTATTATTGCGCTTCCGCCTCGCAACACGTGGACTTCTGTCAACATTTTCCACGCGTGGAGGCCGAAGCTCTGTGCTCGAGCCTCTTTGATCAC
This sequence comes from Carassius carassius, assembly GCF_963082965.1. Classification (NCBI taxonomy): domain Eukaryota; kingdom Metazoa; phylum Chordata; class Actinopteri; order Cypriniformes; family Cyprinidae; genus Carassius; species Carassius carassius. The sequence goes on along the minus strand of NC_081762.1, from coordinate 4,209,218 downwards.
ATCACGACAACGACAAACAATCATTTGTGGGGTTGTTTCGCTTTTGGTTGCTTAGCAACTCAAATAGTTAAAGGAGCCACATGAAGCCTGCCATCTGCCCCCTCTTGACAAGCATGCACTAGATGGGACAGAATAATTAGACCTATCATTTGTTTTTATTTTTTCCAAACATTGTTTGTATGCCAACATTTTATTTGACTGAAAATAAAAGTTTTAAATATGAACACTTTGTGTTTTTGTATCATTTAGCACGGTTTAAATTAAACATTCAACTCCAAGTTTGTTTAGAAATTTTGCTTAATGCGCTTACGTTAACTTGACTAAAGATTTTAAGTTTACAAATGTGAATTGAGATGATCGATATGTATTTACTAAGATGACTTCTCTAGAAGCAGCCTGTCTGCATTAGTATTCTTTAGTTAAATGACACTCAGTCCATACTGGGGCAGGTATGAAAACCACTTACAGAAACTGACTGGAAGGCATTAGTGCAACATCTCTGCAGAAGGAGTGAACACCCACTTCAAGTGTTTTGTCTCTGCAGTTTTTGTTATTAAAATCGAGTAACTGCTGCAATGGCTTTATAAATGTTGCATCATTATGTGCTATCTGTGCAAACACTGAATGAATCCCAAGAGGATGCACGTAATAAATTGGATGCTACCAACAAGTTCCCTTTAAAGTGTTCAACGATTAGGCTCCAGAAGGTAAGTTTTCGTGAGGAAGTTCGGTTCAGTTAAAAAAAAAAGTGTCCGAAACCTAAAGTTATTAAACACCTACAGTGTTAAATGTCATACAATCCTATATACATGTTGTATATTCCTATTCATTTTTTAAATAATGATATTATAAAGTTACGAATCTTTTTTGAAATTATGAATTCATATCTGAGGTAAGTTATGTATATAAAAGCAGTATAATACTTTAGAGAAGTTGAACGGGTAATATCTTTTTTTTTTTTTTGAAGGATCAATTAAAATAATGGTATATTTATTAACGGTTTAGAGAGAAAATCTTAGGGTGAATAATTAAATTTGTCCAAAGGACAGGAATGATTGATTCATTCAAATCTCATTGGCTAATTCCTCAGATAAACACACGTGACCTGATCTGGGTTATTAGGTCTGTTTAAAGCCCCGCCCCTAGTTTCCCGTAGGACAGTGGTTTATGGGTGTGGAATGTGTACCAGCATAACTCACCCAGCCGGGACAGATAAACTGCAGTTGTGTCTTCATGCAAGGTCCATATTAGCAATATGTTCTATTTAGTCAGAGTTTGAGTCATGACGAGTACTGTGATGATGATGACTTTTCATTTTTAATGCATGTTTCATTTCATTTAGTCACAATGTTGTTCATTGTTCTGTTTCTATGTATAGTTAGACAATTAGTTTATTCTCTACATGGCTCACTCTCATCTTCCTGTTCTCCATAGCTCTCTGGGCGGGGGCGACAGCATGCAGGGGGTCATCATGATGGAGCAGAGCATCTCCACTCCCGGCAAACGCATCCGCAAGCCGTCGCTGCTGTACGAGGGGTTTGAGGGACCTGCTCTGCCCCAGATGCCTCAATCTGGACCCCCTCAACCCCCTGTTCAGGACCCCGCTCGACAGGGCCGCATGACCAACCAACTGCAGTTCCTCCAGAAGGCTTTGCAGAAGACGCTTTGGAGGCATCACTTTGCCTGGCCTTTCCATGAGCCGGTGGATGCTACCAAACTCAACCTGCCTGTAAGATTTAGGGACTTGTTATTAGGCTCTGTGTTTAAATATTAAACAAGATGGCATAAAATACCAAGAGTTATGGGTCTAAACTCAACTGTATTGTCTCATGCAGGATTATTACAAAATCATTAAACAGCCCATGGATATGGGGACTATCAAGAGAAGACTGGAAAACAACTATTACTGCAGTGCCAGCGAGTGCTTGCAGGATTTTAACACCATGTTTACCAACTGCTACATCTACAACAAGGTCAGTCAGTAAGTCTATGTTTAGGTGAAAGGTTCTGTAAGTGCTCAGACAGTTCTCAGTGCTTGATCTATTTTGTTGTTCACCATCAAGTTGCTCAGGTCTTCTGCACAACCTATTATGGAGCAATTACTTGCATCAGTGGTATCGTCTAGAAATACCATGTGATCTCATAGTCGTCTGTTTATTACAGCCAACAGATGACATCGTCCTGATGGCTCAGTCTCTGGAGAAGGCTTTCCTGCAGAAGGTTGCACAGATGCCCCAAGAGGAGGAAGAGATTCCCGCCCCTGTCCCGAGGGGCAAACAGGGCAAACCTCAAAAAGGCCATAAATCAAGTAAGACTGCAGGGAAAACTGATGAACCTGAATAATCTGATAAAGACAGCAGTTGACAGGATTTCCATGGTCATGGTTTTTATTGCTACTTGAAAATAACATTTATAACATATATAGTGTGTATGTATGTATATATATATATATATATATATATATATAATATATAATTTTTTTTTATAGATATCTTTTTTTGATAAGATATCTAGTCGAAATACAGTTTCAGACCTCGAAAGTTACAGAAATGAACAACATCCTATAAAGTTCTTATATATACATTATACATTTTATTTAATTATAGGTATTGATATAATGTAATTATGTAATTTATAATATTATATGAATTGTAATGTAATTATGTAAATAGTTAACATATGATTGGAATCATATCATATATAATCATATAATTTTGTTTCTGGAATTTGTTAATTTTTGTAACTTTTGGAATTAATTTGTAATTTGGAAAATGTAAAAAAAAAAAAAATAATTTATAGAACAGAAACTATTTAACAATAAACCTGAGTATATAAAATAGTATATTCAGATGTAAAAAATTTACATTTTCAGATAGTAAAATATATGAATGTATCGTTTAAATTATGTATTTGTAAAATGTAGATTTATCACCTTTTACTTATATTAAATTGAATTGAATTCAATTATATTATATCACTTGTTTGAAATGATTTAAAAAAACTGAGTAATTACAATTGATTTGCCTGCAAATTTAATTGGTGCTAATATTTGTCTGTTTGCGTGTTTTCATGCTCATGCATTTCTATATATATTTTTTTAGTATCAGGTGGATTCACGACAGCTCATCAGGTCCCTGCGATATCTTCCGTGTCCCTGTTGGCCTACTCCCCTCCCACTCCAGACACCCCAGACTCGGTCTTCTCCACCCCACCGCAGACGCTTATAACCAAGACTTTGCTTCCCACTTTACACAGCACCCCTGCACTGATGGGCCTGCCCCCTACCCAACCGACTGCAAAGGTAACACCACCGCCTCTTTCCTAATCACATCTGTTTATGCATATCAGTTTTCATATGCAGCATAACCTAGTTGAAATGCCAACACACGGGTTTAGCTCATTCTTCTCCATTTTTTTTAATAGAAAAAGGGTGTCAAGCGCAAGGCAGACACGACCACCCCCACCACCACAAGCATGCCGCTCACTATGGGTGTAGGTGGGATGGGTCTCAGCATGGGCGGAGGTGACTCCCTTCTCACCCTCTCCGCTTTGGGTGGCGACCCCAAACAGAGCCTGTCCCTGGGCCTGGGCATGGGTCTTGGTGGAGGCATGGTTGGAGACAAAGTACTGGCAAGACGAGGTGGCAGTGGCAGGCCCATCAAACCACCACGAAAAGACTTGCCCGACTCCCAGAACCAACATCAGCCGGTTCGTCGCGGGAAGATGAGCCAGCAGCTTCGGTACTGCAGCACGATTCTCAAAGAGCTGCTGTCAAAGAAGCATGCGGCCTACGCTTGGCCCTTCTACAAGCCAGTGGACGCTTCCTCACTGGGACTGCACGACTATCATGATATCATCAAGTATCCCATGGATCTAAGCACAATTAAGGTGTGTATAAAGACGTTTAGATGTGTTACATGATAATATGAAACCATGTGCATGTTCAGACCTGATGATTTGCTCTATCTTGCAGAGGAAAATGGATCATCGTGAGTACAGGGATGCGTTGCAGTTTGCTGCTGACATCAGGCTAATGTTCTCCAACTGTTACAAGTACAATCCCCCAGATCACGATGTGGTGGCCATGGCTCGAAAATTACAGGTACAGATGCTTGCAGTTAAATGTATTTAGTTTTCTAATTTATCATATTTATAATACACTTCAACACTCCCTGCATTATGAAAACTGGTTAAAGCTTTGTGAAAGCAGACAAAACAGCCAATAATTTAATGCAAATCAAGAGTAATTACTCATTACCTTGTGATTTTGAACCATTGCACAGTGTGTGCCATTTTAAATACTGTAGACGTTCACTCACAGCTTTGTCAATCTACCCTGTCTATTATCTCAAAAAATTTTTTTTAAGTTTTCTATTAAAATAACAGAAAAGACTTTGTATTGTACCTCAGAGTGTGCCTATGTGAATTCGTTCATCACAATCATAAAAATGTTATCACTAAGCAGGTTTGCATGCAAATTTAGATGCATCGCATAGCTTAAGTGCCCTCAACTAGAAACAAACAGACCTTATTAAGACTTCATCGGTAATCAGTAAACGTCAACATACTTGCTTGTTGTGTATTCAGACCACCAGCACTTTTTTGAGCTTTCCAATGAAAATACGTTCATGGGTTAGTAAAACCCTTTACTCTTTAAGGGAATCAAAGCTCTGATTGGAGGATTTAAACTCTTGAGATCTGGCAACTTGGTTTGTTACCAATGCAAGATAACAGAATTGTCTAAAGAAAAAAAAAAATCAGGATAATTAATTAACCAGCGGGCCAATGTGTTTTATTAAGCTTAATTGAGAGAACAGTTGAAATACGATTAACTGTGTAGCTCTACTTCCACTTCCCTTGATAACCCATTCAAAAGCTGAATATTAATAATGTCTTCTCTCTGTTTCAGGATGTCTTTGAGTTCCGCTTCGCCAAGATGCCAGACGAGCCCCTGGTGTCCCACCCACCTGCGTCTCTGGGCGGAGGCCTGGGCGGTCACTCCTCCTCTTCCTCCTCCTCTTCCTCCTCGTCATCAGAGAGCGACGTGAGCAGCGAGAGTGAGAGCGAGAGCAGCCCGAGCTCCGACAGCGAGGAGGAGCGAGCGAATCGCCTGGCCCAGCTTCAGGAACAGGTGTGTACACCGGTAGCGACTGAACTTTTCCAGCAAAGTCCGCTAAACTGGCACTGACAGATTTGACATAGTCATACATTACTGAGAGCTGCAGTGAGCGTGGGTTTACACAGTGACACTCACTCACTCGCTTGTCTGCAGTTGAGAGCGGTGCACGAGCAGCTGGCTGCGCTGTCCTCTACACCCATCATCAAGCCCAAGAAGAAGAAAGAAAAGAAAGACAAGAAGAAAAAGAAGAAGCTGGAGAAACACAAGCGGCCCAGGAGTATGATGGAGGATGATGCACTCATCCGGCCGCCCAAAACGCCAAAACTCTCCAAGACACCAAAGAGCAGGAGTAACAGCAAAGCGGCGAGCTCCACTCAGAGCAAGAAGACCTCCAATAAGAAGAGCAGCAAGAGCAAGTATGTCTCAAACACTGATTCTGTAGAACTCATTTAAACCCCAATGTCAACAAAAACATTAACTTGTCCTTTTTTTCCTTTTTTTTCTTTAGATCCTCAAAGAAATCTCAAGCCCCTTCTTTTAACTCTCAAATGAGCCAAGGAGGTCTCACGCCACACTACGACTCTGAGGAGGAAGAGGAGACCAGCCCCATGAGCTACGACGAGAAGCGGCAGCTCAGTCTGGACATCAACAGGCTGCCGGGCGAGAAACTGGGACGCGTCGTTCACATCATCCAATCACGAGAGCCCTCGCTGCGTGACACCAACCCCGAGGAGATCGAGATCGACTTCGAGACGCTCAAGCCGTCCACGCTGCGTGAGCTGGAGAACTACGTCATGATGTGCTTACGCAAGAAACCACGGAAACCTAGCGGTGAGAGCATTCAGAGAGGATTCAGACCAGGGTTGTCCATTTATCCATAGGGAATAATTTATTAATTGCATAGCTTGATTACTTAATTCTATTTAAAATTTGGAGCAATGTAATTATGGATGTAAAATGCATTCAAATGTTAATTCGTTTCTGAATTAGTCAGATGTTTGAATGAATCTGTTCTTATGGGGGGTGGTTTCTTAGCTGAAATTAATATGTGATTAATTACATGGATTAATTGGCATATTATGTTATTTATATGAAAAAAAAAAAAAGGTGACCAGCCCTAATTCAGACCCTTTTTATATATGTGCAGTAGATTTGCTTAAAATGATATGAGTTTCTTGGGAAAATGAGGTTTCTTCTTGAGCAGCTAATGGGAATCTGATACTAGATGTTAACCCATAATGCATTGTGTCAGCCCCACCTTTCCTGGTTTTATTCAGCACTCTCTACAGGTAGAGAGTAATCTGCCCTTTACTCTTCCTGTGAACAAACACAAAGCCGTTCTTTCATTCCTCCACTGCTGTCAGAAAGAGTTATCACTGAAGTGACTCGTGTATCAATATATGTGCGAGGTTTAATAATTACATGCTAAGAGGAAGAAAAAAAGAAAAATACACTACTGTTTAAATATTTGAGGTTTATAGGATTTAAAAAGAAAAAAGGTTTCTGAAAGAAACTCATGTTTACCAAGGCTCTTACTTGATCAAGAATGGTGTAAAAACAATACTATAGTGAAATATTATTGCAATTTAAAAAAATAACTCTTCTCAATTTCAATATATTTTTAAATGTAACTTATTTCTGTGTATTTTCAGCATCATTACTCCAGTATTCAGTGTCACATGATCCTTCAGAAATCTTACTAATTCATTGATTTGATGACAATATCAACAATGCTGAAAACCGTTTTGCTGCTTAATGTTTTTTGGAAATTCAGTATTCTCCAATGAACAAAAAAAAGTTTATTTCAAAAAACAAATAATATATGTTCAATTAAATATTTGAAAGAAAAAAAGGCAATATAAATATCTTGCTGTCACACTTGTATAGGTAGAGACTCTCTTGACTGATTATCACATAATGTGCTCTTCTATCGTGCTGTGAAGACTGAATGTGCTTCTTGTGTTCTCCAGTGTCTGTCAAAGGAACTGCAGGCAAATCCCGTGAGGAACTGGCTCTGGAGAAGAAGAGAGAGCTGGAGAGACGACTGCAGGACGTCAGCGGCCAGCTCAACTCTGCCAAGAAACCACAGAAAACCAAAGGTAGGGATTGAAATGTTTCTAAATGATCACCGCTGATTCAGAGTCAGGTTAATCGAGACTAACCGAATAACACGTCTCTGTTTCTGTCTCAGTGGAGAAGCCCACCGGGGTGGAGGCTCATGCCACGGCGTCTCGTCTCAGCGCCAGCAGCTCCAGCTCAGACTCCTCCTCCTCGTCCTCCTCTTCCTCCTCCTCTGACACCAGTGACTCAGACTCAGACTGAAAGAACGGACATCAAATAAAACATGCACTCCAGCCCAGAATAGAATAGCGTTCTGCTCTTGATAACAGTAACTAATGAAATTATGTTTAAAGAAGAGCAGTGTTTCTCTTTAGATGTGTAGAAGCAGGTCAGAGAGAATTCTGGGAAATGTTGGACTGAGAAGGAACTGGCAGACCTTTCTGTTAGTCCATCCTTCTTTACTTTGTGTATATACATGTACAAAGATATATAAATATCTATTTTCTTTTATAAAGAAGAATTGTAAGCTATTCCCTGGTAGGGAAGAAAACTTAAATCTGAGTTTTTCTTTGTGAGTATTTTGTTGGTTTTTTCCTCCTCCCCCCCTCTTCGTTTGACTCTTTAGTAGTTTGTCCTAAAGAAAACAAAAGGCTTGGAGTGGAAGCTGCTGTCACTTTTGTGTGCATGAGTGATTGTGATGTGTGCCGTTGAATCCCGTGGTTTCCTCTTTACACACTTCACACATACATGGATTTGAAAAAACAAAGCTCTACCTGTTCAAATGGCACCTGTACACCCAGAAGTTATGAGAACAGGGAGAAACGTCACCCGTCTCTGTCCAGTGGGGCGAGCTGTTGGCTTTAGTGGCGTGTTTAAACTTGAATCTGATAACTTTCCATCCAGCCTGCTTTATTCCCTGTGGTCAACTGAATGCATTCAAATCCTCCAGTGTTTTATATACAAACATGCAGAATCTTGCTCTTTGAAATTAGCTGGGCAACATGAGCATTCGGTTTTATTTGTGGATGCATAAATTATTTCTATGTTCATGTGGTTTCGGTCATGATTTCTAGAGCATAACAGAGTCTTAGATGCACTATGAGAGGTGCACAGCTGCTTGATTAGGTGTTGATGTGAATACTGTTTGTAAATCTTGGTTTTTGAGTTTTAGTCTGGTTTTGTTTTAATGCACAGTTTATGGTTTTAACAAAGTTACCCTCATATTTAGAAATTAAATACTTGGAAATATAGTTTGTGTCATAACAAAACAAATATCTGACGTTTGTAAAAAAAAAAAAAAAAAAAATTTCAAAATTTGTACATATGTAAGTTTCATGACTTCGCAGCTTGCATCTGTCAATATGACCTGATTTCTGTTTCCTGCATAATTTCTTTTTCTTTGTTTTCTACTATCTTCAGCTCTTCTCTTTAGTATTGTGGCTGTTTTTTTTTTCCACAGCTCATTGTGTGTTTTTTTTTTAAGAAGACAACAGCAAAACATAACCATGAAATGAAACCTCAAGCTGTAAGCATCATCTCAACCGATGCTCCATGCGATCATTATTCTCATCTGAAAAATGTCACGATAATATAAAGGGTGATATGTCCTTAAAACAAACTTGTGGCTCAGTGTGTTACTTCAGGTGCAAGCTATTTAATGATCTCATTTCTATGATTTTCAGTGGAATATTTATTGCATCTAGGCATATTATATTTAGTTAAAACCATGAAAATAAATTGCTATTTTAAACAAAATGTATATAAAAAAATATTTCAGCTAATGGCTCACTTAATTTATCTTGTTCTAAATACTTTAATTCAATAAAACTATATAAACAATAAAAAAATGACTGTAATGTATATAAGACACTATTTTTTATTTATATATATTATTAAAGAGATTTTATGCATGTATATATTAAAATCAGTGCAAGTTTTGTTTACATTATATGTGTACTGTATAATGTATAAACACATACAGTATATATTTTTAAAATATTTATACAGTTACATATTAATATTCTTATATTTTATATAATATAGAAATATATTTTATATATATATATATATATATATATATATATATTCTTATATACATGCATGTGTTTGTATATAATAAATATACACAGTATACACCTATATTATGTAAACAAAAACTTTTAATTTCGATGCGATTAATCGTTTGATAGCACGAATTAAAACAAATTATAATTCGTTTATGTATTAAACATCTGTAAAAATGCATAACACAGATCAGGATATTATCTTGATCTACATCAGAAGGTGGCAGTAGATGTTTTTTATCCGCTGAATATCGTCAGTAAGTCAATTAATCATGTTAGCATTAACATCTGCTAGCCTCCCCGTTCATCTCGATGACACTTCCCCAGACAGTGGTGTGTTGTGCTGAGAGGTAAGTGTTATATTTGGGTAACACAAGTGTAAGTATAGATTGGTTTGTGTTATTTAGGTCAGAGAGTAGTTCATTGGGTTGTCAAACTGAGTTGTTAACTATTGTTTAATTTAGTTAATTCACACTTAATGCTCTTTGATTTGTATTTTAATTTATTATTAAAAAAAAGTTTAAATGATAGTGGTGTGAAAAGATGTTTAAGAACAAGATCTTATAATTGAAATGTGTTTTAGTAAAGACAAAATTGTTGAAAGAGTGTTTACAGTCATTGTACTTTTTGTTCCTGGTTTCTGCGTGATTGATACTAAATCATGAGGAAGTATCCACAAGCAGCGAAGCTTATGAATGCTGTCATTATTCAGACTGATTACTAAACTCTCTCCTCGAACAGCACTTGAAGAACAACACAGAGATGAGGACATTCAGACTTGGACTTGTCTTGGTGGGCTTTGTTTTTTGTTGTGTCTCGTCTAAAGGTGAGTTTAGTTCTTATAAAAACTGGACTGACTTGTAGTGCCAGTCTGGCCATTTCATGGTGACTTAACATAGGATCAAATACATTTGAGCTGTTTCTTATGGTTTGTTCCAAACCTCAATCCGGATAAGTGAAATGACAAATTGCTGATTTCTGGAATCTTCTGGACTGAAATAATTGGATTCTATGTTTACATCTTGATAACATCATAAGTAGACCTTAGAGAACTGTACAGAATAAAAAACAGGCAGTTCATTCTAGAATGCCAAAGCTTACTTAATTAGAAATAAATAAATGTACAAAGATATGTATGTATGTATATATATATATATATATATATATATATATATATATATATATATATATATATATATATATATATATATATATATACAAAGAAAAGTAAAAAAAATCTAAAATATTTAATTATTTGGAAGGTTATTTCCTTTTTTATTTTTTCCACATTTATTTATTAATGGAGCTAGTGAAACACACGCCATGCCATGCAATGATGTCACATATGTTTTTCTTGATCACAAATTCTTGTTGTCATTTATTTCTTGTTTTTCATTTAATTCATAAGTACAAAGGGCACAAAGTGTTACGCAAAGGTTAGCCTAAATTATGTCAGTGATCTCTCTCATTTAAAAAATCTTTAAGAATTTTTTTTTTCCGATATGCTATCTAATAAAAGTTAAAATATTAGCCTATAGATCAGAATACAGGCTAATTTAATTCTTTTTTTTTTTTTTTTTACTTCTTTATGAAGAATTTAAAATCAACTTCATAATAAATCCAGTGCTTCCCAAACCTGTCCTGCACCTTTTGTATGTCTCCCTTATCTAACACACCTGATCCCTCTCTTCAGCTGGTCAGTGGAGACTGCAAGAACTAAATGGGGTGTGTCTGATTCGGGAGGAATACAAAAGGTGCAGGACAGGGGAAGCACTGGACTAATGAATTTTCATCATAAGCAGGGGTGTCAAACTCAATTCCTGGAGGGTCACAGCCCAGCAGAGTTTAGCCCCAGTCCTGATCCAGCTAATCAAGTCCTTCAGGCTCAATCGAAAACTTGATTTGTGTGTTGGATCTAAACTCTGGGTGTCTGCGGCTCTCCAGGAACTGAGCTTCGACAGCCCTGGTCATAAGCAATATAACATAATGAATACCCTAGCTATTCTATAAAACAACATTTTCATAAAAAAAAAAATAATACATTGAAAGTTCTAACCTGTAACACGGGAAATGTAATTGTTTCTACTTAAAACCAATTTATTTTTAAGCCCTGATATTAGACATACATGAGATAATATATTATTGTTTGACTAAATGTTTAAAAATAATACTAGAAATGTTATAATTAAGGGAAATAAATATCTTGTCTTCTCAAGCAATAATTCCAAAAAGAAAGAGAAGCATCGGTCTTAATGCAACACATATTCAAGAAACTTATTTATGTTATCAGGAACACCAACATGAGGAAAACACAAACCAAAAGTAAAGCAAACCCCAGCGTTTCAATAGCTGAAAGCGCCATGTTGTTCTCAGTGTTGTCCAGTCGGGACGTGTGTAGACTCACTCAGTTAGGTGTGTGCTCCTCTCTGCATTTACATTTAGTCATTTATCAGGTGCTTTTATCCAAAGCGTCTTATAGATGAGGACAATGGAAGCAGTCAGAATCAACAAAAGAGCAATGATAAGCAGCTTATTGCTGCTTGTTCAGTCATATTCGTGATTTGTGATTTTTTTTCTAGACTAATAGCTAGGGTATTCATTATGTTTGTTACCTATATTTCTTATGACAAAAATCCATAGCCTTTTTATTATGAAGTTGATTTAAAATTCTTCAGAACTAATGTTAAGTAAAAAGTTAAGAAAGAATTAAATTAGCCTGTAGTCTAAACTATAGGCTAATTTAATACATTTTATTAGACTGCAGATCGAAAAAAATCATTCTTGATAATCTTTAAAATGAGAGCGATCACTGACATAATTGAGGCCATACTTTCCTCGACTGCAGAAAAAACCTGAAACCAGTTCATTTGCAGTGTTAACTTATGAATTAAATGAAAAACAAGAAATAAATCACCACAAGAACAATTTAGTTTTTTTCTTGTAATCAAGAAAAAAATGTGAAATCATTTTAGAACGAATGCTTTCTGAATGATATTTGACAGTGAACATCTCCACTGTACAGCTGCATACAACCGATGGTGTCAGTCACAAATATTACAGTTTTTCTCAGTCACTTTGGTGCATTTCTCAGATCAGAAATGACAAGGGAATATTGTTGCGCTCAGATGAAGGCTGGTTGTAAGTCCAGGTGCGTGAAAACCAGTAAAATGTGGAAGAGACTGTTGATGGTTCGCACTCTGAAAAACTAGACCAGATCAGAAATGAAATTCTCAAAACTACTTGTACAACCTCCACATCATCCAGTCATTTATACACATCATAAAACCAGTTCCTCATTCTTTTGAACAAGTTGCGATTGCTTTTGTACATTCATGCAATTGATTACGCACATTTATCTGCAGTTTCCTACATTATTAGTTGCTAATGTCATGCTGCTCCAAATGTATTATATAGTTTTCTTTGCAATAGTCTTACCCCTCAAAACATAGTCTTTAGTTCATCGTATAAGTCATTCAATGCAAAATGGTTAATCTAGTTGTCATAAACTGCCAAGCACACTTTTTATTTGTATTTTTACACATTATTATTAGACTTTTTGTAAATTTGGCATGAATTGTGCAAGTGAATCTTTACTAATGAAGAGAATGTAGATGATAAACCAAAGATAAACCATTTCTCTGAAATAGCTCAAAGGTTCATCTCATGAATCTTCAGTTGGAAAGCTTATACTGTATAGACAGAGGACAACACAAGAGTTACAAATCCTGAGAATGGACTTAATTTCATCTTTGTGCCCATATTTCTTTTTCCTTTTCTATATCACAATGACATTGTAAAGGTTTTTTTTTATTTATTATATATTTTTTTATTTTAGAAATCCATAAATGTATATATAAATGTAGTAATAAATAAATCTAGAAATATATAAATGTGAAAATCAATACATTTATAAATAAATAAATGTAGATAGAAATAAATACATAAATGTAAAAATAAAATATAAAATAAATAAATGTGGGGAAAAAAATAAAATTATAAATAATTATTTATTTTTGCTTTTTTACTTTTCTTTGTATATTTATTTATTTATTATCATTTGCTTTTCATTTGTAAATTTCTTTTTTTATTTATTTCTAATTAAGTCAGCTTCGGCGTTCCATAGTTCATGACCCATTTAACATTCATGGACCTTCCCAATCCACAAAAGGTTGTTTACAATGGAAGAAGATTCATTAGATTATTAATGCTCTTTTCCGTTTACTGAAAGGGACCAGAAATGGTCTTCTATGTCATATTGAACCCTCAAGAGTGCATCTTAACTGGCACATGCTGACATTTGTTTGAGTAACTCTCTGTTCCCTTCAGATGTTTATGTGTTCCAGGACATCGATGAATGTGAGTTTATCAGAGAAGATTTGTCTGACATGGTCTACACAGTGAAGCTGGTCTTCAACCAAAAGCTTCTGTGCAGCTATGACTCGAGGTTGGGGAAGTACGTTGGTTACGATGAGCTTGGGATCAGAAGTGCTGAGCATTTCAACAATCAGAGCTGGAAGATGAAACAGCGGAAGGAGGAGCTGGAAACAATATGCAGAGCTAATGCCAGACTTTATATCAAAAGTGAAAAGAGAAAGGGTAAGCAACCTCAACTCCTCACATGTTAGATGAGGTTATTGAGCCGGAGTATAAAAGATGTCTTTTTGAGTTATGAGAGAGTCTGAATTGATTGAAGAGATGCATCAGTTAAATTTGATGGATTTCCTTCTCATTTCTCTCGTCTTCTCACCAGTGCCCCCCGTTGTTACTGTACGCTCCGATAGTAAAGCTCGTTACGGTCAGCTGACCACGCTGGAGTGCCATGCGTACGATTTCTACCCCCAGGATATCAACATCACCTGGCTGCTGGACGGGTCAGAGGTCACTGGAGACGTGGTCTCTACTGAATTGATGGATAACGGTGACTGGAGCTACCAGATGCACTCGTACCTGGAGCTGGTGCTGCACAGAGGAGTCCCAGTGAGCTGCAGAGTGGAGCACAGCGCTCTGGAGGAGCCCCTCGTCTCTCAGTGGGGTGAGACACACTCACAGTCATTAGACGACTCATGCAGCTCACCACGGCTCATTAGTCACATGATCATATGACTGTCAGTGCACATGTTACATCTGACTCCTGCAGAAGAACTGACCAGGGTTATTACTGATCAATAAAGGTATTAAGTACATTTTTACAATAACTTTTTTTATTTATTTATATAAAGCTGTAATAAATAAAAATATAAATAGTACATGCAAAACTTAAAACTTAAACAGAAATAAAAATTGAATTGTAATATTTATAAATACGAATAAAAATTAGCCCCAAATCACTAAAAATTAAAATGACTGAAAAAAAAAATGAAAGGCTAATTATTGTGCAAAACAAAAACTGTATATAAATAATATTAAAATAACTCTTGAAGGGAAGAGGCATTGTATCCGTGACTCAACAGATGGTGCATAACAGAATGACTAAAAATTAAGTAAAAATAATAAATAGTGTAACTAAAATAATACACTAAAATTAAATATATGATATATAAAATATAAAATAAATATATAAATGATATATGATATATAAAATATATAAAATAAAGGTTAATTTAAAATAATGAATAATGATACAAAATATGAAAAAAGAAATATACTATATTTAAACAATTATACTATATGAATAATATTAAAATGACACTTGAACTGTGCAGGTATTTTGTTAATGACCCACAAATGTGGTCTGGTGCTAAACAAAATTACTAAATATTTACTAAATTAACTAAAAAAATAAAATTAAAAATTTAAAATAGAAGCATGGATGTCATTTAAAAATATGAATAACTATAATAATATATAAATAATATTAAAATGACAGTGTAATTGACAAGGCATTTTGTCCACAACTGATAAATGTGGTCTGGCACATAACAAAATTACTTAAAAACTAAATGAAAAGAAAAATTAAGACTAATAAATATTAATTAAAAAAGCAAATAAATAATATTGGCAAATAAATAAATATTATATAGCACTGGAAGTGACAAGGTACTCTGTCCATTACCCAACGAATGTGGTCCAGTCCAAAGTATCACTTCCTCTTTTCTGTCAGCAAATACAAAGCCACTTCTTCAAATGCTTCTGTATTTGTTTGTGTTCATGAAATACTAGTTCTTCTGTCATCCTGCTGGCATTACTGAAGAAGTTTCCAGCTTGTGAAATGCATGGAGTCATGATATCCGGGTGTTTTTCTTGCGCTGTTGCTGTATTGATTTGCATGTACTGTTAAACATGTTGTGTGTGTCTTTGTCACTGTTTTCTCACGCTCAGACTCGACCTCTCTCGAAACCAGAATCATAAAGTTAGCTGTGGGTTGCTCTTGTTTCTTTATCGGCCTTGTTGTGACTATTTCTGCTGCATACTGGCACTACAAGAAACGGCACAGAGGTAAACCTCGACCACTATTGGTCCGAAAATAATAATACAACTATGATAATGCAGGAATGTGTAAAATCTTTTCTTTTCTTTCCCAGGTTTTACCTCTCTTGCCCTCAATTGAGAGCTGGGTTGAACCATTGAACATCCACTCTGTGTGTGTGTGTGTGTATTTAAATATTTTATTTCCATATTATTGCTCATTTTAATAAAGAATTAATGGCTTAACTTAGCTGTGCATGATTGCCTCTGGCTCATTTACATATCAAAACCACAGATCTAAACAAAACATAGGGACAGACAGAAAAAATATCCAAAATAAATGCCTCAAATTGCAACAAGCTCTTTGTATTAAAGCTAACGACTCCCTGAAGAATTTCTATTTTACATTTAATTTATTTGACAAACTTTTTTGAATTTCATTTAAAAATAATTGTAAAAAAGATTGTTATTAGATTCTACATAAGGTTTTAAAATGTAACTATTTTATATAAATGTAAGACATATTGAGGGTCTCTTGGGAAGTTTGCAGTTTATTTCAACTGCTTACACACATATTCAAAACTTTGCTTTTTTTTTTTGTTGCCTTTGCCATAATATTAATTCCTGATTGATTTTTGAGTGTTACACAGAGAACTGTGTGAATGTGTTGTGTTTTGCAAAACGTGTTTTATGAAACAGTCCAAACCAGAATTAGTGTATGGTTTTGCAGATTTGGTGTGTGGTTCTGCTGTTTGAGCTTTCAGAAATTGTGTTCCAAGTAAAGATTTCGTGTGTAACTAGGTAAAAAACAACAACATCTACTATACATTTAGTTATTTTTTTAATTGAAATATATTTATACTGATGTTTGTATTTTGAACAGCGCCACAGGTCTATTTTTTCAGTTGTACACTTCCGCCCTCCCGTGGTCAGAGACAGTATTGCTGGACATTTGTAAAATCTGTTTTGAATTAATTTTACTTGATTCCACGCATTTAATGCACAAGAAATAATCGAGTAGTCACAACAGTTAAAAACCGGAAATAAATTATTTTAGCCTTAAAATGACTTTTAAACCGTGTCATTTATACTCAGACGCCCTTGTTTGCTTCAACATTCAGTTAACTCATCAAAGAAGGTAATAAGGGTTTTAAGTGGGATAAATGTAAGTATATTTATTTTATTTTCACAGATCCTTTAAGAAAACACCAGCTGTGCAGCCTGTGCGAAATATTTTGGCCCATTCATAACTTTGAAAGAAATATATGGAAATAAATTAACTGTGTTTTGATGCCCTCTAGCGGACATCATTAGCTACTACAACCCACTGTACAACAGCAGCATTGCGGCGTCCTCTCGACTCATATCCAGGCTGACATTAGTGACAGCTGAGATTTAACAACCTTTCATTTGTCTTAATGGACACATGCATATATTTTACTGTCTTTAAATTCATTATAACATTTCATAGTTGGATACTTTTGTCAAACATGTCACACAGCTACCGCTTTCAGTGCTTGTGAAACAGTAGATCATGCAAACTGAAGATTGACAGTGAAAACGAACGCAATATTTAAAGCTACAGCTATCATATTGTTTTCAGTATTTATAGATCAAGAAGAATACATAAAATGCATAAGTCTTTTTTTTTGTTCACCGTTAGGAATTAGACTCGATTTTTGCAGAGTAACATCATGAATATTTAAGGGTATATGCGACCCTGGACCACAAAACCAGTCAAATTTATTATTATTATTATTATTATTACTGAAGCTGAATACATTAGCTTTCCATTGATGTGTGGTTTGTTAGGATAGGACAATATTTGACCGAGATACGACTATTTGAAAATCTGGAATCTGAGGGTACAAAAAAAAAGAAAAAACAGAATATTAATCAAATCTTCTTTAAAGTTGTCCAAAGGAAGATTTTAGTAATGCATAGCCTATTACTAATTAAAAAATAAGTTTTGTTATATTTACTGTAGGAATGCTATAGTAATTTACAACCCGAATTCCGGAAAAGTTGGGACGTTTTTTAAATTTTAATAAAATGAAAACTAAAGGAATTTCAAATCACATGAGCCAATATTTTATTCACAATAGAACATAGATAACATAGCAAATGTTTAAACTGAGAAATTTTACACTTTTATCCACTTAATTAGCTCATTTAAAATTTAATGCCTGCTACAGGTCTCAAAAAAGTTGGCACGGGGGCAACAAATGGCGAAAAAAGCAAGCAGTTTTGAAAAGATTCAGCTGGGAGAACATCTAGTGATTAATTAAGTTAATTGATATCAGGTCTGTAACATGATAAGCTATAAAAGCTTTGTCTTAGAGAAGCAGAGTCTCTCAGAAGTAAAGATGGGCAGAGGCTCTCCAATCTGTGAAAGACTGCGTAAAAAAATTGTGGAAAACTTTAAAAACAATGTTCCTCAACGTCAAATTGCAAAGGCTTTGCAAATCTCATCATCTACAGTGCATAACATCATCAAAAGATTCAGAGAAACTGGAGAAATCTCTGTGCGTAAGGGACAAGGCCGGAGACCTTTATTGGATGCCCGTGGTCTTCGGGCTCTCAGACGACACTGCATCACTCATCGGCATGATTGTGTCAATGACATTACTAAATGGGCCCAGGAATACTTTCAGAAACCACTGTCGGTAAACACAATCCGCCGCGCCATCAGCAGATGCCAACTAAAGCTCTATCATGCAAAAAGGAAGCCATATGTGAACATGGTCCAGAAGCGCCGTCGTGTCCTGTGGGCCAAGGCTCATTTAAAATGGACTATTTCAAAGTGGAATAGTGTTTTATGGTCAGACGAGTCCAAATTTGACATTCTTGTTGGAAATCACGCACGCCGTGTCCTCCGGGCTAAAGAGGAAAAAAGTGAAGTGGAAATAAAAATCAATAATAGACTGAACAGTTCCATGTCTGTAACATTTACCACTCTCATCTTTTAAGTCATAAGGCACTAGGTATGTGTGTGTGACGTTAATAAATAATTGTAAAAATTAATATTGTTACATTTCTAAATAAAAATAGTAAAATTAGCTCTATGCTGCTCAGTGCTCCTGTAGCCTACCCCAGAGCGCCCTCTCGCGGCTGTAGACGGTAATGTTTTTTCTTGGTTCTGAATAAATACGACTTATATATGTTTTTTTCCTCATCATGACGTATTTTTGGACTGATGCAACTTATACCGAAAAATACGGGTAACATTATTATTATTATTATTTATTATGAGAGTAATTGACACAGACTAGAACTTTAATGTTTCACCAAATTCAGCTCAGATCTTCAGACTCGTCTGACTCGTGTTGCTGAATAACTGGCCAGACTTACCTTCCCAAAAAATTTATTAAAATTTATTTATTTCATAAATTTAACTATATTTATTTCCACTTCACTGTTATCCAAGGAGACAGAACTATTTGCACTGTTTTTATCAGTGGGACAATATTTATACAATACTATAACCTAGAAATAATTTAACTGGGTCTCTTGCAAGTCGCAGGAGCACGATTTATGTGGCCAGCATCATCTGATTCAAATATTATGCTAATTAACAGTGAGCGCTGGTTTCAGACATTACAGTGCTTCACTCGCACTGACTCTTATTCTGTCTGAAAGAATGAAAAGACCGAGCTGAAGGTGGAGCGATTCGACCAATCAGATGAAAGCAGCGTTTCAGCTCCGCCCACCAGTGCGAATGTAATATTGAAGCCATAAACCAAAATGATCAAAACGTACACGGACCAACTGTCTTGTCCATGTTCTCTCACTTGAATCCTCTTCTTGAGATTTGAGTCTCTGACCTTCTGCAAGCCCCGCCTTGTTCACGCAGTGATTGACATGGCGGGAGGGGGCGGACACGTGATCGGCTCGGAATGCATTTTCAATGTGCACATTGAATTTTGCTATATTCACTGCGGGACATTGAATGAAAATGCAATCGTAAGTGTCTTGACTGTGAGTGTTAATGCATTTAAGAAAAATAGCATTTAAATGTTAATTTTGCCACAGTTTTTGCTTGAACATGTTATACATATCTAATCATTTCTGTAATACATTTTCATTTTAATTTTGCAACTTATAAAGCGTTAAAATTAGTATTAATTTTACATATTAAAACTGGTGTATGAAATGCCAAATGAAAATTATGTAATTTAATTTTCATTTTCATTTTGCACCAAACGTTGCACAAATGTATTGGAAAATGTAAAGGTAAATACAGAAATGCATGACCATTTTACATATTGCATTGTCATTTTGCATATTACATTGCAAATTGAATATCGCTACCCATGTGCTTCCATATTGAACAGCGCCACAGGTCTATTTTTCCAGTTGTATACTTCCGCCCTCCTGTGGTCAGAGACAGTATTGCTGGACATTTGTAAAATCCGTTTTGAACTAATTTTACTTGATTCCACGCATTTAATGCACAAGAAACAATCGAGTAGTCACAACAGTTAAAGTTACCACAAAGAAACGCAAAAAAAAAAACAGAAATAAATTATTTTAACCTTAAATTGACTTTTAAACCGTGTCATTTATACTCAGACGCCCTTGTTTGCTTCAACATTCAGTTAACTCATCAAAGAAGGTAATAAGGGTTTTAAGTGGGATAAATGTGAGTATATTTATTTTATTTTCACAGATCCTTTAAGAAAACACCAGCTGTGCAGCCTGTGCGAAATATTTTGTCCCATTCATAACTTTGAAAGAAATATATGGAAATAAATTAACTGTGTTTTGATGCCCTCTAGCGGACATCATTAGCTACTACAACCCACTGTACAACAGCAGCATTGCGGCGTCCTCTCGACTCATATCCAGGCTGACATTAGTGACAGCTGAGATTTAACAACGTTTCATTTGTCTTAATGGACACATGTATATATTTTACTGTCTTTAAATTAATAGTAACATTTCATAGTTTGATACTTTTGTCAAACGAGTCATACAGCTACCGCTTTCAGTGCTTGTGAAACAGTAGTAGATCATGCAAACTGAAGATTGACAGTGAAAACGAACGCAATATTTAAAGCTACAGCTACCACATTGTTTTCAGTATTTATAGATCAAGCAGAATACATAAAATGCGTTTTTTTCCAACCTTTGGAATTAGACTAGATTTTTGTAGTGTAACATCATGAATATTTAGATCCTGGACCACAAAACCAGTCATAAGGTTTTTACTATTATTTATTTTTTTATTATTGAAGCTGAATAAAGTAGCTTTCCATTGATGTATGGTTTGTTAGGATCGGACAATATTTGACCGAGATACGACTATTTGAAAATATTTTTGAAAAAATCTTCTTTAAAGTTTTCCAAATTAAGTCCTTAGCAATGCATATTACTAATAAAAAATTAAGTTTTGTTATATTTACGGTAGGAACCCACATGAAAAAATGCTATAGTAATTTATAATAAATACTATAGTGTTTTTGAACCATATAGTAAAGTGTATTAGACTTTATATATTATTTACAACTTTTTTTTTAAAAATATTGTATTATACTTAAAAAAAACTCTAAATTGAGTTATATTTTAATTGAAATATATTGATGTTTGTATTTTGAACAGCACCACAGGTCTATTTTTCACCAGTTTTACACTTCTGAGGGGTCAAACAATAAAATAGAAAGTTCACATGTTTATTCTTGTTTTATTGCAGCACCGTTACTTCCAGCCACCGTCTGTCTGTGTAAACGCAGCTGGGATCATGCAAGATGAATTCTCAAGATGGAAGAAGATGATTTTGACAGTCATTGAGGGTAATCTGAAGGTACTGCAGTCCAGAGTCTAACTGTGGAGTTTAATTATGAACATGTCACTATCTACAGTTGAGAAGCAGTAAGGGTCTCTGATCAGTGTTTTACAGAGTTTCTGAGAGCTAGATGTGATGGAGAAAATAGATACATATTCTTTTTACAAAAGTAACTCAATCTTACCAGCAAATTCAAGAGTCACTCATTTTGTGAAAGAACAAAAACACTTGTTTTAAATGTCTTATCTGCTAACCAAGGCTGCATATATTTGATGAAAAAAAAACCTGAAAACTAAAATTTTTCTATGTGAATATTTTAAAATGTAATCTATTTCTGTGATGTAAAGAAATGATAGTCACATGATCTTCAGAAATAATTTTAATATGCTCATTTATTGCTCAAGGAACACTTTTGATTATTATCAATGTTGAAACTAAGATACATCATTTCATAATTCATTTACGAATAGAACATTCAAAATAACATTTGTAAAAAAAAAAAAAACTAATAAAAAATCTATTTAATTCCTCCTCGCTGAAAACAAGTGAATTTCTTTGAAGATTTCTATTTCAGCCCAGAGTTTTGAATAGTAGTGTATATATGGGCTATAGGTTTTCCCATTAAACTGTCCTCTTTACATAGTGTTTCTGAGAATGTTATAAGTACATCATGGCAGTGTGCAGGTCTGTGTCTGATCTTCGGCACTGCTGATGTCTTTCAGGGCAGGTTTCTCATGACTCAGGCCATCTCGAAGGCTTTAGTTTCTGCAGACGCTGTGAAGGGCTCAATCATCACTGTGAATAGCATATAGGACAAGGACACACTGGATTCATTTCTCACTGTTTTATTATAGTGCACATTTAAAAATTTTACCCCACAGGCAGTTAATAAAGTCAGTAACATTTTCAGAGTTTGAGTTGCATACTGTGTCTTAAGTGTCTTTTTCTTTGGTTGGGAATATGGGGCAGTTGAATTGATCTGCTTGTAAAGCTGGAGTGGAGGGTCTTGAACCGCTGCTGAAGAGCTGAGCAAGTGTGTGAGCATTTCACTATAACATCACACAGTAACATTTACACAGCTGCATTAAATCTATTTTATGTTTTGCTTTAGGGTTTGGTCTGCTTATGTATGTTATAAGCTGGTTGAGCTCTTAAACTGAAAACAGTTTTATAGTTCTATATTTTTATAAATTTATATGACAAAAATTATTTTGTTTCTTGTAGATTTGGCATTCGCCGCAACTGTGTCCTGCTGGGTTTCATCACTACACCCATAACAGATAAAGTACCTGAGAAAGCCATCGAGAAAATACGTAATAATTCTATATAAATATCTATTTCTCACCCTTGCTTGTCTGTGCAGATGTAGCTGATGCATGTGCGTTGCTGGCTTCTGATGACAGTGGATATATTCTGGAGTCAGCGTTCAAGTTGCTGGTAAGACGCTTGATCTCTTGCTGAACAGCAAAAATTGTTATTTCATTCTCAGTGTTTTGAGCTGATGTGGAGTTTTCTCTTGAATCAATACAGGTGGACTCTTCATTGGCTGAAAACTGTTGAACAACACTAAACTGATCAGCAGATCTGTGCCTTCATCTTCGTCAAATTGTCCTTGTGTAAATTGTTTATTTGCAGTAAAATATTGTATAAAATGTGGCAAATGGAAATTAAAATTCTATATATACAATTAAAGTTTGAATATTTTATACTAAAACCCTCTTTTATAAAACAATTGATTTGACACAGGAGGAAATGTGTTGATGTGTGGTTTAATGGGAACGTATGGACCAAAACAACATCAGGTCAAAGGATTAAAACAGTTAACATTTCAAACCCCAGACTTCATCATTTAAAAGGGGTTTAAGAGTCCTTTGAAGGAAAAGGGCCAGATTACATATTGTGTTTTTTCTGAGACACGAGAGACTTGCTGTTAATTTGTTGAAAAGTGAAAAGGAGTTTGGCTCAGAGGAGTGAAGAGGCAGATGAAATATGAGCAAAAGTACCATGACAACAGGAAACAAACGAGGAAAAGAACAACGAAGGAGTCCAACAGCTCTTTAAATAGATTATATATTACACAAACAGATTCTGAAGTACTTACATAGAACACGTTTTAGCACCATATTTTATAAAGACAGATTTGATCCTCGCAGTTATTGTCCTTGTGAGAAAACCACACAAACAACTTTTCATTCACAAATACTTTTTATAGCTTTTCATTCCCCTTGCCATGTTTTGAAAAAGAAACAAAAAATATACATAAAAAACAAACCAGCATCAGTTTCCTTCCCTCTCTTTCCTCTCCTGTCCCTTCTCCACTGCTGTCTGAGTCTCCAGACATTTCTGTCTCTCCTAAACCTCAGGCTGTGACGTAAACGCTTTGAAATAATGCAGCAAGAGCTGAGCTCACCAAATGTACACACACATATATAAATATATATCATACAGAGAAGGCAGATTTGCTTTCTGGGGTTTCATTTACATATTTAATAGATGAAAAAACTACAGATGAATACCACATTATTTTGGACTGCAAGTGTTGGTCATTTTGTTTTGAGCACCTGTTTGTTTCACAAAATAAATACAATAAAATATTTCTGTACAAATGGCTCGCATGCACAATTCCAGCCTGAACACTGTCCACACGAAAGGTCAAAGGTCACAAACCCATGGGTTGGCTGTGGGTCAAAATAGCACAATGTTGAAAGTAATGAAACAATAACCAGCTTATATATGTTTACTAAAAATACTGGACGGGTAAATTGGCAGCATGTTCATGGCATGAACAAAAATATCAAAAATTCTTACAGATTTTATAGTTCTATAATAAATGCACAACGATATCAAATTCAATACAATTTTACACTGTAAATGGCTTTTGATTGTGTATGTTGATGACAGTTGCTGGTGGGATTTGAAATGGTTCTAATTGAACTTTCACGCTCAGATTCCGTTCCTCAGTTTAAATGTTGCACCTGCAGATCATTCTATTTTGTTTATGTAAGGAATTAAATTAAAATTAAAAAAAGGAAGGAAGGAAGCTTCACACAGGACTGTTTGGGAGCGCTCAGGCGTGGAGGTAGGAAGAATGGGACGTCTCAGAAGAGGAACAGTGGGGAGGGGATCTGTAGGAGAGAGAGGGGGCTGAAACAGGGCCAGTAGTATCTGCTCCATCACAGAACATCTTCTCTTGTCTCCTGCGAGAATGGCTCTCTTCTCCTCTGTTGCTGGGAGTGTTTTTCCCTGGGCGTGTACTCTGTGTGCAACTTTGTTTTACAACAATGTGTGTGTGTGTGCATGTGTGTATGTGTGTGAATCTATGTGTGTACCCACTTGTTACATGTGATTTCAAATGTCTTCATTAGTGTTGGCACATCTCTATGTGGTGATACTTATGTCTAGGTTGTAAGTGCATGATTAATGAGTGTTTGTGTGTGTGTTTGTGTGTGTGTGGGTGGGTGGGTTTGTGTTCTTGATTGTATTGGTGATTGTATTCCCCTCGCCCTCTGCATGTGTGTGTTTATCCCAGGAAACAGACAGGTCCCACTTCAAAACCAAATTTCTGATTGTCCTCCCCAAAGTCTGAGATCCTGATGTCCAGCAGGGGGAGCTGCTCCACCTGAGGTGTGTTCACCTCCAGCACTGTCCTGTCCAAGCCTTTACGATACTGCAGGGGGAAGAGGCCAAAACACAGTTAGGGACAGAACACCTTTAGATTATTAAGGGGTTGGGGGTGGGGTGTGTGTAAGGTTTTTAATAATAACAATATGTACATATCTATATTCTTATAACTGATATTACACATACATAAATTTGATATATAAATATAACTTAAATATAATAAATATATAATATAATAAAACTAAATATAATAAATATATCATACACGTGTATTTATATATGCATAATAAATATACACAGTACAGAAACATATATTACGTAAACAAAAACGTTTATTTTCAATGCGATTCATTGTTTGACCACAATATTTTTTTAAATAACGCTGCATTTTGGTTTCTAAAAATAAACCTAAAATAAATTGTGTAATCAAGACACGAGCTGCAGTTTACATACAAAAA
Organism: Carassius carassius; assembly: GCF_963082965.1. Classification (NCBI taxonomy): domain Eukaryota; kingdom Metazoa; phylum Chordata; class Actinopteri; order Cypriniformes; family Cyprinidae; genus Carassius; species Carassius carassius. The sequence continues at coordinate 4,183,706 of NC_081762.1, read as the reverse complement.
GTTAGTTGTTTAACAAACTATTTTTGAATTTGATTTCATAAATAAGATCAAACTACAACGTTTTTGTAAAAGAATTTTTAAACTTTATTTATATTTATTTATGTAAAAAAAACTTTCTGAATAAATTTGATGCTTGTATAATTCTTGTATAATCTATAATGCTTGTATAATTTTTTTTGAAGAAATTAATACTTTTATTCAGAAAGTATTCACTTCAACTTGATCTAAAGTGACAGTAAAGACTATAATATTACAAAAAAATTTCTAATAAATGCTGAAAACAAATGTTTCACTGTTTCCACAAACATCTGAAGCAGCACAACTGTTTTCAACATTGATAATGATCAGAAATGTTTCTGGAGCAGCAAATCAGCATAATAGAATGATTTCTGAAGATCATGTGACTATGAAGACTGGAGTAATGATGCTGACAATACAGCTGTGCATCACAGGAATAAATTACATTTGACAGTACAGTATATTAAAATAGAAAACAGTTATTTTAGATGGTATTGGCGCAGTGGATAAGACACATGCCTTTGGCGTGAGAGACCTGGGTTTGAATCCACTGTGAGACACCAATGTGTCCCTGAGCAAGACACTTAACCCCTAGTTGCTCCAGAGGCGTGCGACCTCTGACATATATAACAAATTGTAAGTCGCTTTGGATAAAAGCGTCTGGTAAATGTAGATTGTAACACTGTTTCACAATATTACTGTTTTTACTGAGCAGAAAAGTTTCTTAAAAAACATTACTGTTACTGACCACAAAGGTAAAAAAAGTTACATAACTGTTATTTAATGTAAATTTAATATGACTCTAATGTATAAACATATATTATTTGCATGCCTTAAAATGCTTATTATACAGTGAAATTATACTTGCTTGTATCTAGCAAACAATCATACTGCAGTCTCCGTCTGTTTGTCAATTTTTTTAACTTACAGAGCAGCCGTCCGTGAGGGCTTTGATGTAGGGGCTGGTCTCGTAGCTGAGCTCTTCATCGTTAGCACCCTGGAAGTGTAGTGCCCTCTCGTATCCGCCGTCGGCAGTGAGGTCGGCCCAGGCCACTGACCGCTGGCAGTGGAAGGTCAGGTTCTGACGAGCCTGAACACTGAGCAGTCGCAGGAATCCCAGCTGTACGACACCCACGGGCTCTCCACTCCAGTCAACATATGAAAACTACAGCAGGAAGGACAATATGAATTCATGATTCACAATATAATGCATTGGACAATGTAATATTTCTCAGATTTTATCTAAATAATATTCACACTGAATGAACTAAAAATGAATGACCTCCGGATGCTCTGTCACTCTCAATCAAATCACTCTCAGTGTGAACATGGTTTAAATGGATAGTTCACCCAAAAATTTTAATTCTGTTTAAATCAAGTCATTCCAAACCTGTATGATCTACGTATGAGTTAAGATATTTTGAAGAATTTGGGTAATTAGACAATTGCTGGTCCCCATTGACTTCCATGGTATTTTTTCTATACTATTGAAGTCAATGGGGGACAAGATACACATTCCTCAAAATATCTTATTTTGTGTAAATGATGACAGCATTTTGGGTGAAGTATCAATGCAATAAAGAGCTTTTGGTTCATTTACGTATATTACTTGTCTAAATTAAACATATGGACTGAAGAGATGAGTTTAGAGGGGATAACCTCACCTTGCTGCCCTGTGCAAACTGACTAAACCAGGACCCAGGCTTCTCCTTTGGCCAAGTGTTCATCTTTACCTATGGCAGAATTTAGGACTCATAAATTCAGACCAATCCAGATTTCAGAAGTCTTAGGTATTTTGCAGTTAAACATGAACATATAAAAGGGAATGACAGTAAGTTCTTACATTTTCCACAGCTTTGCTGGGATACAGGCATGTCTCTCCTCCAGCGGTGAAGTTACAGTAAACCTTGAACGAGTCCCGAGCACAGCCTTGATTCGGATCAATCCAGAACTCGCCTAAATGAAAGAATAAGAATGATTTGAATGGGAAATGGCTTGCCATTGGTCAAAGAATGTGTCAATCACACAGTAACCATGACGATCGTACCGTCTTTCAGATCTGGTTGGCTGAGGTGGAGGTCCTGGCAGGTGCGGGCGGGGCTTTCCTGTGTCCCCAGCGGGAAGCGCATGCTGTCGATCTCCTGCCGCAGCGAGTTGAGCGAGCCGAAGATCTCCTCCATTCCTTCGTTACGGGTCAGGAACTCTGCGCCCGTGGCGTCGGCAGCCTCAGCGTCACTCTCAGAGAGCATCTTACTGCCGTCGACGGAGCGCTTGGACTTCTTAGGGATCTGAATGGGCAGCGGCTGGATGACATCACCAGGGGGTCCCTAAAGAAAAAGGAGAAGATAGTTGCATTTCAAGGAACATTGGGATTCACTGATCTATAATTTGTTCATATCAACACAATTATTTTACTGCCCAATATTGATTGTGCATTTTGTTTGATAGATAACAGATATAACTCACAGGTGGTCCTGGTGGTCCTTGTACACCCTTTTCTCCTTTAGGACCGCCTCCGCCCTGCACCACAGAGAGAAGGCATACAAAACCAGTGTCATTTTAGTGTAAAATCATGTGACCTATGTATAATACTTTATTAAAACACTACCTCACATAATATGGCTCATGATATACTTTTCACACATTTACAAATATTTAAAGAAAGAATACTCACAGTGGCACCTTTAGCTCCTTTGACACCCCTCGGACCCTGTGAGAAACATCACATCCATTCAGCTTTAATCAAAGACACCAGTGTTTGAGATGATATATTTGGGTGCGTCAGTACTCAAGATGAGTACTCATAGTTTCAAGATTATTTAAAAGGATTGAGCATGAAGAATCAGTGCCGTTAAGTACATAAGACAAAATACAGTATGATGAACAGCTCTACTAAACGGCAGTGAAGGTTTACTCACAGGCATACCAGCAGGACCTGCAGGACCAAGAGGACCAGTTCCTCCAGGCATACCCTACAAGAAAACACATTAAGAAATTAGAAGAAAAAACATGGCATTTGAAGATATGAACAGGATATGAACTGGGAAAGTTTCCATGTACACTACTGCTACATGGACAGATTTGTAAGGTTTTTGAAATAGGTCTCTTTTATATACTGCATTTATTTGATTAAAAAACAGTAAAAAAATGAAAATTTGTTAAAAATTATTACAATTTAAAAAAAATGTTTTCTATTGTAATATATTTTAAAATGTGATTTATTCTTGCAATCAAAGCTGAATTTTCAGCATCATTACGTCAGTCTTCATTGTCACATGATCTTCAGAAATCATTCTAATATCCTAATTTATAGAAACAAGAAACACTATGACACTATAAGAAACATTATTATCAATATTGAAATCAGTTGTGCTGCTTTATATTTTTGTGGAAAATGATATATTTTATTTAGCAGGATTCTTGAATGAATAGAAAGTTTTTGATGACAGCATATCTATGAAGTAGAATATTTTGCAACATTATACATCTTCAATGTCACTAATGTCACCAGTGATGTGCACAGGACATGACCAGACATCACATACCGTTTCTCCCTTGGGTCCTGAAGATCCCTGAGGGCCCGACATGCCTCGGTCTCCCTTCTCTCCTTGTTCTCCCGGAGGCCCAATTAGACCAAGCATACCTGGATGTCCCTTCTCACCCTTAGCACCGGAGTCACCACGAAGACCTGCCAAACCTGGAGGACCCTGGATTCAATATATATACATGTATCTCATGAAACAGGAATAATAGTTCACTTCTTAGTGTAAGTGATTCAGGAATCAATACTTGTATAGTGAACACACTGACAGTACAGTCTTTTCCCCTGACCTGCACCTCACTGAGGTGTGTGTTTGCTGTGATGCTCTAACACAGAGGCTCTTACCATCGGTCCAGGAGGACCCTTCTGGCCAGCTGCACCTGGAGCACCTTGCTCACCCTAAATAAAACGATCAGAAGATCATTTTGATGAACACCACATTAGCTATTGTTAAATAAACCGATTAAAAACACAATTCCAGTATCTTACCACTGTTCCAGGCAACCCTCTTAGACCCTCAGTTCCTGGTTTTCCTGGTTGACCCTGTGGCCCCACGGGGCCGGTCTTTCCTGGAGGGCCAAGGGCACCTGAATCCCCCTAAAAAACATGTTACATGAGGACAAAAAAAACTACAGAAAACTTGCTTATTTGTTGCATCTGTCCTTTAATTTCTATAGTCCTACCTTGCTTCCCTTCTCTCCCTGACGACCCTCCGGTCCCCTTGTGCCTGGAGGACCCTGAAAAATGAACATTAAATATGCATTTTTATAATAGACCTAGTACTTTTTTATTTCTTATTTTTTAACTTACTCTCTGTTACAGTGAAATACACCATCAGTGATCATTATACAATAATACAGAGTTTACAGATGATGTGGTAATGTTGGGCTGTTGTAAAATAAGTTGATCTTACTCTCTTTCCTGGTGGTCCAGGTGGTCCGTTCTCACCAGTTGGTCCAGGTGAACCCTAAAGCCATGCAAAAATAGTGCTCAGTATATCCTAAAAAACACCTTATAAGTGTGCATAAGAAGAAGTGCTCTATAGGAGGAAGATCACTCACAGCTTCTCCTTGTTCTCCATCCTCTCCTCTGTCTCCCTTTGCACCATCTTGGCCCTGCAAAGATCAGAAAGACAGTCAAACATTTTTTCTTGCATGAATCATATACAATAAGACCGGGAACATGTATGAAGAATGGGTCAAATTCAATTTCATGTTGACTTTAAGCAAATCATGTTTAATTATACAAATGACAGCTCTACTCACTCGTGGTCCGACTTCACCAGGGGGTCCAGGATCGCCAGGGAAACCAACAGGACCCTTGAAAACACAAAAATCAGCTGCTGAAGACTCACACATGGACCTGTTCTCATTTCAAAGCTGTCATGTTTAATACATACAGGGTTTCCTTTGGGTCCGTCATCTCCATGGGGTCCTTTTCCACCAGGAGGACCAGAGGTGCCCGGCTGCCCAGCCTCTCCCTTCTCTCCACGCTCTCCTCTCGGACCCTGCCATCAGATAAAAAAAAACAATAAAGTGTTAGCTATTTTACATCTATTAAATTAATACATAGAAATGTAAGCATTTTGCACAGGTTCAGAGGTCAACAAAAATGTTTTGACTAAAATTCTCACAGTTTTTCCAGGCTCTCCGCCGACTCCAGGTGGTCCGGATTCACCAGGCTCACCCTGTCAATACAAATAAAAAGATGTCAAGTGCCATGTTTTTACTGATCTTGTCAATAAAAGTATCATCCATGCAGAAAGTTGAACTCTTTTATACTTGCCTTCTCTCCGATGGGACCTGGATTACCCAAACCTCCTGGAGGACCTTGAGGACCCTGAAAAATTAAGGATGTGCATTAAATTAGACAAAAATTGACTGACTACAGAATGCCATGATTGACCAATATGAATAAACTATTCTAGAGAGTCATTGCTTAATGATCATAAAACATAATAATGAACTTATTTGTAAATTATTATTCATAGTGCAAATGAAGGTACTTACATCAGCACCATTAGGACCAGCTGGACCACGTGGACCTGGGGGACCAGGAGGACCCTATAGAAATATATAAGCAGAAAACATTAGGACATACAGGCATCATATATATTCATTCTCAGGGTGATTCAAAATGCTGAAACATCATATGTTGTTTATTGACTCACCAATGGACCAACATCTCCCGTCTCTCCTTTTTCTCCAGCTGGGCCTGGCAACCCCTAAAGATGTGAATGAAGTACAAATAACTAAAACATCCAGTTTGCAGAATTACATTAGTAAGAGTGAATAAAACACAATGTGAATGCAGTACCTGCAGTCCGATGGGGCCTGGAGGACCTGGGAACCCTCTTGTCCCTTCATCTCCCTTAGCGCCAAATGGTCCCTGTTGACCCCTCGCACCTGTCTCCCCATCAGCACCCTGAGAGGAGATTCACACCAGCCAATATTACTTTTGACTAGCTGTAAATAGTAGCATGAATTTGTTTGCATTGCACCACACTCACAGCTGCACCAGGCTGTCCAACAGGACCCATTGGCCCAGGTGGACCAGGAGGACCCTGCAAACATACAAATAATTGATTATAGAATTATATTTTGTCCACCAAAATAAGTAAAACAAAATCTAATAATGCAAAAATTTCACATTTTAAGACCAACTGAAATTGCTTTACGCATTCTATTGAAACAGGAAGCTCACGTTTTTTTCTTGAACATTATGATTTCACGAGCTGAAAGCTCATTTACTCACATGTTCTCCCTTGGATCCTTTACCGCCCTTTTGTCCTGGCTCTCCAACCTCACCCTATAAAAATAACAATTCAAATGTACATTTGTCAAGATCATCCACATAACTGCGCTGATTTGAGACTGAGATATGAGAGGTCGCTGACCTTGTCTCCATCCTCTCCAGCAGTACCTGGAGGTCCAGCAGGGCCTGGGAGACCGACTGGGCCTTGGATGCCATCACGGCCAGCTGGACCAATAGGACCTTTCTCTCCCTGTAAAACAGAGTTATCTGGTTTGACAGGCCTATATATAAATCCGTATTAAAGATAAGGAGCAAACCTAAAGCAGACACTTACTGGCACGCCCTTCTCTCCCGCAGCTCCAGGGGGTCCCTGAGGTCCGGGTCGTCCAGGGGGGCCGACAGTACCTGCGGTGCCAGCTGCTCCTCTCTCTCCAGGTGATCCCTGCATAGAAATTCAGTTATGGTAACATACTGAAAGGCCATCATTTAATTTATTAATTCATCAAAAATAAGATCATAGACCTCATTATTTATCATTATTATTTAATCAAAAATGTTTTTTTTTTTTATAAATTTTCATAACAACTAAGCACATAATTGATTCTCTCTAGCCCAATGTAATGTGAAAATAGAGTTCTCATAAAGAAAAATATATTTTGTAAAAAATTATTTTTTAATTTAAATCCTATAAACATTGCAATTGCAAACAAGTACATTCTACATTACAGTATTGTATTTATTATACTAACTTAAATTTATGCTAATTTAAAATAATTAAATGATTAATATATAGAGATACAGATTGAAATTAAAATGGCTTTATTTTATGCAGAATGTAATTTATTATATTTCCTTTTGATTTTGGTGTGAAATACGAGCAATTTCAATATGAATTCATAAGTTAGTGGGGCACTAATCAATGTCTATAATCTCTTAAAGATAAAGGATGTTGTTGCAGTGATGCTATAGAAAAACAATTCTGAGTTCCCCAAAGAACGTTTCAGTTCTTAAGAGAGGCATTTTTTCTTAAAGTGTGAAGAACATTTTATAATCTAGAGAACCTTTTTTCAGTATAAAAAACCTGTTGTGTGATGAAAATTATTTATGTATGTTAAAGGTTCTTCATGGAACTGTAAATAATAATAAAGATCCTTTATTTTTAAGAGTGTATCTGCTTAATATTTCAGATTCTGGTTATTATGTGGAACATACAGCAGGTCCAGGTGGTCCAGCAGGGCCTTCATTTCCTTTCAGTCCTCCAGTGCCCTGTGAAAACACAAAGGTACAGCTCAGTTAGGTATAGAAAAATTCATGTGCAGTTTTAAAGTTGGTTGACAAAATACATTTCGAAATGGTTTTATAATATAAAATTGACTAGAATGGGTGAGACTTATTACTGGGGTTCCTGGAAGTCCTCTCTCTCCTGGGAATCCTCTCAGTCCAGGGGGTCCGTCTTTACCGGGACCGCCAGGGGGACCGGGATCTCCTTTGGTTCCCTCTTTACCAGAAGGCCCAGAAAGACCTTGCTCCCCGGGTGGTCCTGGGGGTCCCGAGTGACCACGCTCTCCCATTGGTCCAGTCTCACCAGAGGGACCCTAAACAAGAACTAGACTTGAGTAAAGCTTGTACAGGCCCATACATTTTTGAATTGATTTTAAAGACTTCTGAGGAATTTTATTAAAAATATATCGAGAAAGAAACCCATTTTGCTTGATAAAAGCACAAAAAATCACCTGTGGTCCAACAACTCCTGGTGGCCCAGGTGGTCCAGTTTTGCCTTGGAAACCCTAAGGATGCAATGTGAAAAATATTTGTTGCTGTTTAACTTTGATCAGAGTGAATTGTTTGCTTTAGATGATAAAAATGAAAGACACATACAACTTCGCCTCTTTGTCCAGGGTGTCCAGGCAGTCCATCTTTCCCTGGAGGTCCCTTCAAAAATCAATTCACATATCAATGAGCAACAGAGAAAAATGAAAGCTTTTAAGCATCAGATCAAACTAATCAACTGTTCCTTACAGGAGGTCCCTTCGGCCCAGGGAATCCATTTGGACCTTGAGGTCCAGTTAGTCCCTGAAAATGTGCAGAAACAATATAAATAAATTTAATCTGAAGCAAAAACCTAGACTGAAAGATTTTAAATAAATAAAATAAAGGTCTGAAATAAACATACTCTCTCTCCAGGTGGTCCAGAAGGCCCGTCACTGCCAGATCCACCCTAAAACACCAGAACGAAGACATTGATTGATTGAAATCAATTGATATTTATTGTCATTGTTGAAAAACTATACAAATTATTTGAGCAGCTCCTCAAACAATGTCCACTAATTTGACAACAATAAAAATTTAAAATAGCAATAAAAACGAAAATAATTTCAAATGAATCTCATACCTTAGCACCTGTTTTTCCTGTTGCCCCACGGGGTCCTCTTTGGCCTCTGGGACCCTAAAAAGATTAAAAAAGGGAAAAAGAAAGAAAAATCATTGTGCATTGCTTTACAGGTCAACTGATTTGAAATCTATCATCTGCTTGAATCAAAACTCGCAACTTTAATCTACAAAACAAATCAGACCCTTTCAAATCAAAAGAAAACAAAAAGTGTTTGTTTAAAAAGTGAAGAATTAAAACAGGCCCTTACTGTCGGCCCTCTCTGTCCTCTTGGTCCAAGTTTTCCAGTCAAACCCTGGAAAGAGAAAGATCAATTCAGAATATTTCAGCATCATTAATTATTTTCCAAAATAAAGGAAGATAGTCTATGTGGGAATATTTACATTTTAAAGGTGAATGAAGCACATTACTCAACTTTGAACTTTAATGCAGACCTTTCATTGACATCCCTGTGAGCTATAAATGCTTCTACTGGAACTGTTGAATTTTAATCTGATTTAGTCTAAAAATCCTTACCCTCGCGCCTTTCTCGCCATTAGCACCAGGGAATCCTGGGAAACCCAGGGAGCCCTAAAAATACAAGCATTAAATTGATTTAAAAATGCATTCAATTTGATTAAACACTTGGCTATATATCTTATGATGCATCATAAACAGTATTATTTTTGTTCACCTTAATTCCTTGCCTTCCAGGATATCCAGGCAGCCCAGGCACACCAAGTTTACCCTGGATTGGCATAATATGTACGATTTAATAATCTTTAGACTAGCAACTAAAATATATTAATTATATATTACCTGTAATTAAATAACAAACAATACATTTACATTACATTACATTCATTACAGCTTACTGTCAATATTAATGGCAATGCAAAACGTAGCTTATACAGTATGTATAAAATGCAACAAATTAGAAATCATGACTCATTTTGTATAATCAAACTAACCTTCTCTCCCAGCAGGCCAATAGGACCAAGTTCACCAGGGGGACCGACACGACCCTTCGGCCCCTCGGGACCGTCCTCTCCTCTTGGGCCAGGCACTCCCACCTCTCCCTGATGGGGCACAACAAATCACAATGGGCATTTGAAAATGGCTCAATAAAGTCAAGCGATTCCTTACCATTTCCTATCATTTTACATTTGTGCTAAATCACGTTAATGGATGAGCTTCTATACACTGATGATTTGTGAGATGTAAGACATACCCTCTCTCCCTTCACACCAAAGTCTCCTTTGATTCCAGGGAATCCGTCCTCTCCCTGAAAGTAAAGTAAAGAAAAAAAAGTTATTTAGCACTGATTGATTCATATAAACTGTAGCACAAAATGGTTTTGGATTATGTTGATGTTTAGGACCAAAAACCCTCACCTTCTCTCCCTTATGGCCCTTCAGTCCACGGATACCTTGAGCACCCTGTAATAAAACATTTAGTCTGATACCTTAATCTGAGTCTTACACATGAAAGCAGATATCAAAAGGCATTACCAATACATAAAAATCACCATAGACAGAACTGCATATAAAAATGACACGGACAGGGGGTCATGACCCCCTTGTGACTTTTCCTGGCTAGAGGACTTAATGTCCTTTCTACACCCAGAAAAAAATTCAGCTCACAATTAGAGACTCATTTTAAAACATGTGGAAGTCTGTCCTTTATTTTGTTGAAACTGCATCATCATTAGAGAATTTTATTTTAACTTTTTTAGTTCCTGTGGGTTAATCTGGGATAGTGTTGTTTTTTTTAATTTGGTTTATTATGCCTGTTAAAAAAGAAAATTACATTTGTGTTTTACAATCTGTTTAATAAAAATATTTCATAAAAGAAAAAATTTTGACACAGGGTGATTAAAGGATTTTAATAATACTTGCAATAATCAAAACAAAAGCCATATGCATCCAAACTGATTAAAGAAGATATATATCTTACCTTAATTCCCCGAGGGCCAGGATAGCCAATAGACCCCTGAGGACCATTAGGACCCTAAATATGAACAAGAATAATAAATGTTAACATATAAACACGCTGGGACTTATGAACATGTCTGCCCTGAAAATGTCTGTCTATATATCTAACAAAGATATGTATACACATATATTTGTTCACTAGCTGATTACAAAAGTGCACAAATGCACAAAGCATACAAACAGTTTAGACACAATTGAAATTTAATTTATGAAGTTATAAAGAGAATTCTACTTAGCAGCATTATCATATGGCCTCACCTGATTTCCTTTGGTCCCAGCGGGGCCTTCCTTTCCGGGATGACCCTGTTAAAACACGAACAGCTATTCTTTACTCTTTTCCACAGATATAATAAACACATGCATGTCTTCTGTATTTATTTTGTTTTGCCTCATTAAATAAACTGACAATTGTTCTAAAAGTATTAATTCACATAAACTAAAAGATGTTAAAACACATAACCAACAGGCTTGTTTTGAATGTTAAAAACCCCCTCTAGCACTCACTGGAGGACCGTCAGCTCCGGGCATTCCTGGCAGACCTGGCTTTCCTGTGGGCCCCTTTAAGAAGAAATACAGAATGTCATTATAATGTCATACTTGAATACTTGATCTCAGAATAAGACTGGACATGTATGCAGAATTCAAAGTGGTAGTTCTGTAAAGCACTTTTTAATTGATTATTGATAATTTTAGCTCTGTGTTCCACAAAGCACTCACTTTTTCTCCTGGTGGTCCAAGAGCACCCTGGGGACCCGCCATTCCCTATGACACAGAAAAACAATAATATTTAATATACTTCACTATGATTTTGTACATTTGTCATTCATATGTAATAGACTCATAGTTCACCTGTGTTCCTGGAGCCCCCTGCTGTCCTGGAGGACCAGGCTCTCCTTGAGGCCCCTTTAAAACAACAAGGAGAATGAGGACATATACTGTTTTTTTTCTGTTACATTTTCTGTTACATTACATTTATTTAACCTTTTACACACATATGTTAATTATTGCATATTTTTACGCTGTTCAAGAGCGTTCACAGAGTAGTCAGAGTGCATTAGGGTAATGTTAAAGAACTCAAAGAATTTACTGACCAAGTTTCCTTTTGGACCATGTGGACCATCATTTCCACGAACACCCTGGCAGAGACAGATCATACGGAGAAATTAAAGAAATATCTTGACATCCCTTTATAAATATTTATTTTATAAATGTTACATTTTTATGGAAGTTGCTGTGCAGCCATTGCCATTTTTAAAAATGTACATTTTATAATGCAGTATTCGTGGTTGATCTTTCAATGAATACTCACAGGAGGTCCAGGAAGACCAGAAGGCCCTTTAGGCCCCAGCAACCCACGGGGCCCCTAAAGAACAAGAAAGAGGTTCATCAAAGAGTGTACAAAGAAATCTAAGTAGCCTTACAGTTTTTAAATTGCACTACACAGGTCAGTACTATTATATACAACGTCTTAGGTGTGAGAAACAGAAACACCCACCGGTTCGCCGGGAAGACCTCTAGGTCCAATGTCCCCATCGTCTCCCTGACAATTATCAAGGAGGAAGAGGACAATTACAAAAAGATGATGATAGATATTCAAGGAAAAAATGATCAACAAAGATCAAAATGATGTTCAGGAACACATCATATCCATTCATGTTAATTTACTGTAACAAAAGTACAAAATCCTTGAGAAGTACCCTTTCTCCGTCCTCTCCAGGGGGTCCTATGGGTCCCATGCCACCAGTTTGACCCTTAAAAAATTAAATAAATACATAAAGAATCCAGCAAAACCCCTGCTGTCTACTGTGTATGCATTGGAAGCTGCATTTTGATTTTGGCCCAAAAAAGGTATCTGTAATTACATTGCCTTAAAAAGATCACTATTTTTTGGAACAGGGCTTCTGAACATTAACCACGACACTTACACGATAACCCTTGTCACCAGGCAAACCAGGTAGGCCATCAAAGCCACGGTCGCCCTAATACAGAAAAACATACACATACATGACTTTACAAGCCACAGACGCTGCTCAGAAGAAGTTATCTCTATGAAGACATTTCAGAGCTGGAATAACACAAAAATACATAAATGAATCACACACAGAAGACAATTTTAACCAAAAATGGTTAAGATGTCGGACCTTAATTCCAGTCTCTCCTGGCATCCCTCTGGCTCCATCAGCACCTGCCCGACCCTGCAGGAAATATCAAATAAAAGCAACTAGATTATTAGATAGCTTGAGGGCAAGGCAAGTAGTACCACCAAGATGCTAAGATGCGGTTGCTAGGGTGTTCTGGGTTGTTGCTAGGCAGTTTTTGTTACTGCTTTGAAGTTACTATGATATTCTAGGCCTGTGTCAAAGTAAACCTGAATGTACATGAACACTGTAGTAGACTCACCCTCCGACCAGATTTACCAGGAGGACCAGACAATCCTTGAGGACCTCTGGGGCCCTGCAAGAACACAATCGGGATGCATGATACATTTGAAGGCTGTCTCTTTAACTCCAAGATATTTACACATTCTGAATGTCAGAGCATCTCAGAATGGTTCAGTGTCCTGCTAGTGTTCTTTAAGCATGGCTAAAAATTATAATGTAGGGAACAATAAGGACTTTACCTGAGGACCAGGGTCCCCGCTTTCTCCCCTTAAGCCAGGACTTCCAGGTGTTCCCTATACAGGATCACAACAACAAAATGTAAGCACTTGAAAACAACACTGTAATACTGTAACAGACATGCCTGTGTTATTTATCTATCGGTGTGTAGTTGTTTTACCGTAGGTCCTGGACGGCCGGTGAAACCCATTGGCCCTGGTGGGCCTTTCATTGCCAACTAGACAGAAGAAAATTAAGATGCATAAAGTTAGACCTCAATGTGGAAAATGAATGAATAAAAATTCAATTATTGCTATATGACAGCTGCTACTAACCCGAGCCTGAGACAGGATGGCTTGAGCTTGGGCCTCCTGTGCCGAGGCAATGGGCCCTTTTTCACCAGCACTCTGTCCGAAACGGAACTGCAAGAATAAGAAAAGAGTTTTGCAAATTAAGGATTTGAAATGATTTCTTTTAAGTAACGTGGATGAAGGAACTCATGGGGAGACTGTTCAGAATAAAGTCACATTTAACTTTAATCATAATGGAATAATGGTGACATCTAGTGGTGAGAAAGAAAGAAAGAAAGAAAGAAAGATAGACAGACTTACAGGAAGCATGACAGAAGTTCCAGGAGGTCCTGGGAGCCCGTCCGCTCCAGGTAGACCAGCTTTACCTGAAGGACCCTACAGAAACAACCAACAGAATGAATAATACTGCTTTTAACTCAAATTATAAACACTCTAAACCTAACATATATGTTCACAAGGAGATATGCAAAGTTGAAACAATGAGCACCACAGCATATTACAACTAGCATAGTCAAAAACTAGTATGTAAAGTCAAGTTCCCTTATTTTATAGCATTTTATACAATAGAGATCGTTTCAAAGCAGTTTCTCAGAATTAAACAGGAAAGTAACAGAATGATGCAAACGTCAAAAATGAGGCAAATCTAAATTCTGCCATAAAGCTGACAGTGGTGTCACCATTCAGCTCTAGTCAGTTCACCGTTTGTTAAGTTTAGTTCAATAATTGTGTAAAGTTCACGCATACCTAAATGTAATATATTACATTTTCATATTATTGTCATGTGAAGTAAAAACACATGTGAAACCTTTTAGAAATTTTTGTATATGAATATTATTTTTTTTCTAGCCTTCACAAAATAAGCATGATTACGTGCAATACATTTTTGGACATACATGTCATGTACATGTATATCTATCCTAAAATCCATCAACACTTGATATTATGTAAGTAAAAAAAAAAGACAGACATGTATTAAAAAATTATTAGAAACAAGCAAATGTTTGCATATATATTGTTTTAACAGTTATATAAATAACATATAAAAATAAAATATATATATTTCTGACATATTGTTGCTACATTTCATATACAAAATCATCACTACTCTACTCAAGACAGCAATGTCATTATTCAGCTCAAGTCAGTTCAATGTTTTCAATAAGTGTCGATCTTGCAAAATTTATTCATAAGTAAATTAAAGTCAGCTATAATTCAAAAGACAAGAGCTATTTAGGTCGATTCAGTTTTTTCTTCTCATCCGCCAGCATCAGTGCCATCAAATCAGTGAATGAATATTAAATGTCTTTTAGGCTCCAACTAAGCAGCGGCAAGGAACCCAAACTCCATTTTGAGATAGAAACAGAGAAACAACAGCCTTAAACACACAAAAAACTGTGCACTCACCCTCTCACCAGGATCACCAACAGAACCAGGGGGTCCCTGGGGGCCAGCGGAGCCAGGGAGACCCTATACAGAGAAAGTTTGCATAATTAACAACTGTGAAACTTACATTTGATCATAACATACACTATGTGGTGAAAAAACAAACTGGATAACTTGCAATGCTTTTCAATTAGAGGAGTCAAACGTTATTTGTTCATTAGCTTAATTTCGGGGAGGACGAAGAATGCTAAATAATCACAAACAAATAAAATGGACATACTGCTGGTCCTTCTGGTCCAGGTGGTCCTTCAATCAACATGCCCTGTGAAAACACAAAAATAATACATTCAGAAAACACTAACACATGAAATACTCCACAATGTTATTTTGTAGCACCCTCTGCTGGCCTGGATGAATTACATGTCTTAACAGATAAATCAGTTGCCTTGATTATTTCCAGTTGTCATAATGGAGTAATGTTTTGATTATGGAAGTATGACTCTTACAGGTTCAAGGACAGCAGGCTCTCCCTTCTCTCCCTTCTGGGCTCGCACGGAGGCCTGAGGAAAACAGATATGTAACCCAAAACAGAGCCCAGTCAATATACAAAGAGAAGAAACCATCAGTCCTAGATGTTCAGGTACCCACCTACATTATACATTAGAACCCCTTTTTGTGGTTTTGGACGTGATACACAAATCACTGAAACTTAAGATTTACCTTGACTGACATTTTTTGACAAGTTAAGTAGATACTTAGCTGGCTTAAACTTTACTTATCTGCTGTTGTGAGGCCATCCATCTAAATGCAAGTGACCACTATTCATTTTGTTTCTTGTATATTCGGGTCTACAGCATGTTAATACATACTGTTCAGCTCTGGAGCTGACGTCAAGCAGAAACACTGTTGTACTCTTCCAAGAAGAGACAGCTGTTCTATGTTGATCGAGATTAGAGCTGCTCTCAGATCAGCATAAGAGCAGAGGAGTCAACCAATACTGATGGAGCTCTACTGAACTAAGCACTGTATGCAGTCTTGCAGAGGAATCTTGTGCAGGAGAAGTAGTGTGTAAGTCTTGTGATAAACAAGGTTTGCTGGCATAACTTTATAAATAATTACTCTTAGCAAACTTGATTTAGTCTTAAGTAAACACTGAATGCAAATTTGTTGACTCTGAACTTCTCTTCCAAAAACTAGTGAGCAGCCTTGCTGTCAACTGTCTACCAGTGTTAACTAAAATGAAAAAGGAAAAAGAATGTCAAAAGCCATGGACATGACACATGTGGAAACAAAATCAAAGATATTGTGGCCACAGATTAAGAATTCAATCTCATGATTAATCAGTTAATTCTCTTGTTTTAGATATAGATATGTCTAAATTATTAAAATATTAGAATGGATTCTAATTTGTGGCTACATTTTTTTTTCACGTCATGAGCAAGGCTCAAAATTTGACATAAAGCTGAAATACAAATATGCCTAGATGAAAATCTAAAATAAATAAATAAAGTTATTAAAATTTGAAATGTTTCCTTCAAGTACAAAAATAAATACAAATAAATTAAATCATGTAAATTGTATAAAGAAAAAAATATATAAACAAAAAGAAAAAAAAATGACAAAGTACATATAATTACTGCAACTTAAATTAAAACTGAAAATATAATAATGAAAGCCAATTCAAAATACTATTATAGTAAATCTATGACTATAACAAGAGTTTGATTTAGGGAAGTCGTGGCCTAATGGTTAGAGAGTCGGACTCCCAATTGAAAGGTTGTGAGTTCGAGTCCCGGGCCGGCAGGAATTGTGGGTGGGGGGAGTGCATGTACAGTTCTCTCTCCACCTTCAATACCACGACTTAGATGCCCTTGAGCAAGGCATCGAACCCCAAACTGCTCCCCGGGCGCTGCAGCATAAATGGCTGCCCACTGCTCCGGGTGTGTGCTCACAGTGTGTGTGTGTGTGTGTTCACTGCTCTGTGTGTGTGCACTTCGGATGGGTTAAATGCAGAGCACAAATTCTGAGTATGGGTCACCATACTTGGCTGAATGTCATGTCACTTTCACTTTTTTTTCACTTTCATTTTAACATGTTGCTAAGCAAACCATGTGATACTTTGATAGTCATATCAATACATTTGATCAACATTGTCAATTTCATTAAATATAAACATTTATATTTAATATTATTTTTTTTTTGCCATCTTAAATTAATTCTAAATTTGCCTTTAACGTAAAGACACATGGGATGTTGTCTTCAAACAAGGTATTTGAATTGTTATCACATTCTACCTTAAATTTCTGTCTAGGCAATTAACTAGGTTTTGAAACAGAGCTCAAGTCTTGGACCAGTATTTAGACCAGCACCAGCGCTTAGCTGATCTTAACTACCCCTGGATTCCTCTGCAAGATTTAAAGCCACTGCAAATTCCATTTAAGCTTTTATCAAAGCTTTAAAGTGAATTTGTTGGAAAGCACAAGGTAACTTACACCTCCCTCATCTGTCACAGCAGACAGAGCAGGACCAAAGGTGTCTTCTGTCTTGCTTTCGATGATGGGCTCATTGTAGTCCCTGTAGGAATAGTCATACTCCTTTGTTCCAAAGTCGCTTGTAATGTACTCCTCAGTGAAGGGCTCGTCTGGTGTTTGAGACACCCCTTCACCACCTGTCTTGGTTGCATCTACTTCCTCAGCGCCAACAGTCTCGTCAACCTGGGCCGTACCATTGGGAGCAGAGGTAGGGGTGGAGTGGATGGTTTGAAGGACGGAAGATTATATGGTATGATGGGGGAATAAATGAATAGAAAATAGGAAAATAGAGGGGAAGGCAGAAATTAGAAGGCAATGAGACAGAATAATCAGAATAATAAATCTTACCTGCTATAAAACAGATATGAGAGAGGGACAAACATCCACACACAGGCACAGGTTTACGGACACATACACACAGACAGTACACAGTCTTCTTCATGTCTGATTTTACCCAATGAAATAATAGTTTTATTTACCACTTTATTGTTGATTCTGAAGGCCCGTTCACACCAAGAACAATAACTATAATGATAACTGTAACATTAATCATATTAGCATTCACATAATGGATGATAGTGTTCTGTTTATTATAACTGCGCACAGCCACTTTACATCCAAGCTCTATAAAGCAGGATGGAATCCTGCTCTTTATCACATCATTTGAAAAAAAAAATAAAGTTCTAAAAGTGATTCCAATGATGTCATTCCACTGTGTTGTTGCTATTATAGTTGTGTTGTAATGTAGAATAAGAATGATTATTCAAAATGTATAGTTACAGTTATCATCTTTGATGTGAATGGTCCTTAAGAAAGCACTTGTCCATTTTTTCTCCATCATCAAGGCATTGACTTAGCAATATGAGTGACCATAATTATGAGTGTTGTGTCTCAAGATAAAACTGAAATCCTTTTTCTTGTGAATTTTTTCAAATATTGTTAATAAATCAATTAATTAATTTAAAAATGAGACCACAGAATCACTCAGGTCTATGGCAACACACTTACTCTGAGGCAAAAACTAAAGCACTACTTCCTATAGTCTCTTACCATTGTATTGTTGACTCTTTCATTTACATTTTCTGGCCATGTCCATTTCCAAACTATTCCTAAACATCTTGTTTATTCTTAAATTCAAACCTGACCAAGAAGTGCCACTCTAGACAAGAAATGTTTTAGTCTTATTGGCAGTGTCTGAAACCCCAGAAAATATCTCAAAAGAAGCTGTCCAGAAATGAATGCATGGTATTCATTCCATAATTATACCATTTCTTTTGTTTTTTCAAGATTTCTGTTCTTATGTTAAGATGGTGTCAAGTCCAGTTTGACATAGAAACAAGAGGATAATCTTGAGGCAGTTAGAATCACAAAAGAATATCTGATAAAATGGATGCTATGCATTCATTTTCCATTCAAATACAGCACTTATCATGGCAAAGGTGGCTGCAGGATGGTTAATGGCTAAGGTAAATTATATACAGGCTGGTCTCACCTCCATTGTAATGGGTTAGAGTAATTGAGAGACTGTGACTCCATCTCTCTCAGTAATCTGGGTGTGTGTTACCTTGTTAATGGTTTCTTCATATCCAGTCAGATCACTCTCTGGCTGTGGGCTCGCCTCTTCTTCTACTGCATAATAATAATCGGTCTCTGTGGGGGTGTGGTCAGCCTCTGAGTAAGCAGGATCTACGTCCTGATTGGAGGAGGCCGAGAGGTGGGAGGAGTTGGGGGAGGAGGAAAGCAGATTTGAGGGGGAGAGATTGATTAGTATAAAACAAGCTCAGGTCTGATGAACTTGTAGAAAGAAAAAATCAATGTGTTTTTGCCAATAGACACACAAAAACACCATTGATCTCATATCATAGTAAAATCAGGACAGGAAACTGCAGCTGGAATCAGAAATCTTGTAAAAAGCCTTTACATTGTGAAAGACTTATAAGATTTGCCTTCCCAGATTTTCCTTTCAACCTGATTTGGTTTAATTAGCCACTTTGCCATGTCAAGGATAAAATATAGTCAAGCTGGGTCAAAACTTGACTTTAAAGTTGTTGATGTTGATGTCAATAAACCATTGAAGCAGCAGTTTGACAGCATTAGTAAACAACTTTTCGAACATTTGTCCACAATTTCAGATCTTTAACAAAGACAGAAAGAGTTGATAATCATGGAGTGCAGCGTCACAGAGTCGCTGTTTTGTGAAACTGCTTCATTCACATACTACTGACAGGACAGCATTTAACAAACAACACATAAAAGAGAAACAGGCTGAAGTCATGAAGTGAGACGAAGAAAGAGACTCGTTGTGTCATGTGTAACATTGAGCTCTACCAATGACTCTGACTTATGTTTCTTAACTGATCACATGCTCTAATCGGTATTACCTGCTGATCTACTTTCTAAAAACTAACCGAGTACAGAGTGTAGTTTTGAAGTGAAAAGAAGACAGATAAAAGACTGTACAAATAGCCATGTGATGATGACTCAGTCTATACCGCTTATCATATCCTTCTAATGATCTCTCAGATCATTTGATGTATGAAAGGGTGGAGGAGATCCAGTGGGTTTGTATATCTCCAACCTCACAGCTGGTCAATCTCATGATACCTTTATGGTTTTACACACTGTTTGAAAAGTAATAAAGTACAAAAGATTATACTGTAAAAATCTTTTTTTTCTGCACCTTCCTAATACTGTTTTGAATGACATTAGTACTGAAAATGTGCAGTATGTAAAACCTGAAAGGCAAGATGTTGGACCTTATTCACAAAGCACACCAGAGTATGTGTTGCATCTGAGATCTTTCAACATTTTCAATGAAGACATATCCCAGATCAACAATTTCTTTGAGATACTTTATGAACACGGTCCTGGACTACCAGGATGGCGAGGTTGGAAATACAGCTCTGGAAAGCCAACGCGGGCTCTTGATTTTGTACCTGTTGATAACCATTGGTGGGTCTCTTCTTGGGTATTGCTGGAGAAGACATGGTCGTGCCACTCACAGCAGCCTTGTCGAAGGGTGGGACATTTTTGGACGTTGATTTGACGTTATTGACATCCAAAACCTTATACTTTGGAGGGAGAGGCAAAGGAGCATGGGTGGGTTTCTGAGTTTTAGTGACTTTGGTCTGAACCTTTCCTAGCACAGGTTTGGTTGCTTTTGGCTTTGTGGGTGGTGCATTTGATTTTGTTTTGTCTTTGGCTAGTTGTGGTTTGGTCTCTGCTTTCTTCGCAGTTGTCTCTGACTTCTTTGCTACTGTTATTTTGGTCACTGCTGCTTTTTCAGTCTTCACTGTTTTTGCACCATTGCCATTAGCTTTAACTTCTCCATTTGCTTTTTTCTCCACAGTTGCCTTTCCGTTGCCATTGTTATTGGCTTTGCCATTGCTGCCAGCCTTAGCCTTACCATTAGCATCTTTCCCATTCCCATTGTTTTTACCATTGCCATTACCATTTACTTTAGTTTGACCATTATTTTTTCCATTGTCGTTTGCCTTCTTTTTGTTTTCAGTCTTTGGGGCTGGTGCTGCTTTTGGTTTGGATGCTATTTTAGAAGGTAAAGTAGGTTTTATCTTTGAGATCAAGATTTGCGCAGCAGTAGGTTTGGCCTTCGGCTTTGGAGTTGGCTTGACTTTAGCTGGTTTAGCTGGAGCAGCTTTGGCTGGGGCAGTTTTTATCTTATCAGCTTTGCCATTGTTCGCCTTTCCCTCCTATTTGTTTAATATCATTTTTATTTAAAAGTGTAAGTGTCAGGTCAGCGTTGATGAGAAGGGAGTGAATGAGAGGGAGATAGGGATGGGGGATTGAAAGCAGTGGGGATGGACAGAAAAAGAGAGAGACAACACAATGAATTTAAGATTGCTGGAATGGCTGACTGAGATTTCACTGGCATTACTGGATACAGTATGAAGCTAAATCAGATTTAGTCATTTAATAAGTTTAGACTTTGTGAACTTCAATCATACCTAAAGAAATGTCAATCATTTATACTGTTTTCTCCAATAATGCCAATCTCCACAGTAAAAAAGCAGCATGATGTGCGAATGGGGATGTAACGCTGTGAGGCACTGGGGGAAAGTTTGCTCAAATAGCATCTGCTGATAAAACAGATGCATGGCTGGTACACTGTGCTCCCAACTGCACAAGAAAAGAGGGATATTCAAGGAAAGGAAGGGAGATAGTCATAATGCACCATTCATAATCCCATAAAAATTACATTGCTAGCAAATCATTAAAGAAAACTGTTTAAGTAAATAACATAAAAATCTGATTATTGATTCAGATATTAGACACCAATCAATGAGAAAGGAATGAATGGCGTAGACTACCCAGATTCAGATCATAAGCAAAAGCAAAAGCTGCAGAAAATAAAACAGGCATATTAATTAACAAGACTAATCCTCAAGTAGACACATACTGAGCTAAATTAAACTAGTATAGGTTAACTATACTCACAGTAAAACACAAAATAGCTTTTTAAAGAGCTCAGTGAGCACGCAAGATAAAGACATGACTGTCCACGGGGCAAGAAAACAACACTACAAATAAATGAGAGTACAATCTTGGCCAAAGTGAAAGTAAACCTATAAAGTGAAGAAGTGGATATGAATAAACACATAGACACAGACGCTCGTTGTACATGATAACAGATCAGAGTGACACAAGACACAAGCGAACTCACAAGTTTTGTTACTCACACTTTGTTAAAACATGCAAATACACAAGACGGAAACCAGGTTTAAGAAGAATAATACCATGCAACTGGGAAGAATGAAAAGTCTTTCTCTTAAAAAACTCTGTTTACCTGAGCTATTATGTCAGCATCAAATCAATAAGTTACAATGACCCTGCTTGCATGCACATTAAAATTCTGAATGGTCAAAATGTTTTTGGTTAAATTACTGAATTGCAGCAATTAATTAGAATATGGACTTTAGCCATAAAAAAAAAGTAAATTAAACCAGATTTAAAGTTGGATCTATAGACACTATATTCACTGTTTAGTAAATCAATATTTCTGTCTCTTTTTCTAGAGCTGTTGGTTTAACACAGTGGGGCCATGATCTGTGATATACTGTCTGTGTGTGTGTGTGTGTGTGTGTGTGTGTGTGTGTGTGTGTGTGTGTGTGTGTGTGTGTGTGTGTGTGTGTTGAACCTCCAGTGCCCCTTAAAAATCCACATACACACAATCATGTACTGACCAACACAAACATTCTGACACTATACTGGTACAAATATATGACAGAGGACAACATGTAAATGACACAAGCAACATCAATATATTATAGTGTGACAGGTGAGGGGCGACGTGAAACAAGGTGACGAATGGAAAGAGGTGGGACATCACATGACAATATGAGACAAGAGTGAACAGAAAAGAGAGGATGAACCTATTCAATTGAAAGAGACAGGGGAGTTTCATATTAAACTCTCTGCGTCCAATATTTTACATTTTTTACATTTGAATGCACAGCAATGTCATAGAAATATTTGCATGCTGACTTCATATTGCTGTTCTTTATTTAATTTGCTATATTGTGTTTTTTTTTTAATCTATATTCTGTCAATTTTTCTGATATAAATGCATTACCCAAAACTAAAGCCTACAGTCACAGTAAACACTGCAATTTTTTTTAAAGCAATAAATATTTTATCTCGTTTTCTAGTAAACATCTTTAAAATAAATATGTTTACTTAAAGACTTATTTTCCTTTTTTCCCCCCTGCTGTCTTCTTTCTATCATAAACCTCATAAAATTGAGTTAGATCTGTTTTGTCAGAGAAATGTTTAGAAAACAAGACAAAAATGCAGATTTAAAAACTATTAAATTTATTTAAAACGTTAACAATATTCTTTTCTGCCTTGTAGACACTTATCCTAAATCAGGTATCATGCCGTCTTTCTCCTCCTCTCTTTTCTGATTCACTTTGTGATTCCATTTTGTGATCTCCCTCTTTACCTCTTTGGTGCGGTCCCCAGCTGGGACGGAGGGAGGGACACTCGTAGTTCCTTCATAATAATAGGGGTATTCATAATCATCCCGCTCTTCATCAAAGAACTGAGAGACATGGGGGGAGAGAAAGGAGCAGTGAAGCCAGAGGAATGCAGGGAAGGAGAGAGAGGCCTTGTGAGTGACAGAAAGGGAATGGAGCAAATGACAAGAGGAAAAAAAGAAGACTTTGGAAAGAGAAAACGATTGAGAGAATAATAGGGAGAGATGAGAGAAAAGTGAAGGATGAGTAAAGTGAGATGTAGAAACTAGAAATGAGGGCAAGATGAAAGCACAATGGCTTTATCATTTGTTCATCAGACTCATGGCTTTGAGTAACAGTCAGATGTTTCTGCGTTACTGCAAAACACACAGGGAACTTCATGAACGAGAAAACAAATGCATTCATATGAAAAGATGACACAAGGGTATAATGTAAGCAGTAAGCAAAATGAAGCTATTATATCTAGTTTCAGCATTTAGATTAAATCGGACGTTAAAAAATAGTTTTCACCCTAAATTCATATTGTATGAGCTGTGCTTGAAGTCCTTATAAAAGGTAAAAGCCATTGTATTGAATATCACTATTTATTGAACATTGGAGTAATTTATCATATTTCCGTCTCTGGGTTATTATATGTATATAAAACTAAAAGTAAACCATACAAAAAATTTAAATAAAATAAACATTAACTTGAATAGTATAAAATATATATAAAAAAATCATTAATTACATAACTTTTTTTTTTTAGCTAGGCAATATTTCATTTTAAATAAACTGACAAATATAAAAACTATCTAGACAGATATAGATATAGAAAATGACTACTACAATAACAAAACAACAAACTTTAAAAAGGAAACTCAAAATAATAATAAAAACTACATACTAAATTTGTATCTTTAACCACGGTGCATATGAAGCTCCTCTAGGTTTCCTCATTTCCAATTTGACCTAAAGATTGCAGTGAGATTCCTCTTGTATACTTTGTAAGAGATAAATCTCAAGAAAGCCACATGCACTGATGAGAAACTGAGACTGCATTAGGACAGAGCACCTTTGATGAGGTGGAAGATCTGAGGATGTATGAAAATGTGTTGTAGGGGAGTCTGACTCACATGAGGGGCTCTATTATACTGTAGGTGAAACATGATACTTATGTGCTTTGAAACATACAAATTTGCATTTAGTGCAAATCCAATCCAAGTCAAATACAGATGCAGCTTTTGAATGGCATGATTAATGAGTCAAGGAAGAATCTACAGCAAATATTTGGATGAGTCGCACATTTAGCATACACTGATGCATTGAGAAGTGATTTTGATATCTCACACCAGGACACTTTGCTCACTGTAAAAATGTGCCGTGGTACTCACGTAGGTGTTTGGGTCCTGGGACTGAACTTTGGGCAGAGGGGAGTCACAGTCGGGGCTGTAGTGCTCACAGAAGTCAAAAGCGGCCTGAGGATTGGATGCGATCAGCAGCTGCTGGATCTCACCCTGGAGAGAAGCAAAGAAAAAGAAGAGATGTCACTTTAACAACAAGATGTGAAGAAAGAATCAAGTTTATTACCAGAGGTCAAACTCAGGTAATGTGGGATACTAAGGCATTAAGTATGTGTGCAAGATTTTTTAAAATTGTATTTGAATAGCATTAGCAATAAGTGAAGCGCAACAAAACTGTCTCACATGTGATTTTCTAAATATACCATATAGGAGGAATTTAAAGTCAAAATAAAATGAAATTTTCAACCTTGTTATGTGACTTTTCATACTTTTTTTCATACTTTTTAGACTCAATAAGATTCAATAAGAAAATGTAAGACAGGACTTAATTTAATCCATAAGCAATTGACTGCATCATGCCAAGTGGGCATGCAACACGAGTACGCAGTAGAAATGTATTAATAGTTTAGCTGTTTCAAAGTTGGTGACTTGATGATTTTTTATTCAACTTAACATGTTAGGTTTTCACATTTTCAACTAGTTTGTAAGTTGACTTAACAAAAGCATTTGGCCTGTTAGTGAAAAAACTATTTAGCTTTGTGAAGATAAATGCATGAAGATGCAAAATGAAAACATTTGAAAATGTTCACCATTCACCATTAGCTGAATTTGGTTAGTCCAGGAATGTGTATTAACCCAGGAAATAAGATCAGTTTGAATTCATGTTGACAAATCTTGTTATTTGACTTGCCTATAGCATAACCATAAACTGAAGTTCATATCATGCAGACAATAAAAAAAAACTCCTTAAAGGCGTAGTTCACTAAAAATATTTAATTCCTGTTATCATTTACTCATCATGGGGTGTGTGTGTGTGTGTGTGTGGGGGGGGGGGGGGTTAACTCTCCCTTTAATTATCATCTGTCAATCACAAAGTGTCTATCACAGAATTCATTAAAATTTCTCTTGCACAATGTATACCAGACCTGGAAGACCTCTTCATCCAGGAGACGGGCTCCAAACACAGTGATGCCCTTGGTGTCCAAGACTGGTTTGTTGCTACGTGCCAGAGTTTTTGTAATACGATTCTTGCAGTCAAGGATCAGAGTGATGTTCTTCTTCTGCACAGAAATGGCAATGCGGTGCCACCTAAAGGATGAGAGGAGATATTGAAAGTTTAAATTGCGTGAACTGGGCAGATAGTTACAAAGGGTTCCTGTATATAATTTGTGTTTGCCTAGAGCAATTAATATAAACTGTAAGGAACCGTTCAGCACCAGCATACATTTCTTAGTCTAAAATGTGATGTTTACAATTTAAACAACAGTTACACATCACATTGCTTGGAAACTAACAGCATCAGGGTTGCACAACACAAATGATTATAATTTATTTGAAACCGGATGGGCTGATGGGGCTCAGCAGGCATTGGTTACTGACTTGCCGTCAGCCAGGTTGACCCCTTTGAACAGTGGGTAGTCCTCTGGGGCAGGTTTGCGATTCTGGTCTTCATACAGGAAGATGGGTGAGCGTCCCAACTCTAGACCGAGCTGCTGGACACCCTGCTCATTATAGATGGACAGCAGGAAGGCCTGAAGACCAGCCTTGGCCTTTACCAGAGTCATGATGGAGAAGTTCTCTGGAAAACGTCCTACAAGAATTCGAAATAAAAAATGTAAATATGAAGATTTAAGACAAAAAAAGTAGGTTACTTTAAGCACAGACACATTTGCAGTCTGGGATAAGCCTATGATTCATGACTCAACTTGCAGAAATTGCACACAATTCACTGACGCTAACATTCAGATTTAGCTTTAACTATGCAACCGTCTCATAAGCTACTGAAAAGATCTCATTCTGCTTTTGAGGTGTAATTGAATGTTAGAGACCCAAACAATTTTCACCTAGACCTAGTAATCTTTCTAAGCATATTAAAACAGCATCCAAAAAAAAAAAACACTTGAAACCAGTATGAGAATATATATATATATATAATGCACTTTCTCTATAACCAAAATGTACAAATCCTAATTATATATACAAGCATCTACAAAAGTATGCTGCTTTCTCAGTGTCTCAGCACTTTTCATTTCAAGCCTTTCAATTATGAACCTATCTTTTACACAAATCATACCCTTGTTCTTTTTGAATTCCTCCAAATTCCAGACACATCCTGACATCTCATAAGTGACTTTCAGATACATACAGTATAACTAAGATCCTATTGCTGTTTTTACAGATAAACATTAAGTTACATAATTGTGTGTCTATGAACACAACAGCATGTCTTCACATCTGGTTTTTGTGAGTAATGTTATTGAAACGATTAGATGTTAAAAGAACGTACCAGAGAATAGTTGTTTGGTGGGGGCAGTGATCTGGGCTTTCTTAGTGATGCGGTAGGCATGATCAGGAGTGCTGGACCGTCGAGAGGCGCAGAAACCCGGGACCTTCTGCACACCTTCAGGGAGCGAAGGCAACTGCAGCACCCGCAAAACATCTATCGGATCTGTAGAAGTAAAAGTGTACATCACTGTTAGAATAGAAAAGTGCATTAACACACTTTTCAACATGATCATTCATTAAATTTATAAAACATGATTATGCATTCATATTAACAGTTTCTGTTCATTTAGATCCAAAGAGAGTCCATAGCACATATTTCTGTTGGTATGAGCCTTAAAAATTAAATAACATAATTTTCAGACAAGATAAATCCACTTGTTTCTGTTTTACACAGTTCAAATGTGAGTTCAAACAGATGTTGAATTGTTCAACAGACCCCACACCGACAGGTTATAACATTTTATGTCTATTTCCATCTTCCTATTGCTCTTGGCAGCTCTGTTGCTCTTTATGGTATTCATATGAATCCTGATGCCATCTGCTCAACCCACAATGTGTACTACATTATTAACTGTCTAAAACTGTGTTAAACACTCTACCAAGTCTTAATGTATTTGCAATACCTATTTGAGGTTAAGCATGTTTGGCTCTGTCTCCATACACTCTTCCTAGGGCTTGACAAATCTTCGATTTCCTTTCATTTTAGCGCTAGCATTTTCCTCTGAGGCTCTGGCAGTATTTTTGCTCCCTATAACCACATTGACCAAATGTGGTCTGTGTAGTTACCACAATGGGTAGTTAAGTCATTTTGCATTTAGCAACTAGCATATTCATATTTCAAACCAAAAACGAGGAACTCTACTAATTAAAACACAAGTACACAGTTAGACATGCAAAAAATATAGAGACAGATGTTTGCAAGAGGATAATAGACTAGAGGAGTAGCTAGTGTACAGTATTCAACACAATACTATAAGGAAACAGAGTCAAGAATGCAGAAATAGTCTAAAATGGCACTTCTATAGCTAAAATGCAATGCTTCCTTGATTCTCAAAAGGTGAATTTATTCAAACACACGTTTGAATAACTGCGAGCAAGAGATGAAAAAGAAAAAGAGACAACCTGCACAATGTGTGGCACTGTTTGAGACCTCCACCACAGCCCTATTTACTGTATGTCCACTGGGCCTTCTCAGCTAAATTAAATAAAATAAGGAAGGAAAGGCCCAAAAAGCATTTCTCAAATAGAGCAGAATTGGGAATAAGGGCACGTAGTGCAAAAATAAAATAACACACTTGCAAAGTGAAAAGAGAAAAAAAAACTGTGAATGAAAACACTATATATCATTTAATTAGATCAAAAAACTATTTTGAGAATGCAATTTTGAAATATTGCTTTAAAATGGAAATGTATTATTTTAAGTTTAACAGAATGAGCATTTATCTAAAAATTGCTCCAAATCATAAGAAACACACTTTCTAAATATAAATCTGTCAATGGAAACTAGGTGAAAATAATCTCAAAATAGCTCATATTAGCTAAATAAATAAATCACTTCTGCTGAGCCATGTTTCATTACAGAAGACTTTGCTGCTTCTACTTCATCTACCAAACACCAACATTCAACAGAGCTTAGTAAATGTTTTGTAAATGGCAAACATGTCCCTGGATGCTCTCACAATGCATTCACACAAACAAACACTGTGTGCTCACACAGTCCGCAAACACAGGAACAGACAATGGCTCTCAAAGAGCCAACATTCCCAACAGCGAGTCATTAGCAGTCAAGGTGACCCCTAAACAAACCTCCATCACCAGAACTCTGTCCCAGGACATTCCAGGAGATTGGTTTCTCCATCTCCTCTTTCTTTGAGCTTTGGTGTTCTAGTGTCTTCTTGCGAGCTTCAAATAACTGTGCTAAATACCAGCGGGACATACCACCTGACACCTTGACCTTTTCAACTCTCACCTTTACTTCTCACAAAGATGCCCTTGTTTTGGGCAAGATGGATAGATTTGAGGATGAAGATGTTGATGGAGGAGAGGTTGAACATTTTCTGAACAAATGAGTAGGAAACACATGCAGATGTATCAAACAAATGTGACAACAGATGCAACTTCAAAAGATGCAAAAGACAGGAAGATAAATCCATCGAGCTGTCTAGATCTGTCTCCCCTGTCTCATTCTCTCTTCCCGCCGACCACAGTAGTTAGGCGTGCATGTACAGGCCTGTGTGGAGGTTATAATTTAAATCATGGCTCTCTATATTTATGATTTATTTATAATACGCAGACAGCTATGCCTCCAACTCCTGGCATAATATGGGGTTACAGAGACATATATATCAAACGACTATTTAATGTTCACAGATTACCAAGTGTGTTAGTGTGGTTGATGTTTTTTTTTTATCTTGATGAAAGGAAATAAAAAAGCTAAAGGCTGACACAAGCACGTTAGCCTGACTAGTGATACTTTCCAGGAAGTGAATCAATGTTCTTCTCAAAAAATGTAGGACTTTTATGACACAAACATGTGATCTTTTTAAAACAGGCGTTCAGTAATCTACCTCTAAACAATAGGCCAGTTCATATGTGCTGTCAAAATAATGTGTCCATTCAGTTCAAGTGCAGAAAGCTATTTAACTCAACATGAAAAAAAACATTCAGCAATATTTTCAAATAATTATTTCCTGCTTAATATTATCCTCATGCCCAAGAGATGGCGGGCCTGGCCTGTTGAAAGTCAGCGAAGAACTGCTTTAGAACATATATTGCCTTAAACAAAGGTTGTGAATTTATTATTATACATTATAATGCCATACTAATATTATGTGCACAAATATATATATATATTATGTGCTAGCGTATATTCTGGATCTAGGTTGCTCAGTATGAGTCAGTGTGTGTGTGGTTTACAGTGCGCCTCTTCTTGCCTCTGCCAGGATGGATAAACTGACCACACGGCCGCTATATTAAACATCATGCAAACTAAAAAAGATTGAGCGTTTATACAGACTCCCCACAGTTACTGTATACACTCATCACTGTAAACCAAAGTATACACTACTCACAGAAAGGTTAAAATACTTTACTAAGTATCACTCAAACTAAATGTATATTAATAGCAATCCAAGATAATATGGTTAACTGAATCAGTTGTGATCTTAAGCACAGAAGTGTGAAAACAGATGGCTTTCATCAGCTTACAACCATAAAGATACTTCCGTACAATCCTAAGGCATGCACAGAAGTTTAAGTTCCCTGAGACATGTAAATAAAAAAAAATAAGCCAGACTAAAGGAAGAGGGTGCTTATTATGTGCTCAGTGAATCCTTTAGCTGTGGTGCTATTGAGCTGAAAAGCTTGAGCATGAGTTGGGCCCTCTCGTGGTGAGATGTGTACATTCCCAAAAAACTATTTTAAACTATCCTTGAAACTTGTGATATATAAAACCTGCTGCAACAATCCTGGTAAAGACATTTTCATTGCATGTTTCTGTTTTTAAGATTTTTTTCCAGAATAATCAGCCACACAATGCAATGAAAGTTGAAGCATGTCTGGAAGAGAGATACAGCGATCTATTTAAGGTATTAATGGCTCAGACATTACACTCTTAAAAATATGAGTTCTATATTAGCAAAGTGGTTTTCAATGGAAATGTTCCATTCCACAAAAGGTTCTGTAAAGTGGAAAATGTTCTTTATATTATTTAAATGTTCTTTCACTGAAAGGTTCTTTGGGAAACTAAAATGGATCTTCTATGGGCCTGGAACCTTTTTTTAACAGTGTAAGCCAACTTTCTGTTTTTTAGGTTCAAAAACAACCCTTTCTAAAATGATTGTGTGGACTGAGCCTTGAAGACATGATGACTAGCTATCTCTCTAAGACATACCGCAAAGCTGTGCTTCTTCAACCAGAGGAACAGTATTGTTGTCAACAGAGCCGTTTGTGGAAGTGTGAGGCTTCTGGAGGCCTGTTGCGGTCAGAGTGTGAAAAGGTTCCTACAGCTGCAGTTGAGTCACTAGGGTTAGTTTTGTTTGTTAGTTAAGGGAGAAGAATAATAAAGAAAAGGTTGCTCAGAGTGAAAAGCATAAAGCTGATCACTTAGAAAACTATAGCACAGCTCACTACAACAATTAGCTTGAGGTATCATCCATGTGACAGTTACCAGTTTAATACCAAGGATGCACAATTATAATAGTGATGCTCTGCTCTTTCCATGCATGCATGCATAAATTCAACAAATCTAATAAGGGATCTGAGGAGCACCAGCCCTCATATTTCCAGTGCACTTCAGGACAAGAGTAAGGTAGTGATGGGGAAGATTAGCAATAAGTAACACACAATGACATTCATAAACTGTCAGGAATGATGGACACACCCATGAGGACAGTCTTTTCTCACGTGCTGTGAATATACACACGAATATTCCAGGCATTTCCTTCACACACAGTGGCTCCATTCAGTCCTCATTCGCTGCATTGGGTTGAGGGTGTTTTGGTTAACAGAAGTGAGACAGACTTTTCTTTGAGTCTCCTGCCTTTGAAATGAGGTTGAAGGAACATCCATGTTAAATAAATATTCCCCACCTAAAAAACACTGCACTCTCAAAAGTCTGTCTACTGTCCCAAAATTAACAATATGGATCAACGATGACTGCTTAAAGTTAACTAGCATATATAAAAATGGACTTGAACATAAAAAGGGAATCCTAAATAGTGCATTGGTTTACAGTACATAACTTTTTGGAGTTCAGTTTCGAAAAACATAATCTGGTACTGGTGTTAAAAATCATAGATGATATTTGAACCAGTAACAACAGGCTGCTGTGGAATATTCACAGTGCAACATTCACTGGCCTAAAACTGGCATACTGTGGAAAATTCTCCAGGTGTAATAGATGTGTGCGTTTACACAAATATCACTGAGCTCACACAGAGACACTGACTCATTCACTGCATCTCTGTGAACCACAGGGCAGAATAATGACCTACTCATGCGGGGCACAAATATTCAGACTTCCTCTAAACACACAAGGGAGGGAAAGGAGAGAAAAATGAGCGATCAAATCAGAAATCTGGAATTACATTCAAGCCGTAGGGATGTTAGGTGCACACCATTATATACAAAATCGTTTTGTTGTTTACTTTTTAATTCAACCAGAATCTTTAAATATAAATTAAGTCCGTCCAAATCTGGTGTTAAATGTACTGTATCTGATTATGTGCTTCCACTGTAAATGAAATGTCTGTGGAGAAGCATCTGGATCGAGCGCCACTCACCGACTAGTGGTGAACACTAGAAGCGCAGCTGACGATTCACGTATAAAATAACAACAACAACTACAAAATTGTATGTGCAGAAATTAATGTCTAAACGGCTGGGCTAAATAAAATACTAACTGCAAATGGTGTTTCTTATATTAATTATGGATTAATTTTATACTTAAAAAACAAAAACCTACTGCAACAAAAAGCGCATTGGATAAAAGTTCATAACGTTATATGTACATAGATGAAAAACGCTCGTATTAATAAAAATAACATTACAGAGCAGGTGAATATTGTAAGAAATAATGTCCAGTCAGCCAAAAGAAAAAAAAATTAATGAAAAGTTAATGTTTTGGGACCATCTGAAGTGAGTTATTTTGGCTATAAATTTACAAATAAAAAACCGCATTAAATATTGTTTTTTTAAATGATTTTTAAGGAAACGTGAAGAGCTGGCGACGCTTCGGAGGCGCAGTCAGTTAATTAATTATTCAAAAATATTTGATCGCTAAATGCCGAGACTGACCAATCACAATCAAGCATTCCAGAAAGACATATAATTAATAAAAAGTTACAATAACAACAATTGGTTAAAAATATATATAAATAAAAATAAACGATATATTTTTAATTCACGATACGATTAATGGTTTTTTGGTTTGCACTAACAACGCATCCTCTCAAGATGCTGTGCACTGAAATGAAGCTCATACCAGGATGTGAAACCCTGTCAGTGAAAGCACCGTCCTGTCCCATGCCACCGTCTGGGATGCCACATAACGTGTGCCAACGCGGCCTGGAGCTCAACTCATGGCTCTATTTGTTTTGTGCATATTTCAGTTCTTGAAAAATTATGAAAGAGTGGTATCAACTTAAGGTACTCGAACCAAATATTAGTCTACTAATATGGGCTCACCAAGAGCCAGGTATCCAACACGCACTTAAATCACTTTAACAGAAGACACGTTCGCAAAAAGATTCAAGAATCTTCTTGGAAACACTAAAACACAACCACCTGCGTAATCTCGTGGATACCTGGCGTGCGTAAAGCACATCAAAACCCAATGTTGCACTGAGGAAAAAATGGCTACATAAATCACGTTACAATTTATTCTGTCAAATCCCACAAACACAAACCGAAAAAACTAAATGCTCACCTGCGTGTGATAGAGTAAGGCACAGGAGGAGCAAGAACGAGCTCTCCGTGCACCACGGCCTCCGCTTCTTCCGAATATCCATAGTTCCCAAGTTTTTGACCAGTTTGGTTGGACTACAAGGCAGGACAGTTTCAAATTAGCCTTTTCGTTCTTTTAACATCAACGACTTGGTGCGTCTTAAGAGACTTCTTGACACGCACACCCACCTTGTTCTTCAATAAGTTATCTGTGTTATGTACAAAGCGTAAAAAGAAAGAAGGGAACGGGTAATAAATATTTAGTTTTACAGCTTGAAACCCCTAATGCTAGAGCCCCATTGAGTCTGAGTGAACAGAAAAGCGGAGAGAGCAGAGAGAGGCTTCCAATCACTCTCTCTCAATCTCTCTCTTTCTCTCTCCCTCTTCTTACTTTCTCCCACAAAATACGAGGGAGCTTGTGTGTGTGTGTGTGTGTGTGTGTGGAGAGAGAGTGAATGAGAGGGTAGAGAGCTAAAAAGAGGGAGGGAAATGCATGTATGGGGCAGGGCTGGACTGGGACAAAAAATCGGCCCGGGCATTTTTGCCCAGACCGGCCCACTATATGATCATAAACACCACCCATCTTTGCACGCCCTTAATTATATGCATACCAACCCCTATTCATTAAAACCACTAATGCCATGTAATGAGTGAGTACAGGAACGAGTGAGAGTTAACAGATGAAATAAGTCAAAATTGTATATTTATTAATACAGTTGAACTATACTCCACAGCGGTGAATCCTAAAACAAGCTATAAGCGGCTCTGGCATAGCAATACCAGTGTTTCTTACAGGATTTTTATTAAAACTATGGTGGTGTGTCCTTGGTCCTTCTAGGGGGGTTCGGGGGCATGCCCCCCGTGAGAAAATTTTGTGCATTTTAATGTTAAATTCATTAATCTGATGCACTTTGAGAGTTCAAAATTAAAAGCTCCAACCCATATTCAGTGTGCAAATTAAACAAAGAAAAATTCAAACCTCTTTTAGTTACAGTGTCTATTTACATTACACCTATACATAATAATAGTTATAATATTAATCCAATGACAGTAATAGCCATATTTTGTAAAACAAATGCACAAAAAAATAAAGGAAACTTTCTTAATTAGTTGTACCAATTTCTATACTTGAAAGAGATAAGCACATGATCTTTTATTTTGAGCAAACTGCATCAAGCTTTTATTTTGGCGGAAAACATGGTTTACAAACGCCTCTTATTAAATTTCTAGTGAATTGCGGTAATCGTCAACTATGCAGATGTGGAAATAATCTACACTCATGACATGGCCTCAGTGTTTTGAAAGTAGTTATGCTTACCGCAGGCTCTACACTTTCTCATCTCTCTCCTGATCCTCCGTCCTCACTATTATCATCCGTCACAGGAGCTGATGAAGGTCAGAAAACATATATTTTGACACAGTTTACAGTGTCTGCTTTAAGGGCCTGGTTCTATTTTTTCACGCTATTTATCTGCACATTCCTTGCGTTTCTTCTCCATCTTTTTTTACAGATACACACTGACACTGCTGCCGCTCGCTCACTCGTTTAAAGTTGTGATTGGGACAGTCCATTGTCAATCAAGAAAAGAGCCAATGGGCCGCTGATCTACGTGTTTCATGGGCTGGTCTGTCAGAAAAAAAAAACTAACACTGACTTTGACCAATGCATTACACCGGCACAAACCCAGCGCCGCCAATTAAGCAAAACAAAACAAAACGAATGGGCCGCCGATGTACAAATTTTATGGGCCATTTAAAAAAAAAAAAGTATGAGTATGAGATATCGGCCCAAAAAGCACGTCGGCCCACCGGGCAAATGCCCGGTATGCCCAATGGCCAGTCCAGCCATGGTATGGGGACTTATGCGGCTTTCTACACGTTTGTTATGTATCGACAGACGTTCATTTCAAGAACTTATGAAAGGATCTATAGCCTATAACCCAAAATATCAAATGAGCTTTTGATGTTAACGTGCCAGTGATTGGCATGTAGATCTGGCTGTTTATTCCTCTGTATTTATTTCTGTTTCACAGCTGAACCATGTAGGACCGATGGGTCCGTAGGCATGAAGGATTTCATCCGCCAATCAGATTCTGATCCGCTCGTGACGTCACATGCTCTCTTCCCTCGCTGTCAATTTCTTAAAATGTCAATGTCAATGTCACCTTTATTTATATAGCGCTTTAAACAAAATACATTTCGTCAAAGCAACTGAACAACATTCATTAGGAAAACAGTGTCAATAATGCAAAAATGATAGTTAAAGGCAGTTCATCATTGGATTCAGTTATGTCATCTCTGTTCAGTTAAATAGTGTCTGTGCATTTATTTGCAATCAAGTCAACGATATCGCTGTAGATGAAGTGTCCCCAACTAAGCAAGCCAGAGGCGACAGCGGCAAGGAACCGAAACTCCATCGGTGACAGAATGGAGAAAAAAACCTTGGGAGAAACCAGGCTCAGTTGGGGGGCCAGTTCTCCTCTGACCAGACGAAACCAGCAGTTCAATTCCAGGCTGCAGCAAAGTCAGATTGTGCAGAAGAATCATCTGTTTACTGTGGTCTTGTCCTGGTGCTCCTCTGAGACAAGGTCTTTACAGGGGATCTGTATCTGGGGCTCTAGTTGTCCTGGTCTCCGCTGTCTTTCAGGGATGTAGAGGTCCTTTCTAGGTGCTGATCCAGCATCTGGTCTGGATACGTACTGGATCCGGGTGACTGCAGTGACCCTCTGATCTGGACACAGACTGGATCTGGTGGCCACGGTGACCTCGGAACAAGAGAGAAACAGACAAATATTAGCGTAGATGCCATTCTTCTAATGATGTAGCAAGTACATAGGTTGTTATGGGAAGTGTTTCCGGTTCCGGTTTACCTAATTAATGCAGCCTAAAAATCCTTTAACGGATTTGGATAATAAAAGCATATTAGTATGTTATGTGTATGCCAGGTTAAAGAGATGGGTCTTTAATCTAGATTTAAACTGCAAGAGTGTGTCTGCCTCCCGAACAATGTTAGGTAGGTTATTCCAGAGTTTGGGCGCCAAATAGGAAAAGGATCTGCCGCCTGCAGTTGATTTTGATATTCTAGGTATTATCAAATTGCCTGAGTTTTGAGAACGTAGCGGACGTAGAGGATTATAATGTAAAAGGAGCTCATTCAAATACTGAGGTGCTAAACCATTCAGGGCTTTATAAGTAATAAGCAATATTTTAAAATCTATGCGATGCTTGATAGGGAGCCAGTGCAGTGTTGACAGGACCGGGCTAATATGGTCATACTTCCTGGTTCTAGTAAGAACTCTTGCTGCTGCATTTTGGACTAGCTGTAGTTTGTTTACTAAGCGTGCAGAACAACCACCCAATAAAGCATTACAATAATCTAACCTTGAGGTCATAAATGCATGGATTAACATTTCTGCATTTGACATTGAGAGCATAGGCCGTAATTTAGATATATTTTTGAGATGGAAAAATGCAGTTTTACAAATGCTAGAAACGTGGCTTTCTAAGGAAAGATTGCGATCAAGTAGCACACCTAGGTTCCTAACTGATGACGAAGAATTGACAGAGCAACCATCAAGTCTTAGACAGTGTTCTAGGTTATTACAAGCAGAGTTTTTAGGTCCTATAATTAACACCTCTGTTTTTTCAGAATTTAGCAGTAAGAAATTACTCGTCATCCAGTTTTTTATATCGACTATGCAATCCATTAGTTTTTCAAATTGGTGTGTTTCACCGGGCTGCGAAGAAATATAGAGCTGAGTATCATCAGCATAACAGTGAAAGCTAACACCATGTTTCCTGATGATATCTCCCAAGGGTAACATATAAAGCGTGAAGAGTAGCGGCCCTAGTACTGAGCCTTGAGGTACTCCATACTGCACTTGTGATCGATAGGATACATCTTCATTCACTGCTACGAACTGATGGCGGTCATATAAGTACGATTTAAACCATGCTAATGCACTTCCACTGATGCCAACAAAGTATTCAAGTCTATGCAAAAGAATGTTGTGGTCAATTGTGTCAAACGCAGCACTAAGATCCAATAAAACTAATAGAGAGATACACCCACGATCAGAGGATAAGAGCAGATCATTTGTAACTCTAAGGAGAGCAGTCTCAGTACTATGATACGGTCTAAATCCTGACTGGAAATCCTCACATATACCATTTTTCTCTAAGAAGGAATATAATTGTGTGGATACCACCTTTTCTAGTATCTTGGACAGAAAAGGGAGATTCGAGATTGGTCTATAATTAACTAGTTCTTTGGGGTCAAGTTGTGGTTTTTTGATGAGAGGCTTAATAACAGCCAGTTTGAAGGTTTTGGGGACATGTCCTAATGACAATGAGGAATTAATAATAGTCAGAAGAGGATCTATGACTTCTGGAAGCACCTCTTTCAGGAGCTTAGATGGTATAGGGTCTAACATACATGTTGTTGGTTTAGATGATTTAACAAGTTTATACAATTCTTCCTCTCCTATGGTAGAGAATGAGTGGAACTGTTCCTCAGGGGGTCTATAGTGCACTGTCTGATGTGATACTGTAGCTGACGGCTGAATGGTTGCAATTTTATCTCTAATAGTATCGATTTTAGAAGTAAAGTAGTTCATAAACTCATTACTGCTGTGGTGTTGGGAAATGTCAACACTTGTTGATGCTTTATTTTTCGTTAATTTAGCCACTGTATTGAATAAATACCTGGGGTTATGTTTGTTTTCTTCTAAAAGAGAAGAAAAGTAATCGGATCTAGCAGTTTTTAATGCTTTTCTGTAGGATATGTTACTTTCCCGCCAAGCAATACGAAATACCTCTAGTTTTGTTTTCCTCCAGCTGCACTCCATTTTTCGGGCTGCTCTCTTTAGGGTGCGAGTATGCTCATTATACCATGGTGTCAAACTGTTTTCCTTAACCTTCCTTAAGCGTAAAGGAGCAACTTTATTTAAAGTGCTAGAAAAGAGAGAGTCCATAGTTTCTGTTACATCATCAAGTTGTTCTGAGGTTTTGGATATGCTAAGGAATTTGGATACATCAGGAAGATAACTTAAAAAGCAGTCTTTTGTGTTAGAAGGGATGGTTCTTCCATACTTGTAACAAGAAGTAGAATTTACAATTTTGGCTATATGAATTTTGCAAAGAACTAAATAATGATCTGAGATATCATCACTTGGCTGAATAATTTCAACACCATCAACATCAATTCCATGTGACAGTATTAAATCTAGAGTATGATTTAGACAATGAGTAGGTCCTGAAACGTGTTGTCTAACACCAATAGAGTTCAGAATGTCTATAAATGCTGATCCCAATGCATCGTTTTCATTATCAACATGGATATTAAAATCACCAACTATTAAAACTTTATCTGCAGCCAGAACTAACTCAGATGTAAAATCACCAAACTCTTTAATAAAGTCTGTATGGTGCCCTGGTGGCCTGTATACAGTAGCCAGTACAAACATAACAGGGGATTTATCATTAACATTTGTTTCTTTGGATAATGTTATATGAAGTACCATTACTTCAAACGAGTTATACTTGTAGCCTACCCTCTGAGAAATCCTGAAAACGTTGTTATAAATTGAAGCAACACCTCCACCTTTGCCTTTTAGACGTGGCTCATGTTTATAACAGTAATCTTGGGGGGTGGACTCATTTAAAATAATGTAATCATCAGGTTTTTGCCAGGTTTCTGTCAAACAGAGTACATCTATATTATGATCAGTGATCATATTATTTACAAAAAGTGTTTTCGTAGAAAGGGATCTGATATTCAATAAGCCAAGCTTTATCATTTGTTTATCCATATTGCTTCTGTTTTTTATTTGTTGAACCTCAATTAAATTGTTAATCTTAACCTGGTTTGGACGTTTTTTGTTTTTTCTAGTTCGGGGAACAGACACAGTCTCTATAGTGTGATATCTAGGTGAAAGAGTCTCTATGTGCTGAGAATTAACTGACCTCTGTGACGGGAGGCAGCTAGCAGACGGTCGGTTTAGCCAGTCTGTCTGCTTCCTGACCTGGGCCCCAGTTAGTCAAGTATAAACACTAAGACTATTTGCCATATTTCTAGAGAGAAGAGTGGCGCCACCCCAGGAGGGATGAAGACCATCTCTTTTAAACAGGTCAGGTCTGCCCCAAAAGCTCGTCCAATTGTCTATGATACCTATGTTATTCTGTGGGCACCACTTAGACATCCAGCCATTGAGTGATGACAATCTGCTATGCATCTCATCACCACGGTAAGCAGGGAGGGGACCAGAGCATATTACAGTGTCTGACATCGTGCTTGCAAGTTCACACACCTCTTTAATGTTATTTTTAGTGATCTCCGACTGGCGAAGTCGAACATCATTAGCGCCGGCATGAATAACAATCTTACTGTATTTACGTTTAGCATTAGCCAGCACTTTTAAATTTGCCAAGATGTCAGGCGCTCTGGCTCCCGGTAAACATTTGACTATGGTGGCTGGTGTCTCTATATTCACGTTCCGTACAATAGAATCACCAATAACTAGAGCACTTTCATCAGGTTTCTCAGTGGGTGCATCACTGAGTGGGGAGAACCTGTTTAATGTTTTGATCGGAACAGAAGAGCGGTGTTTTGACCCACGACTACGCTGCCTCACCGTCACCCAGTTGCCCTGCTGCTGGGGCTCTGTTTCCGGAACCGAACAATGTATAGGAATCCCTGAGCTAGACGCATCCAAAGCCGTATCTAGAGCCCTAACATTCTTACTGTCCTCAATTAAAGTTTGGATGCGTGTCTCTAATTCTGAAATCTTCTCTGTCAGCCTAACTATTTCCCTGCATTTATTACATGTGAATCCCTCATCAGCGACAGAGATAGATAAACTGTACATGTG
The DNA here is from genome assembly GCF_963082965.1 of Carassius carassius. NCBI lineage: Eukaryota > Metazoa > Chordata > Actinopteri > Cypriniformes > Cyprinidae > Carassius > Carassius carassius. The sequence continues at coordinate 4,143,115 of NC_081762.1, read as the reverse complement.
GCAAGAGGTGCAAGAAACAATGATAGGAGAAGCCATTACTCACCGTGCTTGATGAAATATTCTTACTGCGGTTGTTTGATGAACTTGTGAAAAACTGGAGCGAGGGAGAGGAGAAAAGAAAACAGCGATAGGTTCGAATGAAGACGCTAATGACAAGCTAACGAGTGCTAACGCTTTGCAGGTGTACTGCACTCACGGAAATAAAATAAAAGTGAACGATCAAAGTTAATCTGATAAGATTGATCGATAATATCAGAAATATGGTGTGAATTAAGTTATATTTTACCACTTTAAAAAACAGAGAGTGATAGTAAGATAAAGATTCTAGAGAAAAAAATTAAATAAAAACAGCTACACGGAGCTAAACAGTAAAAAGAAAATAGCAAGAAAAGAAAATAGAAATGGACACTATGATGATGGATAAAGTTAAAGATTTTGTTAAAAAAAAAAAAGATAAAGTTAAAAAAAAAAAAGGCTCGGTCCAACTCGGTTACTCAAATTAAATGACCACGCCAGCAGGTATGGCACAAAATGAACGTATATCCCTGTCAGCAAAACATAATTTCGGTTAGTCATACACCATTATTGAAGACATGTTTATTGTATGTTTGTATGTTCATTATTTATGTTAATTTTGTTAATTATATAAATCAAAATGAATAAATAAATACATTTCTAATTCTCAAAAGATGCCAAATTTACCAGAATTTATACTAGCTGTAGTAAAGCATGATATTTGCTTCAAACAGTCTAGTTTATGGGCTATATAAAAGTCATAGCCCTACACACAAGCAGATCTTTGAAGTTTCAAAAATTACTAAAGTAATGCGCTCGCTCACATTTATTCTCTGATACACCAAAGAAACCAATTCATGTTTTTCCTTTCCTTCTTTTTTTCCTTTAGTTGCCTCCTATAGATCCAGCAAACTGCCGTTCTTTGAAGTAAGGGATAAAAAAAGAAGCCCAGTCATTTATTTAGGTTTCGCCTATACTCTGTCCAAAGATCTTTATAAGCACCTGTGCTTTTGAAGAACCAACCCATTATAATGAGTCTTGGTTTACACAAATTCCAGAATAAATAAATAAAGTTCCTCAAATGCATAAAACAAAAATTTATGGAAGAGAATAGTAATAAAATGCCATACTGTCAGCAGCGACCAATCAACATGAGCTCCTCTATTAAAACTCCTAACTCTATTAGGAGCTGACGAGAGCTTTTCCCTGCAGGGAAATTCTGATTTGCAGGAAAAATATATTCTGTGGCCCATTATGGCCTAAAGGAGACAATCCTCTGGTAAGGCCTCTGGTGCTCACTAACATTTCTATAATAAAACAGTATAATCATATGCTTTAAATATGTGGTGTTCCCACTGACACAGAGAGGCCAGAGGAGAATGTGAGAAAGAATAAAGGTATTTTAAAAAATGTGAGAAAAGATCATGGAAAATGAGAGATGTGGATGGAAAGTGGGAATCAGGTGTACAGAATGCTCTTGCTCACATTTGTCAACTAAATATATAAATTAATATAAAATAAATATATATAAATATAAAATTCATCTAAAATTAATAAATATTAAATTAACAATTTAAAAATTAAATTAATAAAAAGATAAGCATGCAGCCATGTGGCAAGATTTTAATAGCAAATCGGAGCACTTCTGGATGTGTGGGAAAGCAGGTTGAAGTATTTTCTTTAAATCAGCACTGATGCTAAACCTAACTGCTATGTCAAGTCAAGTCAAGTCACCTTTATTTATATAGCGGTTTAAACAAAATACATTGCGTCAAAGCAACTGAACAACATTCATTAGGAAAACTGTGTCAATAATGCAAAATGATAGTTAAAGGCAGTTCATCATTGAATTCATTGATGTCATCTCTGTTCAGTTTAAATAGTGTCTGTGCATTTATTTGCAATCAAGTCAACGATATCGCTGTAGATGAAGTGACCCCAACTAAGCAAGCCAGAGGCGACAGCGGCAAGGAACCGAAACTCCATCGGTGACAGAATGGAGAAAAAAACCTTGGGCGAAACCAGGCTCAGTTGGGGGGCCAGTTCTCCTCTGACCAGACGAAACCAGTAGCTCAATTCGAGGCTGCAGCAAAGTCAGATTGTGCAGAAGAATCATCTGTTTCCTGTGGTCTTGTCCTGGTGGTCCTCTGAGACAAGGTCTTTACAGGGGATCTGTATCTGGGGCTCTAGTTGTCCTGGTCTCCGCTGTCTTTCAGGGCATTAGAGGTCCTTTCTAGGTGCTGATCCACCATCTGGTCTGGATACGTACTGGATCCGGGTGACTGCAGTGACCCTCTGATCTGGACACAGACTGGATCTGGTGGCTACGGTGATCTTGGAATAAGAGAGAAACAGACTAATATTAGCGTAGATGCCATTCTTCTAATGATGTAGCAAGTACATAGGGTGTTATGGAAAGTGTTCCCGGTTGCGGTTTACCTAATTAATGCAGCCTAAAAATCCTTTAACGGATTTGGATAATAAAAGCATATTAGTATGTTATGTGTTAGCCAGGTTAAAGAGATGGGTCTTTAATCTAGATTTAAACTGCAAGAATGTGTCTGCCTCCCGAACAATATTAAGTAGGTTATTCCAGAGTTTAGGCGCCAAATAGGAAAAGGATCTGCCGCCCGCAGTTGATTTTGATATTCTAGGTATTATCAAATTGCCTGAGTTTTGAGAACGTAGCGGACGTAGAGCTTTATAATGTAAAAGGAGCTCATTCAAATGCTGAGGTGCTAAAACATTCAGGGCTTCATAAGTGATAAGCAATATTTTAAAATCTATGCGATGCTTGATAGGGAGCCAGTGCAGTGTTGACAGGACCGGGCTAATATGGTCATACTTCCTGGTTATAGTAAGAACTCTTGTTGCTGCATTTTGGACTAGCTGTAGTTTGTTTACTAAGCGTGCAAAACAACCACCCAATAAAGCATTACAATAATCTAACCTTGAGGTCATAAATGCATGGATTTACATTTCTGCATTTGACATTGAGAGCATAGGCCGTAATTTAGATATATTTTTGAGATGGAAAAATGCAGTTTTACAAATGCTAGACACGTGGCTTTCTAAGGAAAGATTGCGATCAAATAGCACACCTAGGTTCCAAACTGATGAGGAAGAATTGACAGAGCAACCATCAAGTCTTAGACAGTGTTCTAGGTTATTACAAGCAGATTTTAGCTCCAATAATTAACACCTCTGTTTTTTCAGAATTTAGCAGTAAGAAATTACTCGTCATCCAGTTTTTTATATCGGACTACCGATATAAAAAACATAAAAGAAATATAGAGCTGAGAAATATAGAGCTGAGTATCATGTTTCCTGATGATATCTCCCAAGGGTAACATATAAAGTGTGAAGAGTAGCGGCCTAGTACTGAGCCTTGAGGTACTCCATACTGCACTTGTGATCGATATGATACATCTTCATTCACTGCTACGAACTGATGGCGGTCATATAAGTACGATTTAAACCATGCTAATGCACTTCCATTAATGCCAACAAAGTGTTCAAGTCTATGCAAAAGAATGTTGTGGTCAATTGTGTCAAACGCAGCACTAAGATCCAATAAAACTAATAGAGAGATACACCCACGATCAGAGGATAAGAGCAGATTATTTGTAACTCTAAGGAGAGTAGTCTCAGTACTATGATACGGTCTAAATCCTGACTGGAAATCCTCACATATACCATTTTTCTCTAAGAAGGAATATAATTGTGAGGATACCACCTTTTCTAGTATCTTGGACAGTAAAGGGAGATTCGAGATTGGTCTATAATTAACTAGTTCTTTGGGGTCAAGTTGTGGTTTTTTGATGAGAGGCTTAATAACAGCCAGTTTAAAGGTTTTGGAGACATATCCTAATGACAATGAGGAATTATTATTGTCAGAAGAGGATCTTTGACTTCTGGAAGCACTTCTTTTAGGAGCTTAGATGGTATAGGGTGTAACATACATGTTGTTGGTTTAGATGATTTAACAAATTTATACAATTCTTCCTCTCCTATAGTAGAGAATGAGTGGAACTGTTCCTCAGGGGGTCTATAGTGCACTGTCTGATGCGATACTGATGCTGACGGCTGAATGGTTGCAATATTATCTCTAATAGTATCGATTTTAGAAGTAAAGTAGTTCATAAAGTCATTACTGCTGTGGTGTTGGGAAATGTCAACACTTGTTGAGGCTTTATTTTTCGTTAATTTAGCCACTGTATTGAATAAATACCTGGGGTTATGTTTGTTTTCTTCTAAAAGAGAAGAAAAGTAATCGGATCTAGCAGTTTTTAATGCTTTTCTGTAGGATATGTTACTTTCCCGCCAAGCAATACGAAATACCTCTAGTTTTGTTTTCCTCCAGCTGCACTCCATTTTTCGGGCTGCTCTCTTTAGGGTGCGAGTATGCTCATTATACCATGGTGTCAAACTGTTTTCCTTAACCTTCCTTAAGCATAAAGGAGCAACTGTATTTAAAGTGCTAGAAAAGAGAGAGTCCATAGTTTCTGTTACATCATCAAGTTGTTCTGTGGTTTTGTATATGCTAAGGAATTTGGATACATCAGGAAGATAACTTAAAAAGCAGTCTTTTGTGTTAGAAGTGATGGTTCTTCCATACTTGTAGCAAGAAGTAGAATTTACAATTTTGGCTATATGAAGTTTGCACAAAACTAAATAATGATCTGAGATATCATCACTTGGCTGCATAATTTCAACACTATCAACATCAATTCCATGTGACACTATTAAATCTAGAGTATGATTCCGACTATGCCGAGTAGTATAAAAATAGCAGTGTTGTTCATAATTACAGTTTAATCATGAAAAGCTTTTGGGAAAAAGAAAAAAATCTCTAAACTGACATTAAATAATTAAATGCATTAAAATGCCTACCATTGGTCTTTCTGAAACCACTCGTGAACACAGACATTAAGAAAGTATGAAACCAAGCAGAGGATGGCATACAGGTGAGCACAGACCTTGAAAAAGTATTAAAATACAGCTGGGTTGAAATAGCCTGAGACCAGTTTACATCCAGAGGACTTCAGCTCAAACACAGCAAAGTACCTTGAGAACATCCACATACTGTAGATAGACGACTGACATAATGTCTTGGCCTTTGTACAAACCATGCAACCGATAAAACTTAGAAATCAAAAAGGTAAAAAGCCACTCAGACTCTGACAGAGAAATCCTCAAGACAGATGTTTCCCACCTTAAGTGAATACAGCTGTTCGGATTAATACAGCCTACTAATTTGTCCACAGTAATTGCAGGCTTTGACGATAGGCCACTAGCCATGCGGTTGTGTAGGTTTTGATAGGCCACCCATGCTAACAGATTTTATGACATCATCTGAGATTCGCTGTGTGTGTGAGAAAATGAATTATCTTTCAATAGGGCTATGTGCCGGGCATAAAGCAGTTCAACGGGGGGCACACAAAAGCTAACTCAAGCTTTCCTTGGAGTCAGACATGGCAAGTGCTTGCGGACAGCCTGGTTATTTCCAAAATGGGGACCTTGTAATTACAATAAAGCGACCAGATTATATTGCAGACTTCCTTTAAAAAGTCTGTATTTTACTGGGCAGGGCTGCAAACCGCGCACACACACCCTAGCCCACTACAACACACTAAAATAGATTGGAGAAGGGGGGAGGAATGAGATTGGCATGTGTATGTTTATGTGTGCGTGTTTGTGAGGAAATGGACTGGGTTGGTACAGGGTTACAGCTGGAGCACTGAAAAAAAATGCCTATGTATGTACCTATGTATTATGCTACACAGAGCTCCCAGTAAGTAGAGACCCAGAAGAAGAGAGCAAAATAAAAGAGTCAAAGAGAATGGCTCAGTGATTTTGGATGCCGGACTCATATACCCTAAATTGGGAAGCAAGTGTAATGCCAGCCTTTTTATAAAAAGCCATATTAAACCGTCAGTTACGCTAGTAAGAGTTTAAAGCAACAAATAAATGTTTGTTTGTTTGCTGCGCAGATCATTATAGCATGTGTGAGCGTGTGAACACTCACATAAGCTCTCGGTTTGACTCATTTTTTCAGATTTTCTAAATGTAGCCACTGAATGCGCCTCAGATCATTTAGCACAATTATGCATCATTAAGCAAATTTACTTCAGCTTCTTCAGTCGCCTCAGTAATGGCGACTATTTAATGGACACTTATAGAAGCGTGCAGGGAATGGAACATACATTGAGAGCTCATGTAATGGACATTTGAGAACAGATATGATACAGTTTCACCAAGAAAGCAATGAGATTAAATGGAGTGCAAAAGGAGAGTTGACCTAACTTCACTCTCCAGACCCACGTCTCGTGTGGAGTTTGAGGCGAGATCTTAAACTTTACTCGGATGTGCCAAATTAGTGTGCAACAGAAAATGTGGGAGATCTCATTATAAACTCATACGTTTCTCATCACATTTTTCCAAGGTTCATTTAAGAGCAGTAAAGTCTTTCTTTGTTAGCATTCATAGCATCTTTCCCTTTATTTTTATTTCTCTGAAGAAATTAATATTTTAAATTAACATTTCTGATTAATTGTGTGTGTGTGTGTGTGTGTGTGTGTGTGTATTTTCTGAGACAGGGAAAGAGAGAGAAGTATTTATCATAGCTTAATAACCAATGTCACAGAACTACTTACATTTATTCAAAACAAGTGAAACAAACAAGTGTGGGAGGATGACAGAGAAGAGAAATACTGAAAATGATTATGGAAAGAGATGATGTGAGAAGAGAGAGAGCAGGTACTGAGCTATTTAAGAAGTCACAGAAAACTTCACAGAGAGAAAAAATTCACTGGAATGAATATAGGGAAGGTAAGGGGGTCCAATGGCATGCAGCAGGAGAGAGGGAATGAATGAGGCCTATTGATGGAGAGAGAGAGAGAGAGAGAGAGAAAGAGAGAGAGAGAGAGAGAGAGGTGGTATGGGAGAGAGTCCTGAGCAGAAGGGAGGAGGTTGGTTCATATGACCCACTGACTTAAGTGGAAATATGGGGACATACTGATGAGTCAAAGGAGGAGACACAGAGAGAGAGGGAGAGATGTCATGAAAATTTCCTGGATGCAGTACCCTTTCAAAATCTCATTTGATACATGGCAGTAAAAGAGAAACATCCACAGTTTTTATACTAAATATATTAAATGAATTTTAAATAATAAAAAAAATTCAATTCAATTCATGCATTTAGCAGATGCTTTTATCCAAAGCGACTTACAGTGCATTCAGGCTAACATTTTTTACCTAACGTGCTTCCTGGGAATCAAACCCACAACATTGCGTTGCTAATGCGATGCTCTACCACTTGAGCCACAGAAACACAATTTTAAAGGGATAGTTCACCCCCCCCCCCCCCCCCATAGGTCATTCAAGATGTAGATGAGTTTGTTTCTCAACCAGATGTGAAGAAGTATAGCATTACATCACTTGCTCACGACACGAGTCACCAGTGGATACTCTGCAGTGAATGGGTGCCGTCAGAATGAGAGTCCAAACAGCTGATAAAAACATCACAATCCACAGCACTCCAGTCCATCAGTTATTGACTTGTAAAGTAAAAAGCTGCATGTTTGTAAGAAACAAATCCACTATTAAGATGTTTTTAACTTCAAACCATTGATTCCAGCTAAAATACAAGCCATCTATAATATTGCTTTCTCCAGGTCACATTATCTTTATCAGGAGAGAAATATGCACAGATCAAGCACCAATTAAACAAGTGTAAACTAATATGTGGGTGGATTTTGATGTGATTTTTTCACTGGAGGAAACGTTTTTATGGACTCATATTTTGGCTAGAAGCGACGGTTCAAAGTTAAAATGTCTTAATGATGGATTTGTTTATTTAGGACTTTTGTGAATGATTAATATTCTAATCAGTGGAGTTTCGTGTGTTCAGATCCGTGTGGGTCAGGTCTTCTTATTGGTTTTATTGTGGTTGGGAAGCTGCCTTAGAAAGTAGCTGATTTAGGGAGTAGACAGCAAGGCAGCTGGCAGGAGTTTGGAACAGAGCTTACATGTCATTTAGCAGAAAGTTCTACAAAAACAACATGCAATTTCCAGAACACTAATTGCAGGAAAACCCCTTCAGAATCAACCTAGAGCTGAATGCGTCAGTCAAGCACAATGATAAATGTGATGATCAAACTTCAAACTCTGTTTTGTGTATTTACTACCTTTTTCCCCTTCAGGAAGTTGGGGGGTGTTTTTTTTTTATTAATATTTTCATTCAGCAAGGATCAAGTAAATTGATCAAAAGTGGCAGTAAAGAAATATAGCATATATATAATGTACAAATATGTAGAGTAAACACAAATAAAGACATATTTTAAAAACTATAAAAAATGTCAAAAACAAAACATATTAACAAAAATATATAAAAAAATGATTTATGATTTCATATAGTAATATATATTTTAATTCCCTATATTTCATTTTTGATAAATAACTGCAGTATTAAGCATTAAATATCCTTACAAAATCATTAAAAAAAAAAGAATACCAGCTCCAACGTTTTTTAAAAGCAGTGTATCATACTAAGCTAAGTTAGGTATGACTGATTCTCTGTGTTTCTCTATCTTCAGAGCTGAAGAAGACAAGTGTCTTAGCGTTACGCTGCGCTCTGGAGCATGTGTGAGACAACAGTTCTGTTTGTGGAGCCTGATCTCACACATCAGCTTCAGGTGTCTGCAGCACTGTACCGTAATAATGCCGCTTTGTGGCCGGACTACAGCTGAAGGTGAGGAGAAGAGCCTCACAATGAGACACGCTGCAGGGGGAGGATGAGGAGGACAGGGAATGTACCACTTGGGTGTTGAGGAAGGGGGTGGGGGGGCAGGGGTAAAGCACAGAGAACAGAGGGGTCTTTTGTGAGGCAGGAAGAGAGAGACAGAGAGCTGTAGGTACAGTACAAGCCTGATGGGAGAGGACAGAAGCACAGATTGAGAGGCAGAGAGAGATGTGAGGAGGGAGTGAGGCTTTCACAAAACAACCAAACCTGGCCATTTAGGTCCTAAAAATATAGGTTTATGCTAAACAAACCAAATATGGTTTGTTGCGATGAACTCACAAATTTACACAAAATTGACCTAAAGGGTTGGCTGTGTTACCACTAACTGTGTTATAAGTATGATACGTATGGTGTCATGTTCTTTAGATAATTTAGATGATTATTTCATGAATATTGTGAAATAAAATTACAATTGAAAAACTATTTTCTAAGTGAATATATTGTGAAATGTAATTTATTTCTGTGATGCAAAACTGAATTGTCAGCATCATTACTCCAGTCTCAGCACAGTACTCCAGCGTCACATGATCTTCAGAAATCATTCTGATATGAGGATTTGATGCTCAAGAAACATTTCTTATTATTAGCATGCTTCATATTTTTGTGGAAAACGTGAAGCATATTTTCAGAATTCCTTCATGTCTAGAAAGCAAGAAGAACTGAATTCATTTAAAATACAAGTAGTAACACTATAAATTTCTTCACTGTCACTTTTGATCAGTTTAATGCATCTCTGCTGAATATAATTATACAATTAATTCAAAGAAAATAAACCTTACTGAACCCAGACTTTTAAAAAGCACAGTGTACATTATTTTTTGTAAAGTTTTAATTAATGGTTGCAAAGCTAACTGCTAACCTGCTGATAGTTAGGTTAGGTTGCTCATAGTTGATGCTTATTTCCCTAGTTATCATTTAACAAAAATGTAAGTAACTCCATATTAAAAAAAGGTGAACAAATGATCCAATAATAGAGTCCAATAAAACTTTAATATATACATATGATTAAAAAAAAGTTATCTGGGTAACCAGGTCAAGACAAAAATCATTTAAAAAAAACATGCCTTTTGAAGAAAAACTTAGCAGCAGAAAACCTAATTGGCATAAAGGTCAGTTGCTCCAATTTAGTTCACTTTTCCAGTCATTCCAGCAGCTTTAGTGAGTGACCTCATGAATAAACAAACACATGAAATAATAAACCTGTTGATCATCACTCACTTTTTTACACCAAATTATAGTGTTGGTTTCTATATTCTCATGCACTTGTTTTCATTTGTTCTCTAGTGTGCTTGCACAAGATGAAGAGAAAATTTACATTTGAGAAAAAAAGAACCTATAAGCAGTAGTGTTTTTAAGAGAACACAAGCCTCGGGACATCCACACTGCCACACAGCGTCCCCAGACTGTAGCGTTTCTATAATTTAGTCTATAATTCTATAGTTTAAAATATGCATTCCTCACATTAACACAATCCAAACCAGAAACAAACCAATCACAAACATCAACAACTTCTGCACAGATCAAAATGAGAAAAAGATATATTTTTAAATGATACATATAAAAAAAACATGTCCATAAAGACCTTTGCCACTATAATAGATTCACATTTGAATATACTTCACCACTATTCAAGAAAAAGAAAGTCTTAAAGGACAAAGGAGAAAAGAAAAAAGTCCTGTTTTTGGATTTTACTTCAGTTGTGTTTGTGTCCAATGCACTGGCCTCACATTGCTGTTTAAACTCTCAAACCAAAGTGCTAATTTGCAAACCTCTTATGGCTGATACATACTGTTCATTTGCAAGAACCCTCATCTCTGCAGCTCTAATTTAGCAAATACTCATTAGTTAAGCTCCTCCGTCATATAACACTCACATCATTTTGTCCACTTCTTGTAGCCAGTAGAATATTTAACAGCTGTAGCATTCCTTGGAAAAGAAGAGTCATTTAAAACAAAACAAAATAAAAATATAATTAAATATTGTAAAATACATAAAAAAAATATTTCTGCAAGCATTGTCAAATTAGGCAAGTGGAATTTTAGTAACAATAATAATAACTACAACACTAACATCAGTAAGGTCAGATTTATTTATGTTGAATGTATGGCTAACACAGGGTCTATATTGCTGGGGATCAGCATGTTAAGGAGCAGTGATGGTCCCTGACAGAGAGCAGTGAGCTTTCTGTCCTGCATTCACCTCACACCACTGCTAGTCCGGCTGCAAGGTGGAGCGATAATGGAGTCCACAGTGAACTTAACATGTGCGTCTTAAGTTTACTGGAGCTGTAAATGTCCTACTGTCACATCACTTATGTAAAGCTGAACCTATACATTAAAACTGCAATAACAAAAGAAAGGTAATTTTTGCTGAACAGGTAATGACAAAAAAATCACCATCCCAGCAATAAGCCATATTTTCAATCAAATTACTTTGGAAAGGTATAGGGGTAAAATGGCTTGCCGTGCCTTATTTTTCGTGAAATGTCACAGAAATAGCTGCTGTTGCAAACAAAATTCTAAATTGTTAAGGATTAGGTTTTGGCGTCAGCCCTAGATCTGCAGAACGTTTACTGCGCAAATATAACTGCGAAAACATGCTGCCCTCATCATTCCAGTACAGAGGAGTCATTGTGAGAGCGCTCCCTGACGGCGGACAGAGGGACTGCAGGCGCATCTCGCTCTTTCTCTCTCGCTCTCTCTCTGTCTCTCACACACACGGGGCACGCTTTTCATTGAGCGATGCTTCAAGACGCAGATCTAATATCAAGATATAATACATACATTACACTATCAAAACGGAAATTAAGACCAGTTAAGGCACCTATTTGTCAGTTTGATCACTTAACCCGTTTAACCCCAAATTTTTCCAGACAGATATGTCATTAGTAACCCTTTGAAATATTTATTTTTGGAAAAGTGTGAAAAATTTTTTATGGTCGGTCCCAAATATATATATATATATAATCTCATTCTATATCTATGAAAACACTCAATAAAACGTAATAAATTAGAATTCATATATTATTAATAGACACCTTGAAGCTAACGTGGATCAAAAATCTTTGTCAACATTCTTTACCAGCCTTTTATCTCGGAGTTCTGATGCAGTCATCATCTTCTCATGGTGCAAACAGGAAATAAACTGCTATGGTCAAGTGACAATTTGCACTAACAATTTGAAACTGAACATATTTAATTTATACCCTTTATTTTTCCACATCTGCAGGAAATGCACCAAAGTAAGTGCTTCATAAATTAAAATCATTTTTATAGTGAGATTAAATGGGTTAAAATATCCAGATTTCTCTGACTGCTATAACTGGTAAAATGTAACGTTAAAAATACCTCGATCTGGACATTCGGAATCTCTTATCTAAAATGCTTTTTTTCCTGTGTGCATGGCCTTGAATTTAGAAAAGAAGGGAGAAGGAAGTGAAGGAGGTTTTTTCCAGGAGTGGCGCTGCAGAAGTCCTCCCTCTAGCGGCCGCAGAGCGACACTGCAGCGACAGCAGCGCTCGAGGCCCGGGGGTCCTGCTGGACTGAAGAGAGGAGCACCTCACCTCCCGCCCGAGGGACCACAAACAACCACAGCAGTCGAGAGACACTTTAAAAACTAACAATATGATTTAAAAAGAGGAAATCGGAATTTGAGTCAGGGTTGTTAAAGTTATCTAAACCCATAAAAAAACGTTTTTGAAATAATTGAAAATTAAAATAAGGACTAGACATATAAAACAACACAAACAATTGACAAAAACAAAATTATTAAAACTCTCAAATTAACATGAAAGGAGAATATATATATATATATGTGACACTGGACCACAAAACCAGCCAGCCGTTTGTTTCTTGAAATTGTGATGTATGCATCATCTGGCAGCTGGCTAAATAAGCTTTCCTTTGAGTTATGGTTTGTTAGGATAGGGCAATATTTGGCTGAAATACAATTATTTAAATATCTGGAATCTGAGGGTAAAAAAAAAACAACAACCAGAAAATCACCTGTGAAGTTGTCCAAATGAAGTTCTTAGAAATTAAAGTTTTGATAAATTTATGGTAGGAAATTTACTAAACATCTTCATGGAACATGATCTTTACATAATATCCTAATTATTTGTTGGCACAAGAAAAATACAATGTATTGTTGGCTATTGCTATTAATATACCCATGTGACATATGACTAACATATGATACGTTAACAAAAATTACAATAGGATCTCAATCCTATTAAAAGAACAGTGATTTAAGTTAAATTCACATTCCCATTAAAATCTTTGTCATGCCTTAACATTAAGAATCCAGGCTAAAATATTTTATAAGTGTTTATTTATATTAAATTGTATACTTTAGAAAAAGTTTAGATGTTGTAACTAATCAAGAAATAATTAATCATTAACTACAGTAATTAGAGAACTGTTTAAGTTTTAGATTTAGCCACCTAACACGACACTGTTTGATGAATACTACGCACTGCATCTTATTTAAAACGAAAGCAATTACCGTAAACACCTATAGGTCTGGTAAGTGATGTGAAAAACAACTTGATTGTGAGAAGGCAGATTGTGAAGAGGAGATAAAAAGTTGACAACTGTGCTGCTGTATTAAAACCTTTACTTACACATGATACATCCAACAAAAACAGATTCTGAATGAATGACAATAAAGCAAAAAGAAAGACATTTTCTTTCTCCACACTCAGTACAGTCAATCATTTGCACAACTGCTGGAGACAGATTAAAACTAGACAAGAGAAATGAAGAGGGAAGGGTGTGAGGGGAAAAGAGCCCAAATAACAGAACAGTTTTGCACTAATACGTCAGGATACACAGAGAAAAGAAAAGAGCAGTCAGAAAACATATAGTGAGAAGCAATATTTTTTTTTTCTTTTGGTGGGAGTAAATTAAGAAAGCTCTTTCATATCAAGTGTAATCTCTTAAAGCCTCCCACTGAACAATCACCATTTTCATCGGCCATCCATTTACAAATACAAAATCATCATCAGATAGCCCTCCTTCAGCTGTACATCCATCAAACATGATCCTGAATGACTGAATCTCAGACCCGGGTCACATTTCACCTCAAAATCAATGGGGAAAAATATTTTAAAATGTAATATAAAAAAAAGCACCATTCCAATTATTCTAAATGGTGATTTTCACTATTGTATGTCAATGATTTTGATTTAAATCAGCATAATTCACAATTTAAATATCATTTTACAGTGATAAATTTTTTCTAATGTGCGTTAAAAATGTCCTAAAATAGACTATACATTACGATTTTGTGGTGAAGCATGACCCAGACACATTCTTGACTTCACCTTCACTCATATCTTAATGCATTTCTCTTTCTTAAAACAAGCAAACATTCAGCGATACACCACAAACGCAGATGCAGAAAACGTGCATAACCACTTCATTCTCAGGCAGAGATTAATTCAAGTTTGCATTGTGCATATTTCAGAGCACCCCTGCTTGGCTTCAGACACACGAACAGGAGGGCTTTCCCGCATCTGACGAAAATTGCAGCAATGAGGCCTTAGAAAAACACACTAACAAAACCCTCCAGATCTCTGACTCTGTATAAATAGTTGCAACAGCGGCTATGTTTAGTGATCATCACAGTACACAGTCAACCAGTAGGGGTTAGTCAGGAGGGACACCCAAGAAAACACGCCCCTCACACCTGTTTGGCAGTGCTCAATCAGTTCAGGTGCATCATGGGTAATTCAAGGGTTATGAGACACATGGTACAAAACCTGTGCAAGCCTTATGCATTTTTATGAATGCTTTGCATCCCTAGAGAGCTGTTAAAAGAACAAATCATGAAAAAAAAAGTACGTTTTTGGGGAGAGAAAATAAAAGTGGACCCCAAAAAACAGGGAGGATCGGCCACACGAACACACAAGCTCACAGAGTATGTCTGGATTCATATGGATCCAAGCGAAAGTTGATTATGGCAAACTGCAATCAAGTAATGGGAGACAAAATCCATTTCAAGGAACGACTCCTGTATGCTTCTTTCACATAGGACTACTTCTGCATTGCTGCGCGCTCACGCTCACACACACACACACACACACCATAGGCTGACTGACAACCCATGTGAAACACAAGCATACAGTGCACAATCAAATAAGCCTCGCTCCCACTGTTCAGATATAAAGCAGACTATCAACATCAACCCAATTAGCTCCAATTCCTGGATAAAAGGAAACTTGGTAGACAAAACATGCAAGAAAATACAGAAAACTCTAAACTACTGGGAAGCCAGATTTAAGGACTAGAAGTCAGTTGTTGATCACATTGAAAAGACTCGAAACAGGATTCTTCCTATCACTGGCCTCAACAAAACAAACACATGGGGAAGCTGAACTAGAAGATCCAAAGATAATCATTGGAAGTCTGGATTCAGTAACATGTCTATGACTAATGTATTATGAATCGCAATCCAATCCATCTGTTCTTGTGAACTATTGTTTGCGATGCTCATTCAGATTTCAGATCAAAATAGACAGAAATTTAAGCACCTCATGGATGTATACAAAACGTATTTTAACAGGAATCTGCAAGTGAGAGGATAATCGTTATGCAGAAGATAGTGTATTTAAACAAGAAGTTGGCATATCAAATTCAAGTTTATTGGAGAACTTGCATATTTTGACCACTGTTGTGCGTCTATTTTGGTGTCAACATTTATGTCTAACCTTTGTCATTATTAGCACCAAAACGTGGGACCATTTGCAATCTCCAGCTATTCTTCTATAGAAAAACTTCAAATACTGTCCGTATTTGATCTCAAGCCTCTGTCTTAAATTACTTGTTTTGAGCCACAAAGACCTACAGGTTTTGGTAGAGAAGAAGGTACCCATCATTAATACTGGTGCATTTGCTGGATTCTTTCCCTGATGGCATGTTCAGTCTTTCTCCAAGACTATACTAATCACTCTCCTATAAATGCATAGAGATGTTGATGGATGCTGGTTTTGACACGTCGACCTTTCAGATTGAATGCAGAATTCTTACATGACCCTAAGTATCTGTTGAATAAGACGGATGTGTTCAACAATACGATTTAGTGAGTTGTAATGAGGGAAGTAACTGGTACAGATGGAATGTAGAAAGTGATTCTACTACAACACGTGAAGGCTGGAATACACTAAATCTGAACAGATTTAAAAACACTAGGCATCATATACTTAAACTGGACATCATACATATTAAAAAAAAAAAAAAAAAAAAAAAACTTGTAACTAGACATGCTAGATGAAAATAAAATTATTTCTTAAATCGGTTTAAAATATCCAATGCGTGGATGGAATCATACTCTGGAGCTCAACAAAATTGGAGTCTGCACCCAAAATGTGATCTTCGGCGAAATCAATCAATCAATCAATCAATCAATCAATCAATCCCTGAATGTCCAAAATCTGCTGACTGGCTCCAACTTTGGCCAACTAGCATCAACTCGTCCAGACTGTCAATTGGGATAAAAATCGTGTAGTGCATTCCAGCCTTTAAACAGCCCAGAATCAGGGTTGTTTTTTACTATGCCCAAGTTAGTACCAGTTAATTCCAAAGGAGCATGATGATGAGCTGATTTCATCAACACTAAAGAAAAAGGCCTGCAACACCGTTCACATGGAAAGGACAAGAGTGGTTGGACATACTTCACAGCACACATAGACAATTTGAATTATTTGTCTTTTGGGGGGCATGGTGTAGATTTGGTTCCCATTTGACAAATTGGTAATGAAATGGATCAAAGGTACTTGGGGGAATTAAGAAATGGCAAAGGTACAAGGTCCTCTAGAAGGTACCAAAACCAAGAAACACAACACGAATTAAGAAAAAAAACAAGGTCCACCCTCCTATTGCCCCTAAAAAAAAAAAAAAAAAGCAGGATTCTCCTGCAAGATTTAATCTGTGCCTTTAGGCCCTCCTTGGAACATGATCAAAAGTTCATGTCCAACAAATCCTGCATACATTTATTCACAAATGTAAAACCCTAGCCTGCACTTGATAAGGGCCAGATGCAGCAGGCCGAGAATTTCCAATGCCGTTTATAAATTGGACTCATTTCATGAGTACAGTACAAAGTAGGATTTCAAGATAAAAATCCCAAAGATAGCATGTAAGCAGTATTCCACAGTCAAAAACGAACGGGCAGCTCTGCCGTGACTTGATTCGTACCAGCCAAAGGGCTCGGCGGACTCTCGCCAAGGTCACACATGCACTGTAAATTCAGCCAACGGGCTGCAGTGACTAACGAAAAAAAAAAAAAAAGTACAGTTCGTGCATTCAGAGTAACATACAAACCAAACCGACACACAGAGATCTCTAGAATCAATACGAGAGTTCTAAAACTGGAAGCTGAAACTTATGATTTAGAACCTCCAGGGAATTTGAAAAATAAGATCTCTCTGGACAGCTCATACTGTGTAAAACATTACATGGTAAAACACATTTTTTTTTTTCAGACAGCTTAGAGTCTTTTTTCATGGCTGTACTGGTTTGAAGGTGCGGTAGGGAGAACGCGTAGAAGAGAATTGTGGGGCAAGGTGTTAATGGGAAGTGAGACACAGTAAAGTCCGGAGGGACTGCGATACCCTGGTGCAAACCGGCTTGAACTGCATCGAGACCAGGTTAGGTGAGCTGATGTGGCGCTTCAAGCATTTCCATTAAGAAGGTGTCGATTGGGGTGTCTCCAATTAGCTTGAAGAAGAACAGGTGCTCCAGGCACTTTAAACCAATGGAGCGCAGCGCTGGCAGTCGGAGGAGGAGTTTGGCAAATCTGAAAGCCAAGTGAGACGTAGAGAATCTGCAGTCAACTGTAACCCACTTGGCATTGCTTGTCTTTCCCCTCTAGTGGGATTTTTACTTCAATAACCACACTGTTGTAATCTATTGAAAGATAGAAGAGAAAAAAAACACATTATCTACCTGCCCTGCTGGTCAGGATATCTGTGTTTACAATAAGCCTCCAGCGATGCATAGACCTTCTCCCTCAGTAACTCCACTTCACTTGGGCTTGACAATCCTTTCGCATCTGCATACACAGAAAACACAGAAAATCAAAAGCTGCCATTATGACTCACCAGTGGAAATCGTCAGGAACTTTCAGGGTAACAATATATTGGTTTCTGGGATGTATAGTTATTTAAAATAGTGATACATTGCAATATTTTCCTCCTTTGTTTAGATTTATATTTGATGCATTGCACAACTATATTCTTAGCTAATTCTGAGTTTGGACTAAGGTTGAATCGAGTCCATGTACGACTAGGGATGAACTGATAATGCAACAGTATTGCTGCATCACACAAATGCTGCTGTAAAGTTTGTGGTTAAACTGTTCAGTCAGATATTTCAATGGCAAAAAAAGGAGAAAAAAAATTCACATACATTACTTGACGGTAGGAAAAAGAAAAACAGCACCTCGGTTGCATGCAAATGATTACAGTTCACTCAGCACATACATGTCATTTAGATTTATACAATTGTGCAAAATTAAAAATGCTAAATGTTACACGATGAGCAGCACTAAATGGGTGCTTTGCCATTAATTGAAAGATGAAAGATAAAATATAACAATGATAAAATGAAGAGTGAAATCAACATTGTTAGATTTTAAAAGGCATAATTAACCATGAACATGACTAAAAGTAATGTATAACTGAAGTTTATTTCTTTTTGTTTTCTAAAAAACAGGTTGCAACACTTCCAGTTTAGGTCTTTTGTATGCGTTTCATTAAATAAATATCAGCAAGTTCCAAAAACTATAGTACCTGTATTGTATTCATTCTGAGAAAAAAAAACTATGTTTGGAAAATCCCTAGTATGTACAAATGTTGTTATGAGTGTGCGGTCTGACCTGGGTTGAAAAGGATGATGGCTCTCAGGCAGCCCAGCTCTGTTTTATCCATCTGCATGTCCCTCATCTTGCTCACAAGCTCCGTCAGAACCCTGATGCCATTAGGGATGAGGAGGAAAAATAAGATTCAGGTTAATATCCGAAATACAAGAAATCACAATGAGACAACAGAAAAAAGCTCTGTGGAGCAAAACACATCATAAAAAACTAAATTAATGATTTAAAATCATAGCATGCTACATAAAACATCAGTCACTCTTGTTAACCTGTGAGTTCAAGCAACGCATTCAATCACACAGACACACACATACACAAGGCCAGTTTGGTCTTTACCTGCCCCAAACAGCCCCACACATAATTTAATCGAACATAAACTGTCTCAAGCTACAGGCTTCCCTGACTGCTGCTGTGTGTTTATGGCGTGTGGCGGAGTGTCATTACCTGTCGAATATGGCCCCAACCTCTGCATTGTGCGCACTCTCCCTGTGTGTTCAATCACAATGTGTTATTAAAATGTCATTTCACATTTCATTGTTATATAATGTCTCCCCGCTCCAGAAAGGCCCAGGCAGAGACGTTAAGACTCCACGTATGATGGCGGTAGGCCCAGTTCAAAGAGTAACAAGCTACAGGCTCTTGTTGAAAGGAAGGCAGCGGATCATGGGTTGGCAGCAGCAAGCTTGAAATGACAATTCCCAGCATACAACAAACACAATATGACATGAACAAAGAAATATTTGACAGGATAAACCCAGGGTTCAACAATAAACATATACACTTTAACTTAATTATGCACATGTACATTTAAGTCATGCAAACTTTGATTTTCACACCTTTTTGCAAATCTTGAAAGGTTCTTCCAAAATGGGTGGGCATCACTTAAAATAGGATAAAATATAATTAATGTGCTATTCACACTAAATTTATAGCTAATGCAGATTACAAAAAAGCCTTTAAAGCCTATTTGTATAAAGCTTTACAAATATATTCATAATGTGCATTGTAATGCATTCATATCTTTTAATAAATAGATGTAATCAAACTGAAAATGCATTATAATATTTGAAACTGTGTCAAATGTTTTGATGAATTACGCTTTCTAAAAGTGTCACAATGACTAGATAAGTTTTATAATTTATTATAACTATGGCTACAATTATTCATGAGGGCATATGATGCATAAGGTGCATTACAAGGCATAATTAACGTATTTTAACTGTTATAATGCATTATGCAAGCTTTTAAACATGCAAATGTTTAGTGAAAAAAAATTCTTACACTTAAATCTATAAAAATATATATATATATATAAAAAAAAGATATAATTATATATTTTTATTCATTTTAATTTCAGATTTTTGCAAGTGCAGCCAGTGAAAATCTAAAACTCAAATTTGAACAAACCCATTATTATTGAACCCTGAAAAAAAAACTATTATTATTTTTGCTGCTGTGGAATATAACTGCTTATTCTTTTAGTTATGGTATCATGTAATACTCAGCACATCATAACTGCATAAAATGCACATAAAATGGTGAACACATCAGATTTTGCACAGAGGGTTATAGCATTGATAGCCAATCAAGCAAAGCGGGAAGCATGTGCACACATCACACAGCACCAACAGGACACAATGAAGAGCTGCAAAAATCAGGCGAGATGGACAGTGAAGCACAAGGACGGGGGGCTCATTTCTGAAGCAGAGACATTATGACAAGAAGAATGGCAACAAATACAATTTCATATGAACCTCACAAACTGTGGCACAGAACGTCTAGAATGAGCTTGTTTAAAACAACAGCCTGTAGCTCATTATTCCTGGATTTAGATAGACAAAGTATGGAGTCTTGAGAAGTTATAGGGAGAAATGTGCTAAATTTGCTCATTGAAATAGACTAAACAACTGCTGTAATAGCCAGCAGATTAGCACATTTCATACATGTGCGCTGTATTATTTATATAAACGGGAGTGTGTTGAGACTATAAGCAGAGGAGAGCGTTGGTGCACATATAGATGTCTGCATGTCTGTGTATGCCCTGTCTGTTCGTGCAGTGTCAGTCTACAAAAGCACACTATATACAGCAGCATCAAGGCGGCAGACTGTCAGAAGGTAAGAGGTAGTTTTCTTTGTCATGACACAGGAAAACCCAACCACCCTTGCAGCCGTACATGTGTCATAAGAAGCAAAGCTGTTAAGGTTCATGAGCACAGGTTTACTACAAATCATAATACAATGAACATCTCTAGTCTAATCTTATTTTTTTTTTTTTTTTTAAACAAAAGCATAGCAGGTCACATGCATAACTTTACATAATCTAAGAAAAGCAATGAATAGAGTAATATTAAGAAATGTGTAATTACTGAGACTTCTGTCAAGTCCCAATAACTTTAAGCCTGATCCCTACAAAATGAAAGTGCCACATAACTTAAACTATCAATGTGAATATACACTGCTGTTCAAAAGTTCAGGGTCAGTAAGATTTGTTTGGGAAAATAATACTTATTGAGCAAAGGTGCGTTAAACTGATCAAAAGTGACAGTAAAGACATCTATTGTGTTATAAAATATTTGAGTTTAAAATAAATTATTTTCTTTTGAACTTGCATTTATCAAAGAATTGTGGAAGAAAGAAAATTGTCATGCTTTCAATATAAAATGATTTTCAATATTTATATTAAAGAAATGTTTCAGGAGCATCAAATCCGCATAATATGATTTCTAAATGATTGTGTGACATTAAATGGCCACTGAAAATTAAGCTGACATCACAGGAATAAATTACATTTTAAAATTAATGCTTTTTACTGTATCTTGTTAAAAATTGTTTAATGTTTAATACTTGAAATAAAAAAAAATACAGAAATACAATTAAAAAAACTAATTTTCAGCTAACTGTCAAGGCAACATCTCATATTTAGTTTGAACTGATGTATTCCCTGTAGACAAAATACAAAAACACAAAAATTATACAAATAAAAATACTGAAATTAAATAAAAACCATTCATAAAAAAAAATGATAAAATATCACTGGATCAAATAAATGCTGCCTTGGTGAGCACAAGAGACTTCATTTAAAAAAAAAAAAAAAAAAACATATTACTGACCCCAAATCGTTGAACTGCTTTTTGAAACCTATAGCAAGTGAATCAAATAGAACTCAATACAAGGCTATCGTGTCTCTAATCATGTGACGTGACTATTACCTGTCAAAGATGGCTCCCACCCCAGCGCTGTGAGCACTGTTCCTGTGCACGTGGAGGCCGGTGGCAAGCAGAATGCCATCCTTCACCGCGATGGAGCGATGAGAGAAAGACGCGATCAGTAGCTCATTCCAGCCTGATGGACAGATGGAAGCAGCAAAAGATCATTACTGCAGCTTTATACATGATTTTAAAAACATGCAATCAAGTTATTCAGAGTGTGGAAGACCGAGGCAAACAGGTTTACCAGCTCGCAGCAGGATGACCTGGTCATCCAGAGACAGCTCACTGAAGTGAGGGATCCGCTTTGCCCACTCCACCAAAGTGAACAGCTGTTTGTCAGCCGCCTGGCAGATATTTGTGACGGGGTCATTTGGCTGAGGAGAGGGGAAAAACCAAAAGCAGTATTATGGGTTAAGCTGTAAGAAGAGGGAATCAAATCAAATCTTGTACAAAAGTCTTTGTTGAATTTTAAATTTTCAGTTCATCCAGGTAAATGATTTTTTTTTTTTTTCATAAATTTTTACAGTTCTGTTGTGCATAATCTTTCGACAAAAATAAAAATATAATACTTTGTGGTAAATTGCTAAAAAATTTCGGTCGATTACATTTTCAATGATTGACGAAATTGCTAAGGTTTCCTTAATTCATTTTATTAGATACCCTTTTTTATATTAAATTAGTATGAAATCATAAAACACGGAACATAAAAATGTGGCCCTAAATTAAAAAGTAGTTACTCTGTGGAGTCTAATCGTGAATAAACCAATGAATATTGTAATAAATGGGAAAAAAAAAATATTGTTTTTGTTTGTCATAGATTATATTTTTGGCCATATCTGCCAACCCTATTCTGGAGACGATGCTAGATAGACAAGCAGTCTGTCTGACAAAAAGCATTTTCAAAGCTAAAAGCTCCAATATTCAACTTCCTGTCCTTAATCAAACCACCAGCTTACTGTCACTGGGCTGCTACAATTAGAGCCCAAGCACCTTGAAGTTCTTCATCACGTAACAAATAATCCTGTCACTCAAGATCAGAAATCCTCTTTATGGTACTGTATCTGTAACTTACAGAGCTTCCCCCTGAGCTGCCGTCTGCATGCAGCTCAGTCTTCTGCTCCACGGCCATCTCTGCTTCCAGAATCTTCTCCACGGGCATCTCTTCATTCGCTGCGCTGGTGGACTCCACTTCTCCCTCTCGCTCCTTGTTCCTCTGACGCTCCTCTTGAACGGCTGCATCGCACACAGGGAAATGAGGAAGAGGAACAAGACGGGGAAATAGAGATGAAGGAAAGGATGGAGGACAGATCCACATGACGGGAAAGGGAAATGAACAGAGAGGAGTAGTGAACAGGGAAAGTGGTAAAGATGAAAAAAGGTGTAGAGAGACACAGAGATGTACAGATACATGTAGTTCCTGGTTAGTTTTCAACATTCATTCACACCCTGAAGTCCTCCAGTGACATTCCTTCTTCAATGACCCAGTAAACGCTACAAAGATCCCTTATTACACATTCAAAACAACATTGATTGCACATGATCACATGATTACTATTTTTTGCTGCACAATGTCATTTAAAGGGGTCATATCATGCAGAATCAAATCTTCCTTGACCTCGGATCACAGTTCGAAAACACTTTAAATTCAGTTCATAGTTATAAAAAATACTTATTGAACTAATCTGCAAAATGATTCTTGAACTTCTGCATGCCACATCAGATGCATGATTGTCTATTGGTTCATAGAAACTTGGTCCGCCCAGTCATAATCAAGTATTTAAGAAAAAGCTGGATGGATAAAATTACTTCACACAAAAAACCTGGCAGTGTAGCACCTACAGCTCTGCATGTCCTTCTCAACACTTTTAGGAACATTTCAATCTGACTTTAAGCATGAACATGAAAAAAATGATAATTAGTGCAACATCGTTTGTGCCAGCACATCTCTCTTTCATGCGCTCCACTTTACCGTTTGTCACAGGATTACGCTTGAAGTACGTTTGTAGCTCACATGGACATATTTTGAGCAGCCAATAAGATAAGTGTCTAAAAGCATATTCCATTGAATGATGAATTACTTTTAACAATGTTGTTAAAACGAAAATAAGCACAAAATTTAAATAAGCACAGCATTAACAACACAAGCTATAAGAGTGCGAGGTTCATCTGTCAATCAGATTCATTAAAGTTGCGTTTGTTACTATAGAAAACAGTCATCGGGCATGTTTTCTTTTAGAACCAATCATAATTTGTGTCAGGAACTGGGTTCCTACACATTTTCAATTTCAAAACTAGGACCCATATTATTTTCAATTTATATAAACAAACAAACTTATATAAACAAACTAAAAAAATCTATCGAATGCTATGTATCACTTTTATGCTGATGACACTGTTATTTACTGTACTGCATCATCTACCGCACAAGCCCTTGAGCTTTTGCAGTCTGCATTTAATACTGTTCAGAACTGTTTAAAACAGCTTAAGCTGGTCTTAAATGTACAAAAGTCAAAAATAATGGTATTCACAAACTCAAGACAACTTCCAGTTTCTTCTTCAAGCATCTCAACTTTTGAAGGAAATGAAATTGAATTAGTTAACAGTTATAAATATTTGGGTATAATCATTGATTTTAAATTATGTTTCAGAACCCATGTTAGCAATCTGGTTTCTAAGCTTAAGATAAAGCTTGGCTATCTCTACAGATCAAAATCATGCTTATCCATTCGTGCTAGAGAATACCTGGTGATGGCCACTTTTCTTCCCATATTAGATTATGGTGATCTGATATATATGAATGCTTCTGCCCAATGTTTGAAGAAACTGGATGTTGTGTATCATTGTGCATTATTTTACTGGTTGTGGTTATAGGACACATCATTGTATCCTTTATTATAAAGCAAAATGGCCCTCTCTTTATGCAAGAAGGTACACTCACTGGCTATGTTTCATTTACAAGGCACTTCTTGGACTAGCTCCTACTTATTTGAGTGTCCTTTTAACAAGTAATCATGGCCATTATGGATTACTTTCAAATGATGTACTACACTTGTTGGTACCCCGTGTCAAAACAGAAATAGGGAAAAAAGCCTTTATGTTTGCAGCACCTTCTTCAGCTTTATATTTGATATATATTACAGTCATCTATAAATATTGTATTTTCATTGTTATTCTTGAAGTAATAGAAACATACAAGTGAACATTCAAAGATCTTGCTATGAATAAAGCAAGAGCATGGATGCACATGATTTAACATAGATCTACTAGCTCAAAATTTGGCTTTCATTATAGTAGTGCCTCTGACATCAAGGCCTAATGTCCAATTTAGCATCTGCAGTGGAGAAAAAAACCATGACACACAATGGGTTGATGGCTTAATATGGCTGTGTGCATTGTCCTATTTACCAAGTTAAAGGGTTGATAAAAGAAAAACGACTGGCTTTGTAAAAAAAAAAAAAAAAAAGTGTTGAAATGTGGCTTAGGGTAGTATGTCATTTCAAGGCCTTAGGTTTCGTTAATGCATATTCTGCGGCACCCAAAAAACCAAACTGTGAAATGTGCTGATGGCTCAGTGTGCATGGTCCTATGCGCTAAGTGTAATGGTTTCTCATGAGCACATAAAGTCTGTATATTCTTTTCTTTTTGCAAAGGTCCTTGAGCCTATGTAATATGGTGCTAAGAATATTGTGAGAAGAAACCCAAAATGCAAAAAAAAAAAAGTGCACCTTGCACAAAGTACACAAGTCGTGCTTGACAATCACAAAACAGAAGACACTTCTTGTGACAAACTTATTTTCATTAAATTCGTAATTTCTATTACAAAAAAAACCTAAATAGGGGCAAGAGTCTGGAAATGCAAATATTTTTCCATACTTTACCAAACCCCATAGGAACCCTGCAGGAAGGAAAAGTTGAATGTTGTAACATTTTATTTTATGAAAATAAGATAAAGCTCACATCAATCAAATTGTTCATCTAATTTAGTTGTAAATTGTCTTGAATAAAATCGTTCTGATTTTGCAAAAATCATTCTTGAATTGAAAACTATGAATTGTGAATTGAATCGATTAACTGTCTCCACAAGGATTCACAGCCCTAATGATAACATATCACTGTAAAAACATCTTTCCAAAGAACCATCAGTGTTTCCCTTACATTAATTTATTCGACCGCCACAATATCAAAACTGACCACAAACAGATTTTCCAAAAGGCTTTGACTTCGTTGAATAAACCTAAACAACTGCACGTTTCAAAATCAAAAAGTGGTGTATGTGTTTTAATATTACTGTATTTCTAAAGGAAACCAACTGTCATTTTCATTTCATCTTGCATGCAATGCTTGATAAAGCAGCATTTGTGAGTGGAGCACTGCTTATTTATATATATATATATATATATTTATATATATATATATATATATATATATATATATATATATACACACACCCCATATTTTCCGCACTATAAGGCGCACCGGATTATAAGGCGCGCCTTCAATGAATGGCCTATTTTAGAACTGTTTTCATATATAGGGCGCACCGGATTATAAGGCGCATAGAATAGAAGATACTGCAGTCAAACGTTTGACTGGGTTTGCGTTATGCATCCACTAGATGGAGCTGTGCTAAAGGGAATGTCAATATTTGGACAGAGCGCCTTGATCCATATATAAGGCGCTCCGGATTATAAGGTGCACTTTTGTTTTTTGAGAAAATTAAAGGCTTTTAAGTGCGCCTTATAGTGCGGAAAATACGTATATATAATAAAATATATGGTGGGGGGGAGGGGGTTGAGTGCCGCCACAAAAAACTGAATGCAAGTCTGTGGGAAACACTAACCATATTAAGTTGTTAATAAACAATCTTGAAAAATCAAATGCAAAAAGTGAGCAAGGAAAAACCGATCTGATACGGCCCCTTTAATAGCTGTAACTAATATCCTACAGAGTAATTCTTTCACCATCCCCACATTCTCACACATACACACACAACCACCCCTCCATCCCTCCCTCCCTGCTTTTCTCCTTACATCGTTGTCGTTCATCTTGGACCACTACAGAAGGAGAGGGAGGAAGAGAGAGAACGAGAGGAAACAAAAGAGGGAGAGAGGGGGACAGGTGTTAGTCGTGACTTCAGCCCTCCCTCCCCCTCTGCTCTCCTCTCTGGCTTGTGCATTGAGGTCTATGTGATGTCTACCCACAATGCCCTCTTTACATTCACAGTAAACAAACACCTTATGAAATTTCCATCTCTGAACTACCCAATAATTCTAGAAAGCACTTGCCCTGTTTTGCTCTCTTTAGTGATAAGACTATTGGGCAAGCAATTTAACTGCAAAATAGGCTACACAATACAAATTACATAAAAAAAAAATGTACAAATAAAGAAAATTCAATATATATAAAGAAAATTCATCTCTGCAATTTTTGTGTATATCCCTAGTTCCTTGTCAAACTAAACATTGTTTTGTTGTGTTTTTTCTTAAAATGACTGACAGTTGTATTCGAGAAAATCCTTGTTTGTCAACTGGGTAGTGTGGATTAGAAGCTGCCTAGATATAGATTTTGGACAACTGAAAAAGTTCTCCTCCAATATTTTAATTTCTCTCTGCCTGGAAACTGTCAGTAATATACTTCTTGGATGGCCTGGGGGTGAGTAAAAATCAGGAAATCTTCTGAAATCACCCACTCTGCTCTCTATATACGAGCATCAGTTTGTGTTTCTTGCTCTTTTTAAATGAATAACAGCACAACACTGAACATTTCAATTTGTGCATCAGACTTTCTACTGCATTAACTTCACATAAATAAAAATATACAGTGTGACCAAAGTAGTGAATCCCATATGGGTCGATCACAACTCCTTACATCTAGTGTAAGGTGTTTCTCGTCTGGGGTTTGTGGTAGTATGTGTATGTGTATGTGTTAGGGGGGACAGCGAGTTCCTCCTCTTACCCTCTCTCTTCATCCCCATGGCCAGGCACTTCTGGTAGCGGCAGTACTGGCAGCGGTTCCTCTGACGTTTGTCCACCAGACAGTCCTTACTGTCTCTGCATGTGTAGCTCAGGTCCTTCCTCACAGTGCGCTTGAAAAAGCCCTTGCAGCCCTCGCAGCTGTACACGCCGTAGTGCTTGCCTGGAGAAAAGAGACGTGGCAAATTTACAGAGGTGGAAGACTTTAGTCAACAGATAGGTATACCTAAATTTAACAGTTCCATAATATTGTTGTTGCATAAGCATTATAACAAAAAGCTGTTTTTGTTCATTTGTCATGATTTTTTGCAGCCATTTTTACAATTTAATGACAAGGAATACAGAACTACTTAAAATATATTCAAATAAAATAATTCACAACATTACCTTATGTATTTCTGAACAAAAATATGCAGTCTTGGTGATAAGAAACAGCTTTCAAAACATTATAAAAAAATTATACTGACTGCAGACTTTCAAATGGTACTGTATATAGAGAATTTTTTTTATTATACTAATAGGAACAATTTATATTGTGATATAGAACATGAAAATAAAGCTTCTGAAAAATTACAATAATTCTGACAAATTGATAACACTTAATCAAGTTAAATATTTTACACTTTATAACATTTAATAAATAGCACTAAACATTAAAATGGAACAAGACAAAATAAATTGGTTTTAGTGTGTCTTTCAGATGGTTTAGGGTCTGTGACGTACCAGAAGAGCGATCTCCACAGATGGCACACAAGCGTTTCTGAGAGAGCATGGGTCCTGGGCTGTGGGCGGACATCTGCTTCAAACCGAAGGGTGGTTTGACATCATCAGAGCTGCTGACGGCATGCAGACCCGACATGGACACAGTGGAGTTGATCTGAGACGGGCAATGAGTGGAGAGAGATGAAGTGACAGAAAACAGAAGAAATGCTTCAGTTCAATAAAATAAAGACTTCCTCATTTTTATTAGTGATAAACAAATATCAGATAACAGAAATATACATGTTAATTTCTTATGGTCAGTAACACATGCCTGATTAGCTCTCAACCCTTAACTGATCAGAACCAGATAATAAAAAAATTCTCCCCAAATCATTCACCATTTCATCTCAAATAAATCCATTAAGCACAGGTAAATGATCAGTCCATAAGAATCTGATTTTGATACACAACCCCTCAACAGACTTTAATCATTCAAAGACAACTACATTTCAACTTTTATGAGCAACAGCACAGGGAGGAAGATGCATGAGAGAAGCTGACAGAAAGCGAGGCGAGTCAGAAAGTGAGAGAGGGTACGAGGTCTCACCTCTGTGTTTCTGCGAAACATGTTAATCTGTGAAGCAGAAATGCAGTCATGAGGAGCACAAAAAAATTGTGGGGCAAGGGAGGTGGTGCTAAAAAATTTACAATTCCACCATGCTGTTTTAACTTGCAAAACTCAAATTTAGACTACGTGGGGAAAAAAAGGTTTAGACTTTTGAAATTAAGGTCAAAATATCAGATGGTTTGTTATACATTAAAAGTTTTAGAGGGAAACACTCAAATTATCTTTGTGAATAAACAGTGATGGAAAAACAATTCCCTCTAGCTTAAAATGTTCAGGTCTAATTACATATTGCTAGTCATTGCATTCTACTGTTAAAAATATGTTTTAATGCTTTTTAAAGTCTCTTCTGCTCACAAAGGCTGCACTTAATTATATATAATGTGTAAAATGTTTTTTTACACACACACACACACACACACACACACATATATATAAAGCATATATATAGTACATATTGTGTATTTGTATAATGGCATCTTTTTTATGACTGAAGGCCAGTATCACTCTGATGTCTCTAGGAAATAGTTTTCCCCCTAAAATTTTACCACTGATTAGCCATTCAACATTATCAATTTAATTTATTAGACTACTTAAAATAACTTCTAATTTAAGAGAACTTAAAACAATCTTCACATAAACCCATTATAATAAATGTCATATTTACCTGTGCCCTTGAGCAAATTAGAAATATACAGAAATGTAATACATTTATCAAACACTAAATTCTAAATTAAATATAGATGAAACCTTAAAGCTACAGAAGTTGTTGATTTCCTCTTTTTTCTTAGATTACCAGACACCACAGCAGCATATTATTAGGTTTTTTGACTGCTGTCCCTTTAAGAGCTGCAAATGCTGAACATGACGCTGATCTAACATGCATCTCGTTACCTATTCTGACCCACTTCAGTTCTTAAAGTCTCTAATGAGTATAATCGAGTGTGTTAGATAAGAGAGACAGAGCTGGGCTGCTCCAGGACAGTTTGGAAAACCACTGCATTTCAGAGTCTATATTCTTAAATGTTTACATTTAATTGCCTTTTGGTAACTTCATGACTTAACTGACGACATTACTACGATGACATTGCATGCTCATAGTTTCTTTCGTGATTTGATATAAAATGATACAGGCTACAGCAGGCGGCGGCTCATTCGTGGTGCAATTGAAAAGCACACGCTTAAACTATGGTTATTGTCACAAAAATAAAAAAAGAGACAAAAACAGCAGTTGTGAAAGGGGTGGCCAACCGTAACCCCACCCCTGCATTAAATATTTTTAACATGTTAAACTGAAACTTTTTTTATTTTTATTAATTGTATTCATGTGATGTGCAGCTCAGTGTCACCTGATCCTTCAGAAGTCATTCTAATATGCTGATTTGCTGCTTGAGAAACATTTCCTATTAATAAACTCTGAAAACATTTGTGCTGCTCAATAAATATTTTTTTAGCTGCTTTAATTCAAACTATTTATCTGAAAGAAATCATTTGTAACATTATAAGAGTCTTTACTGACACTTTTGATAAACTTAATGTATGCTTGGTGACTAAACTTATTAATCTAAAAAAAAAAATCTTACTGGACCTGTATGTGAAATGTAGTAGGGCTGCAACTAACGATTATTTTGATAATCGATTAATCTGTCGATTAATTTTACGATTAATCGGTTTATGTACTTATATTTTAGTTTTTTCCATTTTTTCCCCAAGTAAATTATTAATAAATGGTCTTTATCCTTCAGCATAGATTTTTAAGAGATTTTAACCATTTTGCACTGTTATATCCTAATCAAAAATATACCTGGAGTTGTTTTATTGTGTTAGTAATCCTTTGTCGAACTCTTCTGCAATCAGAACACTGACCCATACTCTAGCAAATTTCACAAGGAGATTTAAAATAATGTTTTCACCATGGCAGTCCTTAGACCTCCTAAAGTAGTTTAACATCCCGAACGAAGCTTAAGGAATCTTTCAGAACATATTTTCACTAAGAATAAGGATAAAACAGAATAAAATTGCAGTGCATTGTATTTTATTATTTACTGGGAAACAGCTTTATAGCTTTTGCTGAGAAATTGTAAACAATCCTTCGAATAAAGTGCCAGTGGCATGAAACCTGAATGGAACTCACAATTTAAAGTAAAATCCATCAGAAGGTTGTCCAGAAAAAAAAATTGGACAGTCACAAACAAAAAACCTGCTGTGTGAAAAAGAGCAGTGAATACTTAGAAAAAAAGTGCATTTCAAATATCTTTAAACATTTACCTCTGTCATTCAGTCATAATTAGGCTGCACGACTGAATTTTGAACTGGTAAACGACAAACTGATCACAGAACATGTTTGTAAAGCTTTAAATGTTAACTGTTAAAAAGCAATGTTATCAGCTTTTACGACTAAACATTTGCAAACAACATTGTACTGGAGAATCTGCACAAATGAAAGTCTTAGGGGCCGTTCACAAATCGCGCCTAAAAACGCGTGGAAAAACGCTAGGCGCGCCGCTTTCTCCTTCTTTCCAAAGCGCTCGCGCAGAAGCGCCCCTGAGGCGTCTGCCTTTGATAAGCAACCATGACGTGCTCTCTCCTTGAAGACGCGGAAATTTCAGCAAAGGATAAATGGATTTGCAGCTCAAAAAATCGCTTGCAGTAGCTCTGCTACTAAATTTATTTCAAAATGGAAATCCATATACAACTATGATCAGCTGTTCCTTTCATCTTGACTGAGCTTTTAACGTTGTTACGGGAAAGGATGAAGCTGATTGGTTAGTTCTTGTCACATGACCCGCGATGCGCTTGCAGCATTCTGAAAAGTTGAGATGTTTTTAACTCGATGCGGTGCGGTGTTGGAAATAACGAACTTGAGCGCGCAAAAGACGCGATATGTGAACGTCCCCTTAAACAGTTCAGTAGTGCAGAGTTTACAGGTTACTCTTCTTTTTTGAAGGCTCAAAGTAAAGTACTCCCAGTCTCCCACATCCCGCTAAATGCTGCAGAGACGCTGTTCGGGAAGCACGTGACATAAACGAGGCCAGCTATTGGCTATTCGCTACTTCTCCTGCTGTACTGGCTGAGTAAAACCTCCGGTGGCTCATTACTGCCACACTTTGGTCACCGCAGATTTGAAATATGAACGAAATGAGCCGTTTACGGCAAATAAAAGTTATTTAGCAACGAATCGATGACTAAATTAGTTGACAACTATTTTAATAATCGATTTTTATCGATTAAATCGATTCGTTGTTTCAGCTCTAAAATGTAGTGTACACAACTTATTTCAAATTGAATGTACTTGTAAATGTAATGTAAAGTTGAATAAGCCCTATTTCAAAAAATGGTGGAGTGTTCCTTTAAATATAGGAAGTCAAGTCCAGAGGAAAACCAGAAGTGTTACCATGGAAGTGCTCACCTGTGGGCTGCTGATGGGGCCGTAGCCTACCGAGGGAGTTCCAGGAAGGCAGGGTGAACCCAGAGAGGAGCTGATGACTGAGAAAGGTGAGCCCATGCTGCTGATGGGACTGTTCACAGCCGAAGTGATGGGTGGAAGGGAAGTCATGGCGGCGGCTGAAGGGGCCAACGGGGGCGAACGCTGACCTGATGGTGGCGAGGAAACGGATGAGCTGTCTGGACTATGAGAATCTATGAGGACAGAGGTAAATATTATATGTTTATTCAGAGTGGCCAGTGATTTTAAAAGATGTTGTGCTTTTGTAAAATATTTAAAGAGGGAAAACTGTATTTTACATACATGCAAACTGATACTGAAACCCAGATACCTATACTTATAACAAAACATTAATGAAACACTGCTAAACCAAGGTCGACAAAATTGCATAAGTATTAAACATAACATCACTATTCAGGTAATATGTAAAAAACAGTGGCAACGTACATCAAACATTGTTATCATGAATATCATAAACTTGAAGCAGTCATATTAAAATCTAAGTTTACATACTTTTAGTGTACATGTCACATGTGTTATTTCAAAACTGTGCATAAAAAAAGATCAAGCCCGTCTCACCTCTACTGTCGCCCATGATGTGCAGCAGGGCTCTGCTGTATACACCGACTCACTCGCTCTGATGTCGGATGACTGTTTAACTCAAGATCGCGGACTGAGGCCCGGGCCCCTGGATCTTTTATCAACCTAAATTATCACTGCCAATTAAAAAACACTGCGTGAATAACACTTAATGACGTTTAAACTACTAACAAGAGAAATATAAATAGTGACTAACGTTATACAACAAAACGAGTTATATTCGCTTTCCGTGTAGACATGACAGAAATATGTATTTCTAAGGGTTTATACTTGACTTCTTACAGACATACGAACTATATACAACATAATCGATGTATACTGCATAATATTAGTTCCATAAAACAGGACTGATCATTTGCAAGCATGCAAGATGCAATTTCCAGTATCGGCTAGCGGATTAGCTTGCTAGGCAGCTTTAATTTACAAACAAAACGAGCCACATTTCAATTTATACAAAATCTTAAAACGTCGACAAAATTTCCTTAATATCGTTTTAGTAAATGACACTGGTTTGTAAATTAAACACTACACATAATAAACAGGTACAGTGTGTTAAAAACAAACGCATTTATTTTGAGTGCGGCTACTCGAATCAACTAGCATTTTATATAGCACGGTAATAACTGTGCAGGAAAAATTTACTGCCCAAGATCAAACTACGGAAACCCGAGCATAGGGATATTATAACAAGGGCACAGTAACATATACCTGTCAATAAATGCAAACAACAGCAGCATCTACCGAGTTAAGGAAATACGATGAAGATTTCTATTTAAAAATGGCTAAACTAGTACCGCGACTCTCCGTACCCATCCCCTCGGTGTGATTCTCACAGTTGCCCTGTGATCTTCCTTTCTGAAGAGGAAACTGAAGCTGTTTACGTCCGAGCATTGGAACTGACGCCATTTTGGCTCGTGTAAAGGATCATTTGAGCCAAAATGTCTAACTCCAAATAAAGTTTCTTCATCGCAAGTACATTATATAACTGCTGCTGGATGAGTCTACAAATGAGTGTCGCATAAACATGTTTACGTAATGACATACCGATAGAGTTTTGTATGAAACTATAGAAATTTTTTCTACTTAAATTAACAAAAGTCTTTATTTTATTTTTTAAGCGTTCTCATTTTATTATTTTTCATTTTTAATTATTTTCATTTTTATTTTTCATTTTTAATTTCATATTTATTATTTTTAATTTTATGTGTGTGTGTGTGTGTGCTTCAAAATGTGCTCTCATGATATATGTTTACATGTGTGTGTGTTTATACATTTATAAATATATCCAAATTGAAAACACTTATAATAAATTGTAATACATTTTTAGGATATTACTGTTTTGACTGTATTTTCGATCCTTTGGTAAGTAAAAGAGACTTAAAAAAAAAACATTTAAAAAATCTCAACAGACCCTTAACATTTTAATGGCATTGTAGCCTACATTATATCGAACGTATTGGCTTACATTATAAAAGAGATGTAAGCCAATAGAAAATTATATATATACACATATAATTAATATATTCATTATATGTGTATCTATATAATTTCAAGAAAATTATATATATACACATATAATTAATATATTCATTTTCCATAGAGCTGAAGTTCTTTGCCCGAACCCCACAGAACCCGATGGGACCCGACGGGTTGGGTCGGGTTCGGGCTTAATTTATATCATCTTACGCGGCTCGGGTCGAGGTAAACGAGCGGTCATGTGATGTGTTTCGATTAGCGCGAGAAAGATGCAAAAATGAATGCTGAGTAGGTATAACGGAGGCTTGCCTCTGGTGATTACTGCACCAGCAACTAAAGCAAAGTCTGAAGTGTGGAAAAGTTTTGACTGTGTTTATAATGAGAATAATGAGCCAATTATATTGCTGGATGCACCATCAGTGAACGCAGGAACGCGCTGAAGACATCAGTGGATTCAATAATTTTCCTCCACAAAACATGTAGACCTAGCCTAATCTCTGTGAGTAAAGGTTTTTCAAATGTTAACTAAATATTCATTGAGTCTTAAATGCATAATGTGGACCGAGTATTCACGCTAATGTTGGTATTATTCTTTTATTAAATATCATCTGCTAGTGCGAAGCAAATCCGGCGGAGCCTTTATCTTAATTTCGTTATTGCCAAATACTCATCTTAATTTAAAATTTATCTTAATTTAATTTGTTAAAAATGACTCGTTTTTATTGGTGCGTTGGTCTATTTCTAGGTTAATGAGCCCATGTCTAGAATGCTGAGATGTTACGATGTCACAGAGGACTTATTTTATTTCTTTATTCCAACTTCCAAGTGGTCTAGTCTACGTTAGCTATGAATAAATTATGTTAAAACATGTATAAATAACTCATTCTTGACAAAAGGCAAAAGAGCTGTGTGCGTGCGCACATTTGAATAATGTCGGGCTGTAAACGAGTTCGGGCTTTAAAAAAAGCTGTCAATCAAAATGTACTTGTCGGGCTCGGGTCCTGTCGGGCCTAACTTTTAGGGCCCGATTACAGCTCTAGGGGAGAATAAATAATACATATTCTGGTTAGGTTGACACAATCTTGTCGTTGCAGTTTTTCACAATAACTGAACTTTTCGGTGATCTCTGCTGCCATCCACAGGCAAGAGGACTTCACAACAGCTTAAAAAATCTCTCTTTTCTAATTATCAGAAAGCCAACACAAAAACTCAAGCATTTTTTCCCTGTCCCTTCACATTTTAAACATGTAAGCCCCCAGACTCTCCAACTAATCTTCTCTTTCCAGTAAACACTAATACATTTCAGCCAGTATTCCAGTCCCAATCATTATGACTGGATCATCTTTATTGCATTTAAACAGAACCTACAAAACATAACATGCAAGATGTACAGAACTTTACATACAGATGAGGTGTATATTCAAGAATGGAAGGCCACAAGGTCAGATACATAAGAAACCGAACATTTCATTAGCATTACAAACTGCTAAGTTAACGAGTTGACTAATTCAATTCATTTTCCATAATGTGCAAGTGCTTCTTAACAGTATTAATAATAACACCGCTGTTATTTTTGCCTTCAGTTACAGAACAATCTTTTTCATTGAGCAATGGTATTTCAACTTTATTGTTCGAATATTGAGATATTTGATTCTTACTCTGGTCATATTTAAATAAAGTGTAGCCTGTCAATAACACGATATTCATTTAATTATTGGCTGATTACAAGTAAATAAAAGGACGAAGTCAGCTGGGGCACATTAGGAAGCATTTAATAGGAGCGGATTGCAGGGGGAATAGCAGCACACTCTTCTGCGTTCAGAGAGTTGTCAATCACAGGTCTGTATTCCAGAGTAACCTGAAACAAGAGTTCATATATGTTAGCTCATACTAACGTACACTTTTTTTTAAAATATCCATCTTCCTGTATGCAGACTAACAAGAAACATTTAAAGGTAAACAAATGAAGGGAAGGTAACAATGGGAAAACACTCACAATGAGCTAAAAGCTTCATGATATATTTACCTTTCCTGTCTTGGGATCCACGTAGGACATTGTGTGTTTCCTCCAGTGCTGCTCGAAAGGCTTTTTCTCTTGTCCCTGCAGAGGCTTGGAGTAATCATACTCATCCACACGGTCCTGTACGAAAAACAGGAAGACTATATCATCCACGTTACAGTTTTGTCTTTAACATTGCGATGCATATTGAAGGAATAGTTCACCAAAAAATGAAAATATGCAGAAGATGCTTTCATCCTCAGGCCATCCAAGATTATAAATGAGTTTGTTTCTTCATTAGAACAGGTTTGGAGAAATTTAGCATTAAATCACTTGCTCAGCAATTGATCCACTGCAGTGAATGGGTGCCATCAGAATGAGTTCAAACGGTTGATAAAAACAGCACAATAATCTATTAGTAATCCACAGCTTTTTTTTCCCACTCGGACTGAAGTGGTGTGGATTACTTGTGCATCATTTGTTTGGACTCTCAATCTGACGGCACCCATTCACTGCAGTGGATCAATTGCTGAGCAAGTGATTTAATGCTAAATTACATCTTGATTCCTATAACTATTATTTTAAGATGCAAGATTACAAATTGCAAGTAAAGAAACATTTCCATTTTCGAAAGCTAAGATGCTATTTTTACCAGGTTAAATAAAAAGGTACAGAGCACTAAAACGCAGCTTTGTAAATTTAAAAAATGCAGTCTTGAGACAAGCATTCTGGATTCAGAAAGTTGACCTTGAAGTCCTCACGTGCGTGAGCTCCTCTGCTCTCTTTACGCGCCTCAGCGGCGACGATTGTCTGCACCGCGTTCAACATCAGATTCTGCAGCTCCAGAGTCTCCACCAGATCAGTGTTCCACACGATGCCTGAACACATAAAACCAGCACAAAGGCTATAAGAACCATCATATTGCAGCAATAACACCTTTTTAATACAGTATTGCAAATAACGTTCAAAAGTTTGGGGTCGGTTCTTACATATATGTTTCTTTAAATGTTTTTAAGTATCTTAAGGCTCACAAAGGATATTTTTATTTGATTACAAATACATTTAAAAAAGTAACATTTTAATATATTATTACAATTTAAAATAACTTTTATTTAGACTGCGTTTATGTAATTTATTCCTGTGATACTCAAGTCTTTAGTCTCACATGATCCTTTAGAAATCATTCTAATATTTCTGATTATCATCAATGTTGAAAGTTATGCTGCTTCATATTTTTGTGGAAATCATGATTTGATGGGATTCTTTGAATAGAAAGAACAGCATTTATTTAAAACCAAAATCCCATCTGTCCCTTTTATTCAGCACTGAATGAAAATTGTAAAAACGTTTGGACAATACTGGATGTGAGCACAGAGATACTTGATTTCTAATTTACTCCAGTCTTCTCTGACCTCTGTCAAATGTCTTGATGTCATCCAGAGACTTGTAGACGGAGTCCATCTTTTCACAACCCTCCTTTAGGACGTCTCCGGTGCGGAACACAGCAGCGTGATTCTGCATGGTCTGAGGTCCAAAAAAACAAAATACAGATTCAGTTAGTCTGAAATTCCTATTTTATTATAACCACTTGAGATCATCCTAAATTATGAGATGAGGCTACCGTATGCTTCAATTCTGTTCAATTCAGTTCATCAATAATTTTAGGATGGTTTCAGAAATTAAGAACTGCAGTGAGGCGACGGACCTTCTGCATATTCAGTCTGATCTCTGAGGTCCTGGTACTGCCGTTAGCAAAGCGAATCTTGTCCAGATTGGCGACAGATGCTTCTCCTGCATTGGGTTTCAGAGGGGAAAGCTTCTCTCCTGAAAGAAAGAGTGATAGATAAACAAATCATAACTGAATGTAAAACAACTTTACTAAATATGTAAATAATTACTACTTTGGAGGATTGTGTCTTGTGTCTAAAAAAAGGCAATTATCAAGCATTCCTTCACCATTTCAGGGTGTTTTTATTGAAGCTACCTGGAGTGTTTGTCTCAGCAATGGTCAGGGCACAAGCGCGTCCAAACACAACCAGATCCAGCAGTGAGTTGGCACCCAGACGATTTGCACCGTGCACCGATGCACAGCCGGCCTCACCGCAGGCGTACAGACCTGGCACCACCATATCCTCTCCGTTCTCATGAGTGATGACCTGCCACAATTACAGAGAGGATATCAGCATTATATTCTCATGATGAGGGGCACTTCCAAAGAGATTTTACCATTTGTGTTCATAATGCATTCAAAATCTGTATACTATTTTCACAATTTGGGTCAGTTTGGATGCAAAGAATCTTTTTTTTTTTTTTTACAGTTGTAGCTTAATTTTTTTTATACAGTTACACCAAAATATTTTTTGAAATGAAAAAATATGATATGATATGAACTTGTTGTGTAAACTTTCATTTTAAGATGAAAAGGTAATTATTTTTTATGCTGCACTGTAATGGTTCATGAACAGGCTTTTATCAACAAAATTAAGTCCTAAAAGTGTGTGAGAAATGGGAAACATTTTATAAAAAGCATTTGACACTTGACATTCCATACATGAAACATTTTTCTTTTAATGGCTGCATGTCTTAATTTTTATTTTTTTTAAATGGAAAAAAGCTAATGATTTGCATAATTTCATTCCATTAACCCTTATGGATTTATTAGATGTAAACAAAAAAATAGTCACTTTGAAATGTAATGTTTTTTGCAATTTAATCAATCCTGAAAAAAATATATAAAATTCCTTAAAAGAAAATAAAATGACAAGTTCTGTTTTTCTATCAACAACTACAGTTCTAATATAAAACTGTGTGCACAAATAAATGGTTCTAAGACAAACAGTGCAGGACAAATAACAGGTTCACATTGTATTACTTCAGCATTAGGAGTTCATTCACCCAAGCACTAGCAATAGTAAAACCAATGCCATGCATCACATTCTCAATACCTGTCCCTTGTAGTTGGTGGGGATGCCGCCCATGTTGTAGTGGACGGTGGGTAACACTGGGATGGGCTCTTTTGTGACGTCCACTCCAGCAAAGATCATGGCGGTCTCAGAGATGCCGGGCAGACGAGCAGCGAGCTGCTGGGGCGGAAGATGATGGAGCTGAAGGTAGACGTGGTCTTTATCTGGACCAACACCTCTGGAGGGAACAGGGTGGAAACTCTTTTTTTTAAACCCATCACCAGTTCATATATTATTCAGTCTGTTTCACACTGTTTGTGAAAATGATGTTAACAACAAACTTACAATACCTTAAACAGTACATTAAAATGAAGGAACCAAATCACATACTGAGATTACAGTAAAAAGGAAGTCTATTATACCTTCCTTCCCTGATCTCGATGGTCATGGACCGTGACACCACGTCCCTAGAGGCCAGATCTTTAGCATTGGGTGCGTATCGTTCCATGAACCGCTCTCCTTCACTGTTGATCAGGATTCCTCCCTCTCCACGGCACCCTTCTGTGATCAGACATCCAGCTCCATAGATCCCTAAAAGAAATAACTCAGGTCACGTCATTTAAAACTGAGGACATCAGTGGAAGAGCTGGATATTTATCATCACAGCTGTAATATATAACAGTTAGATATTGTCAAAGTCAAAGAGGTGTTATAGATTCACGGTAGTCTAAAGGACTTGTCCAGGCTTATTAAAGATGAAGCTCACCTGTGGGGTGGAACTGAACAAATTCGAGATCCTGGCAGGGCAGTCCAGCACGGGTCACCATGGCATTACCGTCTCCTGTGCTGGTGTGGGCTGATGTACAGCTGAAGTATGTGCGGCCATAACCTCTGCAGAGAAAACACAATAAAGATCTCTAGTTGTATGTTGTAATAAAACACACACACACACGTTGTAAAACCAAACGTAACAAAAAGTAAATATTAAATATTTTTTTAAATAAATGTGACAGCTTTTGCCATTAAAAACAGAACAATTATTAAAAAGTAAATAATTCCAAACAATCAAACACACTTATAAATATTTAATTAAAAACTAGATTTAGAAAAAAAATTATTTTGATGAATCCTTTTGAATACTAGTGTTACTGTTAACAAAATCAAAACAAAAATATTACATTTATAATCTTAAGGAAATAAAGCTGAAATTTAAATATAAGGCGAATGACTTAAAAAAAAAATATGTATAAACTATTTGAAATAAAATGTGAAGTGCTAAAATAACAAACCAAAATAAAATAAAATAACAAACAAACTGGAAAAAAAAATCACTAATAAAAAAACTATTAAAAACACATAAGATTACTAAAACTAAAATACAAATGAAAACATTAAAATAAAAGCGAATTCAAAATATCTATAAACACTTTATAAGTAAATAAACTATACTAAAATAACACTGCTGATTGCTTAAAGGGATAGTTAACCCCAAATCAAAAATGTTTACATCATTTAATCACCATCAAGTTGTTTCACACTGGCATGAATTTTTTTCTTCTAATATAGAAAGATATATTCAGGGTATCTGCACATTTTTGATCAACAAATTTAATGACTTTTAAGACCTTTTTAAGACCTTCAAGAATAAAAATTAAGATTATCCCGGCAAAATAAATAAATAAATAAAAGTAATATATATATAAGACCAAAAGTTTGGAAAAATTACTATTTTTAATGTTTTTGAAAGAAGTTTCTTCTGCTCATCAAGCCTGCATTTATTTGATCAAAAATACAGAATTTTTTTTAATATTGTGATATATTATTACAATTTAAAATAATTGTTTTTCAATTTATTATACTTTAAATTATCATTTATTTCTGTGATGCAAAGCTGAATTTTTAGGATCATTATCACATGATCCTTTAGAAATCATTCTAATATGATGATTCATTATCAAAGTTGGAAACAGTTCTGCTGCTTAATATTTTTTCAGAACATGTGATACTTTTTTAGGATACTTTGATGAATAAAAAGAAAAAAAAAAAAAAAAGCTATGTTTTTAAAATATATATATTTTGTAATAACAATATACACTACTGGTCAGTAATTTGGGGTCAGTACTTTTTTTTTCTTTTTTTTTTAAATAAAATCAATAATTTTTTAAATTTACATATGTGCGTCAAGGGCTTTGCAGCTCATTGTTCCCAATTGTATGGTCTTTTTGCAAAGTCTGCACCGCACTTCGTATTCCGTCGTTTTTTGTAACCTGCTATATTTCTCATCATCGAGCCAGTTATCATT
Organism: Carassius carassius; assembly: GCF_963082965.1. Taxonomy (NCBI): domain Eukaryota; kingdom Metazoa; phylum Chordata; class Actinopteri; order Cypriniformes; family Cyprinidae; genus Carassius; species Carassius carassius. Next base: position 4,101,191 of record NC_081762.1, on the reverse strand, counting down.
AAACCTGCACTTTCCCCTCTTGGCTCGCTTTTGCCACTCTGAATGAAACACTTCTTCGTCTGTTTCTATGACAGGCCTACTGGGAAAACACTGCCCCCTAAATACTGTATGATGCCTGTGCTATAGGCACACGCTACTTTTTACTGTCTTCAGACAGGGACGTGCGCTGGTGAAATTACGTTAGCATGGAAAATAGTTTTTCCGATATCTTTCTTTCATTCCGCCCACAAGAAATTTAATGCCACCCAGATGAAATTTAATGCCACTCTTCAAAAATTAGCGCAATTTAATACATTTTAAGACCTTAAAAAACATATTTTATTTAAGACGTTTTAATACTTTTTAAGGATCCGCAGAGACCCTGATATTGAAGATTGTGGGTAAATAAATAGTTGCTGTTCCAGGAATTGTTTGGTTACCCACGTTCTTTAAAATATCTTCTTCTGTGTTCATTCAGGTTTGGAACAACTTTAAGACATGAAACCTGATTATTTCCCTCACCCAGTGGCAATGACTGTGTTCTTGGCTCTGAATCGGTGGATGGATCCGTCCTCCATGCACAGTGCAATGACTCCCTTACACTCTCCATCCTCCATCAGCAGATCCAGGGCAAAATACTCCACAAAGTAACTGGTGTCATACCTTAGAGACTAGACACCAACAGACACAATCAGACAGGCCTCAACAGGTGCTCCAGATCAAGCTGAATTGTTTGGTAACTTCTACTAGTATTGTATATCTGGAACATCAGCCCCAGATCACATCCACAGACTCTCACTCACCCGTCCATAGAGTGTGTGAAGAAGAGAGTGACCCGTCCTGTCTGCCACACAGCAGCACCTGTGAGCCTGACCTCCTTTACCGAACTTCAGACTCTGGCCTCCGAAGGCACGCTGATAGATCCTCCCTTCCTCAGTACGGCTGAACGGCATACCGAAGTTCTCCAGCTGAAAACACACAGATGTGAATCACGATCATATTGAGAGTTATAATGCTTGAGTTAGTGACAGGGAAACGAGAGGTCAGACATTCTTCATCTCATCTATTCTCCTGACAGTAAAGGTGACAGCGGCAGTGTCTCTCACCTCCACCACTGCAGCAGGAGCCTGCTCGGTCATGTAGTGAATGGCATCCTGGTCTCCCAGCCAATCAGATCCCTTCACTGTGTCATAAAAGTGCCAGCGCCAGTCATCCTCCTCCATGTTGCCTAATGCAGCATTAATTCCACCCTATTTTATAAAGGAAAAGAAACAAGAAAGCTGTCATTTTTAATATATATATATTAGTGTTGTCAAAAGATTAAAAAAAATTGTTTACAGAATGTGTGTGTATACTGTGTTTATTTATTATGTACATATAAATACACATGCATGTATATACTTCTCAAAAATATGTTATTTTTACGTTAAATACATTTATTCATAATATTAATTATGTAAATAGAAATATAGATATAAATATAGATGTCAATTTTTCCAAAACATGTAATGTATTTATATATACATATTACATAATAAATATACACAAAACACACGCATTATATTTTTTTTCATTTTTGATGTGATTAATCACGATTAATCATTTGACATCAGTAATATATAGCATATTTTATTTAAATGTTTAAATAAACTACATATATATATATATATAAAAAATCATAAACATGTAAAAAATAAACAGTGATATAAATATATATTTATAATAATAAAATACGTAATATAATATTGTTTTCATTTTATATTTTATATATAAAAATATATAAATTGAGACCAGCTATATAGTCTAAGAGAATATTAATGAAGTATTATTTCGAACAACACTTAAAACAGCCCACTTATCATTGCTTTTATTTTTTCAGAGTGGTGTAAGATTATCAGAGGTATAGTTTCAAAGGTTGAACTTCACTGTGAACTTTAGACTTCTTTAGCTGAAAATCAGACAGTCTAAAGAACTGTTTCTAATTCACTTTTGCAGAGCAAATCACATGAATCTGATGCATCAGAGTCTTAATATTTATTGTCCTGGATTTAGGAATTACCTGCAATAAATATCAGCAAAACCTGGCCTATAAAACCTAGCATAAATCCTGATGAGAGACAGGTTGTGCTGCTGAAGTATATGAGAGGGTATAAGAGGACAGACTGTTTTGTTACTAGAGAAAGTCTCAAACCTGTGCAGCCACCGTGTGTGAGCGGGTGGGGAAAAGTTTGGTGACACAGGCGGTGTTAAAACCAGCTTCCGACAGACCGAACGCCGCACGCAGCCCTGCACCACCGGCTCCAACCACGACCGCGTCAAACTCATGATCTACTACTGGATACTGAGTGGAGATCTAAGGGGACGAAGACAGACAACACCATGAGCACACAAGGACACCAGCCTATCTATCTCATGTGTGCATATAACGGTCAAAATTAAAGCTAATGAAACCAAACAAGGAAGTATTATACATACTTACACCATCTGACACTTTTGCATCTCCCTTTTTTCCATAGATTGAGAAATGCAGCTTGCGGTTGCTCGTCTGGCACACTGCAGGCAGCTGGTGAGAAACACAAAGTGTTTTTAATAATCAAAAACCTAAGCAAAGTCACATCTGTGATGTTTAACTATGTTTGTGCATTTAAATGCTTAGCCTTCTACTGATTAGTTTTTCAGTCCAATTCAATCTGAATATAATTGTACAGACAAAGTTTTAAAGCAGCTTTACAGAAAATGAATGTTTCAACTATTTAAAACAGATATAATTTATTTATATTCATCTTCACCTCCCTTCTGCTTGATTTTTTCTTCATTTATTTTTTTTGCAACACAACAGTATTCACACATTATTCAAATGTCTATTCTGATGACATAACAGCAAGACATCTGCTTATACGTTAGTTTAACTGTAATATATAGATAAAATATAGGTTGGAGCATGTTTGAGGATACATGAGAGGAGAAATCGAATAAAACCCATGCATCCAGACACTTAAAAAGAGATAATATCTAACATAAGGAGCATTCAACATAACATGGCTAATGCTAATATTTCCTGCTTGACCTTCAATGGATTCCTGTTAACAAACTATCTCATCTTTACGTCTATATAATGTCACAATACATCAGGTGAAAAAGCCTCAAGCATCCCTGCTAAAAGACAAGCTCCTTTAATAAAACAGCATCACATAAAACGTCCACTCATATAACAAAGGTAACCTTACTGATATACTACATAACAGTGTTACTTAACCGAGCAGATGATGTTACAAAACCAACACACAACAGACTACAATAGAGCATAGCGACGTCTGAGTATAAAGCATTCAAACTTTCAGCCTTCACTGGACACATGACATTACAAAAACAAAGTATCCAAAGTATAAGAGAGGACTTACAGCTTTAGATGATACAATCTTTCTCCCGAGGAGACGAGAGGCAGCACAGACAGCAGCCATGTTGCTCGATTCTGACTGAAACACATGGTAAAGTAGCGATGGGTCGTTCTTGAACGATTCGTTCGAATCTTTGATGTGACTCGGGAAGAGCGAGTCGTCTCGGGGAGTGATTCGTTCAGTTGCGCATGTGCAAAATTCTACAGGTTCTCTACTGGATTTTAGTATTGTTCACCTGTTTCAGTCAAAACAATATTGAGCCAGAAAGAGAACTGATGATTTCGGCCTCATCCGAAAAACTGAGGATGCATTCGGAGGATGCATTCCAAGGAAGGAAAGCGTCCGATAGGCACGTCCGAGTTCAATGTTAGCTTCAGTTCCTGTCTCTGAGATGAGATCTGGACGATATTTGAAGGCTTTCCTTCGCTGCCTTTGACCTCCCACAATCCTGAGAAATTAATATTGCAGTAATGAAATGATACTTGTCAGATAAGAGGTGAGGTGAGCTAATCATAAACTGAAGACCCAGGTAAACAATGAATTAATCTTTTCTGTTTCAGGTTCACACACACATGGTGGAAATATTCAAGATTCAATATTTTTTATTCGTCACATACATGTTAAAGGAACCTAATATCACCATGATGACTGCAGGATAGGTCGTATAATGTATCCTTCCTATAATATATGAAGCTGAAAAAAGACGATACGAAAATTTATAGTTTTTTCAGCTTTGCCCGTGAAATTAATCATAGTCCAGCTAAGCAGGGACATGCGTTTATCGCATGAATTAAATAAGACAAGAAGTGTCTAAAATAAATGTGCACAGTTCAGCTGAATGATGAAGTTTACTTTGTATACTTTGCATATTAACAAAATACACTGGAAAAAAACAGAGAACATTAAGACTGATAGAGCTCATGGTTTATCTGTCAATAAGATGCGCTCTCGGCCACTGATCTATGCTCGTGACGTATTATTTATAATGATCATTGGCTGAAATATATTTTTAAAAAAAATAGTATTTTAGATTGTAATAAGATCAAGACACCTCGGAATCGATTCTTTTTGGAATAGATTCCCAGAACTACTGTAGACTTAAAGGGATAGTTCACCCAAAAATCTAAATTATGTCATTAATAACTTACCCTCATGTCGTTCCAAACTGAGATTTCTCTGGTAAACTAAGGACATAACTGTCTTTACATTTATTTTTGAAGGAAGAAGGTTGCAATTATGGAAAGGGGCGTTATATTTGCAACGAGTGCTTGCGGTGTCCAGCCAATCACAATGCACTTGTTGGAAGGAGGGACTTTGTAGAAAACAATGCGTTTGAGAGAGGTAAGGCATATGGGACCTACAACAATGTACACTATTTGAAAAATAATGTGTTTTTGAAACTTAAAGCATGTCAGCAAATACAAAAAATAATTATCTTTAAATTTGCATAAAAATTAGGAATGAAAATGAAAATTCACTGAAAGGTGTAGATGAGTTTTTGTTACATTTTTCTTTATCTTGTGTTATGTCTTAGGATGGATCTGGTCCAAGGAGTCTCAAAAGTCCAAAGGCCAAAGTCAAGTATGAAAAGACCATAAAGACAATCTAGAAAGACCTGGATATGAAATACAGACAGACGCTCTCTGAAAACCACAGAGAAACAGCTCAGCTCAAGGTTGATCTAGAGAAAATAGAAAATGTCAGAGACTGCCTGGGGTTACTTCCTGGGAAAAAAAAATCTTCCTAGAGTGAAAAACTTTGGTGTAATTTTTGACTTAAAATTTGATCAACAAATTAATGCCGTTGTTAAAAATAGTTTTTCCATCTTCGATCTATATCTAAGTTGAAGTCTATCCTTTCTTTTGAATACTTGAAGAAAGTTGTGCAAGCCTTTGTGTTATCTCGTTTGGGTTATTGTAATGCATTGTTAATCTTAACCAGTGGTTTGGAGATGATCCAGCATGCCCTCTCTTCCAAACACCAGCAACTCTCAGGCACATCGTCACCGGCTGCAAAACCAGTCTGTCCCAAGGCCGTTACACCTGGAGGCATAACCAAGTCCTACACCAGCTGGCAGTCATTCTGGAAGGAAGGTAATCCTTCATTAATGCCCTCCGTCACCCAACATCCGGACACTCATCCACTATCCCCTTCATGAGAGCAGGGCAGTGCCCATCAAAACCAGCTGCAAGAGTGGATAGCACCCTCTTGGATGCCGCACGGGACTGGAAAATGGAAGTAGACCTAGATCCGCAACTCAAGTTTCCACCTGAGATTTTAAACACCATTCTCAGGCCGGATCTTGCTTGGTGGTCAACTTCACAGAAGTTCATGTTCATCGTGGAACTAACTGTACCATTGGAGGGTGCAGTGGGAGAAGCGTATGAACAGAAAAAGCAGTATAGCTTATATAGAGGTTGGTTGAAGAGGATTTTTTGCCACATCCATAGTCAGGCTCCTGAAGGGGGTGGGAGTTCGGGGACAACCCGAAGATGCAGGTGGATCTGGATAAAAAGGAAAGACCCCAACTGGGCTGCAAAGAACAGTAAGGAGGGGTAAAAGCAGAAGGGGGCTCAAACCTTACCAGTTTGTTAGTTCTCTTATAATCCATTACAGTGTACAAAACAATCGTAGCAAAATGGCAGCAGCTGGGTTTGTATGAAACGAGAGTGAGTTCGTGATACCAGGATGACATAATTAAACAATTGTACACCATTTTAAATCGAGTTTTAATATTTTATTAGCTAAACAAACACAAAGATTCCACCAAGAAAAAAAAAAAAGTTCAAGCAAGATTACAGAGCCGACTGCTGTTACCCGGATGAGCCTGTGTTATCAGCTTTTACAGGTTGTTAACCAGGGATAACATACCACAGAATGTCACTGCTGACCAATCAGAATCAAGTATTCAACAGAGGCATGTAATAACTAGTTCTAAAATAGGTCAGGGTGGATAGCTTTATATCGTCAGTCTGTTCTGATCCTTAAAGAGAAGGTAAGTTAATCTTACATATTACATGATGGACTGAAATAATTTTACATACTGTATTATAAGAGGGGCTAAAATTATTTATATGTTAAAATATTTATACATATATAAAACTACTTTTGATGACTTTCTTCCTTTATGCAACCAGCAAACAAAATGACTCAGATGGTGGTATTCTCTGACTGATTTGTTTTCTTTTCCAATGTCTGACCTGATCTGCCTCTTAAACTAACTTTGCCTTACTTTGTGTTCAAATAATTTTAATACTGATATTTTATTTAAATTATATGGCTTAATGTCTTAGTGTTTAAGTGTATGCTATTCAAACAATTAATTTATGTCATTAAGATTTAATATGTTATGTTAAACTAAAGAAGATTAGATTTGAGTCAATGGCAATACCAGAGAGACAGGGTGGTGGTGATGGTGACAGAAGCAAGTGGAAATACTATGCCTTCCTGGTGCCCATGCTGGGACTCGCTGCCTTTGGTATGTACTACACAACACAAATGCCCTTAGGCTGATGATACATGGAGATACAGCAGGCCACCAGGTGACACAGGGCCCATGACCGATCCAAATGATCCAGATAGAGGTTTGTTGCCCATTGGGAAAAGTGCCCAAACATCATTGTAAAAAAAAAAAAAAAAAGCTGACAGGCAAGATTGCTCAAAAAGTTGCCCCGTGTATCATCAGCCTTAAAGGTGCTGTATGTAATTTTTTTGACTGTACTAAAGCACAAAAATACCATATCTTGTTAAGTTCTCAAAGGTTATTCACCAAAAAGCCAGTTATTCTATTTTGAAAAACATGTTCCATGTTGCAATATCTGTTTTTGTTTTGGTTTTTGTGATTCCACCATCTGCCAATTTACCTAGTAGTATTTTGACACCCCAGGTTGCCAGAGTGCACATTAAATATACTTCATGAAACTATCAACTGATCCTTAATCTGGCAACCGCTGTGAGCATTAAGGAGGAGTGGCGAGTGACAATTCTCCATCGCCAATATTTTATTTTTAATTTGTACTGCAGTACCTATTTTAACCCCTTGCTTTCAATATTGCATATGGCACATTTCCTTAAACTGACTGATTGATTAGAAGTAAAAATGAATCAATAATAATAAATATGATTTATTTTATTTTTTTTTGGGGGGGGGGTTGTTTTACTCTCACTCTCTTAGGATGGATCTGGTCCAAGCAGTTTCAAACGGAAATTCAGGATGACAAAGGTGAGATCAATCTTCAAGCCCTGGCTTTCCAGAATCTGAAACTCAATGAAGAACATTGTTACATGAGGTTGGAAGAGAAAAGTGAGCTACCTAGACTGTTTCAAAAAGCTCTGGATATTGAAAAAGGACGAGAGCAGATTGCTTTAGCAGTTCTGAATGATGTAGAATACAGGCTGATGGAAAGACAGAGGGCCTTTTGCAGTATTTTTGTGCACCATACAAGGAGGGTAGAAATGGAGAAAGACCTATTGATTTATACAGCCAAAGAACCCCTTCTTGCACATCTGCATATGGAGGACGGACTCAGGGATATTTTCAAGAATGATCGCAGTTGTGCTGAGTATCTCAACACAGATAAGCGCAGGAATGGGAGTCTGATGTGGCTGTATCTCAGATACTGGAAGCTGCAACTCACTCTTCAAACACACCAGAGAGCTAAGGCAGCTATGCTTGGCACAGACAACAAGTGACACTGGGAGAGCAGAAATTAATCTGTTTCACTAAAATTATGTATTTAAAAAAAAAAAGACTCTATTGTCAATAAAGCTTTTCAATTTTGTTATGGTTTCTTTGTGGGAAGAGAAAAATCTGATTTGTAAGTGTCAATACGACATTAAATGCAAAGAAAAGAAAGTGAATTATAAGCAATGTACTGCAAAAATGTAACAAATGAAATCAGGCTAGCTCATGTCTTTAAAAGGGGGTGGGAATTTAAATCAGCTTTGCACTTGGAGAACCAGTATGACCAGCAATTAATAAATAGTTCAAGGTGAAAAGCCATGAAAAGATTCATGAGGAATCACAGCTTTATCTGTCAGTCTGTTCTGATATTTAAAGGGAAAGTGTCAGGGTCGCTTAATGTGAGTTAAGGAGCGCAGAGACGAAGGAGATTCAGGATAACAGACTTTATTAAACATCTAGAGTTACACAGGTTAGGCAGGAAACACATGTAGCATCATCAGGAGACTAACAATACCAGACAGGGAACATAGCGCAAACACTTTAAATACAGAATGAAATGAGAGGAACTGTCAAGACACACCTGAATCAAATGAACACAATCAAACAAGGGAGAAACTTGGTCACAGGGAGCACATTTGGACAGAAACAGGAACACAAGTCTGACATTTCACCCCCCTCCAAGAAGACCATAGAAACAGCAGAGGTAAGGACAGGTTGGACCTTGGGAGTAGGCCTGGATGGAGGACGGACCACCTGAGTTAGGAGCCATGGTGGAGACGGGAGGAGGTGACGACTCCAGGTGGCCGACTGATGGTGGTGGAGGAGCCCGAGATAGTGGGCTGAGGGTAAGCAGGAGGGGCTGCCAGGTGACAGCAGTGGAGCAGGCAGGAGTGGGAGGGTGGGTGTGTATTTCTGAGCCTCCGGGCTCTCAGGGGTGGCATGCACTTCCCACACACACACCAAGTCGCGACTCCAGCACTGGGAGCGTGTCAGACAGGGGAACGACAGGGCTGGCAGACAGTACACTCTTAGAAAAAAGGGTTCATTGGGGTTCTAAATAGAACCATAAGGTTCTTTACTCAACTCCAAAGAACCTTTTATGCTAAAAAGGTTCTATAATGACAAGAAAGAACCCTTTTGGCACAAAGGTTCTTTAGGCTTTTATTCATTCATATATTACATTATTCTGCAACATTTTGTATTTGTAATTAAATTATTGTTTGTAGTGACTTAATGTCACATTTAAATCATGCAGATTTTTGGAGAAAAACTGAAATGGCACTCTTCATGTGATATTGATTAACTACATAAAGTGATATAAATATATAAATTTTCCAACCCCCATATCTTGAATTTTGTGATCATTCACATGCATTCATAAATGTATTTGAATACAACCAATAATGCAGTGAAAGAAGCACTTAAAATGCACACGCGCACTAGTATGACTTCAACATGAAACTTTACATTAGCCTAGATGCGTGCACTTTTTAGGCACAATTTGTTTAGTTTTTGAATATACTTGATACTGTTAAAAGGCACATCATTAAAACAAAAAATACGAGTTCACATATCACACCTAACGCGTGGAAAACTTAATTAGAACTAGTTACTAAATTAGTTAAAAATGCCTATCCATATACAGCTATGATTCGCGAACCCCACACTGACTCAAATGATTCGCGAACCCGCTACGAACTCCCGAACTGATTCAAATGATTCGGGATCCCCAAATTGACTCAAATGATTCGCGAACCCGCTACGAACTCCCTAACTGACTCCAATGATTCGCGAACCCGCTACGAACTCCCGAACTGATTCAAATGATTCGCGATCCCCAAACTGACTCAAATGATTCGCGAACCCGCTTTGAACTCCCGAACTGACTCAAATGATTCGCGAACCCGCTACGAACTCCCGAAATGATTCAAATGATTCGCGATCCCGCTCCGAACTCCCGAACTGATTCAAATGATTCGCGATCCCCAAACTGACTCAAATGATTCGCGTACCCGCTTTGAACTCCCGATCTGACTCAAATGATTCGCGATTCCCAAACTGATGATTCGCGATCCCGCTCCGAACTCCCGAACTGATTCAAATGATTCGCGATCCCCAAACTGACTCAAATGATTCGCGAACCCGCTTTGAACTCCCGATCTGACTCAAATGATTCACGATACCCTAACTGATGATTCGCGATCCCGCTACGAACTCCAGAACTGATTCAAATGATTCGCAATCCCCAAACTGACTCAAATGATTCGCGAACCCGCTTTGAACTCCCGAACTGACTCAAATGATCTGCGAACCCACTCCGAACTCCCGAACTGACTCAAATGATTCGCGAACCCACTCCGATCTCCCGAACTGCCTCAAATGATCCGCGAACCTGCTCCGAACTCCCGAACTGACACCGCCAGCACTACTATTGTTCTCTAATTTCATAACATTTACTGAAATTAAGGTGATTCGCGATCCCCAAACTGACTCAAATCATTCGCGATCCCGCTCCGAACTCCCAAACTGAATCAAATGATTCGCGATCCCCAAACTGACTTAAATGATTCGCGAAACCGCTTTGAACTCCTGAACTGACTCAAATGATTCGCGAACCCGCTACGAACTCCCGAAGTTGATTCAAATGATTCGCGATCCCGCTCCGAACTCCCAAACTGACTCAAATGATCCGCGAAGTCGCTCCGAACTCTCGAACTGGTTCAAATGATCCGCGAAGCCGCTCCAAACTCCCGAACTGATTCAAATGATTTGCGATCCCCAAACTGACTTAAATGATTCGCGAACCCGCTCCGAACTCCCGAACTGACTCAAATGATTCGCGATCCCCAAAAGGGTTCATTGGGGTTCTATATAGAACCATAGGGTTCTTTACTCAACTCCAAAGAACCTTTTATGCTAAAAAGGTTCTATAATGACAAGAAAGAACCCTTTTGGCACAAAGATTCTTTAGGCTATTATTCATTAATTAATTCATTCATATCTTGAATTTTGTGATCATTCACATTAGCCTAGATTTGTTTAGTTTTTGAATATACTTGATACTGTTAAAAGGCACATCATTAAAACAAAAAAGTACGAGTTCACATATCACACCTAAACACACGTGGAAAACGTAATTAGAACTAGCTACTAAATTAGTTAAAAATGCCTATCCTGGACTTCCGCTTCCGGCCGAATGTAGTGAGCAACGAAGTTAGGCAGCTCCGCAAAAGTTTTAACAATTTAAATATCCTGGGTCAACGAACATCGCCCTTTGTCAGTAATTTACCTATAAAAATAAGTTAGGACAATATTTGATATCAAGGACACTAGGAAATACACACAAAAAACTCTACAAGCCACACCTGCACTGGTTGTCACTGCTCCGGTTAACGACTCTGCTAACAAGGCCTCAACCGGCACTGCGAATGCTTTTGCAGCACAGGCTGACAAAGCCCTGGCTAACACTGCTCCAGATAGTGAAGCTCTGGCCTGCTCACAAGATGAAGGCGTGATGGCGGAAGAAGACACGCCTCTCTCTGAGGGAATATTTCGAAGTGAACTATGAGCTTACCGCGAAAATGTAAAGAATGATATTAAAGCGGAAATCGAGATTATGCATCAAGATATACGCAAAGACATCACATCGCTACGGGAGGAAGCTAAAGCGGACATCAACACGCTCAGAAACGAACTTTCACAGAAAATAGAAACATTGCACAGAGCCCACACTGAAACGGCAGACACACACAGAGAGATGGTAAGATCTCTGCGATGTTTCGGATAAAATAACCGCCATGGACAAAGCACACGCAACCTTACAGAAGGACTTTAAACTGCAGGAAAAATACATGGACCTGGAGAACAGGAAGTCGCAGGCAAAACCTACGCGTGGTGGGAATTAGCAAAGGGATTGAGGATGGGAACCCAAGCCGCTTCATAGCAGAGTTTTTTTTTCAGAAGTGCTCGGCGAAGAAAACTTTGAATCACCAATCCTGATAGACCGAGCTCCTAGAACCCTGGCCCCTAAACCCCGAGCAGGAGAGCGCCCGAGAGCGTTGATAGCTCACCTACATTACTACACGACAGGGAGAATATTCTGCAACTATCCAGGAGCAAAGGCCACCTATTTTACAAAGGATCACCTGTACATATTTTTCCGGATATGAGTCCAGAGGTCAGCAAGCTGCAAGCTTCTTTCAACCCGGTTAAGGTGAAACTATGCAACGCTGGAATACCCTACAGTCTGTACTACCCGCCAAAGTTGATCATAATGATGGGCAACACCAAACATTCGTTCACTGACCCATGGGCAGCTGAAAACTTTATCAAAACCCAGGCCCCAAAAACTGCACAGGGAGTAGAGAATTAAAGGTATTTGAGTAGTCCTTTCAACAGACAATTGTGATGCCACCAAGGAAAACATACTAAAAGACACTTCTCTTTTGCCTGTAACACGTTTAATTTAGAGGATATTGGAGTAAGGTTGATAGAGAGAAAAGGAGGGGGAAGAACAATTATGTGTTGACGGGTGGAATAGCTGGAGGTGTGGGTGTGTGTGAATGGGTGTATGTAGGTATATGCATATGTATATTTATTTTACTGTATTTTATTATTATTATTTTTTTTCTACCCCTTTAAAGTTTTGTTTGTCATTTATTTATTTTTTATTTATTTATTTTCTATGCATATTGGACACAAACTGATTTAAATTTCAAGTTTAGGGAAGGGGGTAAGGAGTCAAATTTAATTACTATACTAGATTTGATTTGTGCTTACTTTTATTCAATAAGAGTGGGCCACAACGACAAGAGATCTGACCCAGGAGTATATAGTATACAACTTTAAGAGTTAAGTGGGTAAGTCAAGTGTCCACGGACTTAGGGATTTGGAACGTAGGGATCTTTATGAAGATCTTTTTTGTTCTTTGTTTTTACCCTAGCACGTTTAGTTTAGGGATGTTGAAAAAGTTCATATGTTCAGTCTTTGTTCTACTTCAGAGGATATCACACAAGATAGTTTTCACTGCCATGCATTAATTAAATATGACCAAGGTTAACGCTATGTTGGCTAAAACAATTCCGCACAACTTGGTCGAATTTGTGACTTGGAATTGCAAAGGGCTTAATGGTACCATAAAACGGTGTAATATTTTAGCACATTTGAAAAAATTAGATATGGATATTTGCTTTCTACAAGAAACGCACTTGAAAAATCAAGATCACAACAGATTACGCAATAAATGGATTGGACAGATATTTCACTCCAACTTCGGTGCAAAGAGTAGGGGTACAGCAATATTAATTAAAAAACAGTACCGTTTATCGCTTCAAAGATAATACCAGACTCTCAAGGCAGATTCATCATTGTCACTGGTAAACTTTATGATAATTTGATCACATTAGTAAATATATATGCGCCCAACGTTGATGACGAACAATTTATAAACTCATTGTTATTAAAAATACCTGACATGGACTTTTAATTTAATTTTGAATTTAGTGCTTGATTCTGACCTGGATAGGTCATCACGGAGACCGGTTACTGTGACTAAAATGGCAAAAAGTGTTAAAAAATTGACCAAAGCAAGGCATAGATATTATGAACAAGGGGAAAGAATGGGTAAGATTTTGGCTCAACAAATTAAAAAACAAACTGCATCAAGGATGATTACGGAAATCCGCACAGATTCAGGCCAAGTTACAAGAGACCTACAGGGGATAAATGATACATTTAAATGTTTCTATAAAAAACTATATACTTCAGAATCCAAGAAAAACCCCACACTCATAGATATGTTTTTTTGATAAAATGTCTATTCCAACAATTAATTTAGAAAATCTAGAACAACTGGAAAAACCCATAACAAAGTAAGAAATTGAACAAGCTATAAACAGTGTGCAGAATTCTAAAGCGCCTTGTCCAGACGGCTACACTTCAGAATTTTACAAAGCCTTTAAAGAGCAGATCTCGATATTGCTGTTAGATGTATTCACTGAAACCTTACATAGGGGCTCTCTACCTCCAACATTTTACCATGCAAGCATTTCTCTTATTCACAAAAAAGACAAGGATCCCTTAGACCCTGCGTCTTATAGACCGGTGAGCTTACTCAACGTGGACAATAAAATACTTGCAAAAATTGTAGCTACACGGCTGGAAACAATCTTACGACAATCATTTCACAGGACCAAACTGGGTTTATCAAAAACAGACAGTTGTTTTTTAATATTAGAAGATTACTAAATATAATTCACACTCAGGATAAAAAAAAATCTACACCCTGAAATTTTACTTTCCTTGGATGCAGAAAAAGCTTTTGACAGAAAGTTCGGATTTGGCCCAAAAATTATATCTTTTGTAAAATTATTATATGCCCAACCCCATGCTTCAGTGCGGACTAACACTATGCATTCAAGTTATTTCCCTCTCAGCCGCTCGACTAGACAGGGCTGCCCACTCTCGCCATTACTTTTTGCAATAGCCATTGAACCCCTGGCTCTTTTATTACGGGCAACGGAGGAGTTCATTGGGATTAAAAGGGGAAAAATGGAACATAAGGTTTCTTTGTACGCGGACGATCGGTTACTATACATTTCAAACCCTGTTAAATCTGTTCCTGTGATAATGGAAATTTTGAAAGAATTTGGAGCAGTATCAGGTTACAAATTGAACTTATCAAAAAGTATCTTATTTCCAATTAATTCTAAAGCCCGTATGAATACTAATGTGTTTAATATCTTTCCTTTCTCAATCTCAACTGAATTTAAATATCTTGGGATAAATATCACGCAGGAATATAACGGTCTCTTAAAGCACAACTTTTTGAAATTATATGATCAAACGAAAAAGGATATAGATTCATGGAAAAATCTACCACTTTAACTAGCAGGTCGAATAAATATTATTAGAATGAATGTTCTGCCTAAGGTTTTGTTCTTGTTCCAATGTATTCCTATTTGGATAGCCAAAGCATTTTTTTAGTAAACTAGATTCCCTCATGTCATATTTTATATGGAATGGAAAAACTCCTAGAATCAAGGAAATGTTCTTGCAAAGACCAACTTGCCAGGGAGGAATGGGATTACCCTGTTTCCGATGTTACTACTGGTCATGTAATATCCGCTCAAAGTCGTTTTGGTTGTCCACTCAGGGGGCTGATTGGAGAAGGATGGAGAGTGAAAGCTGTTATCCCACCTCGTCAAAAGCATAACTTTATTCAGCTTTGCCTATTTCAAAACAAAAACTTGAGAACCCAGTAGTTTCTCATTCAGTTAAAATCTGGTCCCAGATTAGGATGCATTACGGATGGAGGGATGCGTCAGCTTTAAATCCATTGATTAATAATCATACATTTCCTCCATCAGTCTTAAATATGACATTTCTTCAGTGGGAATATAAAGGTATTTGATGTTTAAAAGATTTATTTATTGAAAATAAATTTCCCACATTCAAACAATTACAGAGCAAATACAGTTTGGAAAGTAAAGATTTCTTTAAATACCTACAGATCCGAAGTTTTGTTAGGTGCTTATTTCCGTCTTTCCCTAATCAGCCCCCAAATTCTGCAATGGAAACAGTGTTTTTGTCTAATCCATTTCAAAGAGAGCTAATTGCTAAAATCCACAATGTGCTATCACAGGAAGAAACACACCTACATTGGACCATTTGAAAAGAGCCTGGCAAGATGACCTAGGGGTGTCTATTACAGACAATCAATGGTCAAAAGCCCAAAGAAATGTTCATTTTACCTCTGTTTGTATTAGACATGGTCTTTTGCATATCAATGTGCTTCACAGATTGCATTTATCCAAATTAAAGTTGTGAAAGATGTTTCCTTCCATTAGTCATTCTTGTGATAGATGTTCACAAGGGCCAGCCTCTCTTGCACATATGGTTTGGAATTGTCCTCACATTACGACCTGTTGGAACACTATATTTCAAACCCTTTCCAAGATTTTGAAAAAACAGCTTAAGCCAGAACCAATTTTGGCTCTTTTTGGTGTGAAACCTGTCAATGTACAACTTTCGGATACCCAAAACAGCATGGTTTGTTTTGTGACCTTGTTAGCACGGAGATTGATTCTCTTGTGTTGGAAACAAAAAATGCCCCCTGCTCACTCAGCCTTAATGAAAGACATAATGGGTCATTTGAAATTGGAGAAAATTAAATACTCATTAAGGGGGAAGTCTGAAATATTTTATTCAATGTGGCAAACTTTCATAGACTACTTTGGTGAGAATGTTTAATTGATTGGCTTAGCATGGAAATAGAAATGATGCCCTCTGATGTATGTTGTTTGTTATTGTTTTTGTCTTTCTGTATTTGATATGTTAAAAACCTCAATAAAGA
Source organism: Carassius carassius (assembly GCF_963082965.1). NCBI lineage: Eukaryota > Metazoa > Chordata > Actinopteri > Cypriniformes > Cyprinidae > Carassius > Carassius carassius. The sequence goes on along the minus strand of NC_081762.1, from coordinate 4,084,777 downwards.
GTGCCTATCCATATACAGCTATGATCCGCGAACCTGCTCCAAACTTTCAAACTGACTCAAATGATTCACGCTCCGAACTCCCAAGCGTTGCTGCTGCAAGGTGAACATTATGACAGGCCAGACTGCATGCTCTGACTTCACTAGCAGCTCTAGCTCCCCAGCGATCCTCAGCTCTGTCACTCCGTGTGGCGATGGCTCGACGGTAGTGGTGGGCTCGGGCTTGTGTTTGCAGCGGGGTAATGGGGGGCTGGGGTCTGGATCGAGGCCGACCACTCTCCAGTCACTTTACCACAGCTTCCCCAGATGTTACATATGTTGTTTAAGTATGTGATACTCTCCAAAATGGCTCTGGTGAGAGATTGGCAAGAAGCCAAAATTGAAAAGAAGGGGAACACCTGTGAGTAAGATTATATGGACATCTGAGATTGTTAGATGTTCTGGCTTTGTTGACTTGATAAATCAAGTCTCAGCTTTGATATCTGGAATTTCATTCTGTTTTCATTCAGAAGCAATTCTTTTAACTCATTAGATTTTTTGTAAGGGTAGATAACCAACATATGCTGTCTTTTATTCATCCACTCTTGCCTTGTTGTCTTTGCATCAGGTGCTGGTATGATCTGGTTGTTTACATGCTGTTCCATCTCTTTTGTTGTAGAAAATCTTCTCCCTTTTCAAAAAAATCTCTCAGGTAAGGAAGTTCCAGAAGGCAAAAATCAGACTTCACTGGACAAGACAACACAATAAAAAATAATGGGTCTTCAGCGGTTCTTTGTGGTGGATATGGTGCTATATGGCACCACTGCCATGCAAATAACCTGTTAAGCCCCTAGTTCTTAGTGATATTAGTTCTCTAATAAAAAATAAACTCTCTCACAACAGACATGGAAGAGAAGACAATGCTGAATAAAGTAATAGTTTTTGCTATTTTTGGACCAAAATATATTTTCGATGCTTCAAAATATTCGAACTGACCCTCTGATGTCACATGGACTACTTTGATGATGTTTTTCTTACCTTTCTGGACATGGACAGTAGACCGTACACACAGCTTCAATGGAGGGACTGAGAGCTCTCGGACTAAATCTAAAATATCTTAAACTGTGTTCAGAAGATAAACGGAGGTCTTACGGGTTTGGAACGACATGAGGGTGAGTTATTAATGACATTATTTTGATTACTGGGTGAACTAACCCTTTAAATTCACTGTAAAACAGCTTCAATGGGCTTATTGTTTTATTCAACTATTTAAAGGTTTGCCTTTCAAATAAGGTGACGTGACATACGGCCAAGTATGGTGACCCATACTCAGAATTCGTGCTCTGCTTTTAACCCATCCAAAGTGCACACACACAGCAGTGAACACACTCACACTGTGAACACATACCCGGAGCAGTGAGAATAATAAATCAGAATCAGAATCAGAATCAGAATCAGAATCAGAATGAGCTTTATTGCCAGGTATGTTCACACATACGAGGAATTTGTTTTCGTGACAGAGCTCCGCAGTGCAACATAACAGCGACAGAACAAAAAAACACAATAAGGAATAAAAAATACAAAAAAATACAAATAGGTGGGTAAGGATTGACAATATACAAATTGACAATGTATGGCAGGTATATTAAAAAGAGCATTTATGTATGTACATGTATATTATGTGGAAAAATTGTAACTGTACGCTAAGTATGTGTGTTTGGATAAATAAGTGTATGTCTATATAAATATAAATATAAGTAGTATAGTGTGTTCCATGTATGTACATGTATATTATGTGCAAAAGATTTACGTGTACGCTAAGTATGTGTGTTGGATAAAAAGTGTAGTGTATATAAATATAAATAGTGTAGTGTGTCCCACAGTTATTATCAGCTGTTCATAAGATGGATTGCCTGAGGGAAGAAACTGTTCCTGTGTCTGGTTGTTCTGGTGCTCAGTGCTCTGTAGCGTCGACCAGATGGCAACAGTTCAAAGAGGGAGTGTGCTGGATGTGAGGGGTCCAGAGTGATTTTAACAGCCCTTTTGCTCACTCTGGATAAGTACAGTTCTTGAATAGATGGGAGGGTTGTACCGATAATTCGCTCAGCAGTCCGGACTACCCTCTGTAGTCTTCTGAGGTCCGATTTAGAAGCTGAGCTGAACCAGACAGTTACTGAAGTGCAGAGGATGGATTCGATGATGGTGGAGTAGAACTGTTTCAGCAGATCCTGTGGCAGGTTAAACTTCCTCAGCTGGCGGAGGAAGTACAACCTCTGCTGGGCCTTTTTCACAATGGAGTCAATGTGAATGTCCCACTTCAGGTCCTGAGAGATAGTGGTGCCCAGGAACCTGAATGACTCCACTGCAGTCACAGTGCTGTTCATGATGGTGAGTGGGGGGAGTGCAGGGGGGTTTCTCCTGAAGTCCACGATCATCTCCACTGTTTTGAGCGTGTTAAGCTCCAGGTTGTTGAGACTGCACCAGACAGCCAGCTCTTTAACCTCCTGTCTGTAAGCAGACTCGTCACCGTCCTGAATGAGGCCGATGAGTGTGGTGTCATCTGCAAACTTCAGGAGCTTGACAGAGGGGTCCTTAGATGTGCAGTCATTAGTGTACAGGGAGAAGAGCAGTGGGGAGAGAACACAGCCCTGGGGAGCTCCGGTGCTGATTGTACGGGTGCTGGATGTGTATTTTCCCAGCCTCACTAGCTGCTGCCTGTCTGTCAGGAAGCTGTTGATCCACTGACAGACGGAGGTGGGCACGGAGAGCTGAGTTAGTTTGGGCAGGAGGAGGTTTGGGATGATCGTGTTGAAGGCAGAGCTGAAGTCCACAAACAGGATCCTCACATAGGTCCCCGGTCTGTCTAGGTGTTGCAGAACATAATGCAGTCCGATGTTTACTGCATCGTCCACAGACCTGTTTGCTCTGTAGGCAAACTGAAGAGGATCCAGCAAGGGTCCAGTGATGTCCTTCAGGTGGGCCAGCACCAGTTTTTCAAATGACTTCATGACTACAGACGTTAGAGCCACAGGCCTGTAGTCATTTAGTCCTGTAATTTTGGATTTCTTTGGGATGGGGATGATGGTGGAGCGTTTGAAGCATGAAGGGACTTCGCACAGCTCCAGCGATCTGTTGAAGATCGCTGAGAAGTGAGAAGATGGTTAATGCTATTATCCCTTCTCCCCCAGGGCCATGCTCAGAACTGCCCTCCTGACACACCAACACCTAAAATGGTGCTCAAAGGCTGCAGGGAGGGTCATCCCATGCAATACGACCAAATTGTCATCATGTTGGATGGCCAGTCCTTTACTGAGGAGAGTGAGGACATCTCAATGACACTGGGCCTCATCCTTTGTATATATTTTCTGTTTGGGATCCAATATCCTAAAGGACTGAAAAAGACACTGACCTTCCTGGAGTGCGTGGTCTTAAAAATGAAGGATGCAGCCGGACTTCCTGTCACAATTAAAAGTGTACTCAATCTGTGCATAGAGTCTCTCTCTCTCTCTCTTTCTGGGGCCTATTCCAATTTCTATTTTTTTTCCTTCTATTTTTTTCTAACTCCTTTAGCCAGTGTTGTTAATGTGAAAAAGGACTGATTATATTTGAAACTAAAGAAAATGAATTAAACTATTTTAAAACTGTAATGTATTTTGTTTATCAGTAAGCTTTTAGTACAGGATTTTGAATCTTTCAATCCACGATTTGGTATAAAAGCATCATTTAGAAGCATATTGACTCAAACATTGTAGTATATGGCATGATAATGGCCTACTACCTAAAAAAAGGTTCTATAAAGCACCATTTGACAAATGTGCTATGAAGCTTAAGTGCCATTAATGCCAAAAGAGGTATAGCAATGCTTAATATATACTTACCATATATGTTGATTTTTTATAAACATTTATTTTTATTCATTATTCATAATTAGGTTGTGCTCTGGTTCATGAAAATACTCCAGACAGAGGAATGTGAATAGTATCTTACGTTCTTGAAAGAATGCAAGTCTTAGTTTGTTGCAAAGGAAAGCTGTGCCTGGTTTTCAGTGCTAATGAATCAGGCTTAAAGTAAAGTATATTAATAAAAAAAAACACCAATGTAAAATACAATCCAGAAACTGGATACATTTGCAGGTAGGTGAGTTAATAATTTAATCAGAGAGTCAGAGAGCTGTCTTGTACATGAAGTGGTGAGTGAAAGATTGGCCTACACCATTTGTTGCTGATTAATTACTAATAAGCCTGGTTCTGGAAGAGCTATAAAACTAGAAATTTGCCAAAAGCTTTTAAGTGATATTAAAAGATAGAAGGTAAAGTAAAAAAATTTTAATTGACATACTAAGTCAAATGTATAAGATACAAAGGTTGAAACTATTATAAAAAAGTTAACAGAGCAGTTTTTCCTCTTCTATACGGTTCAGACAGGGCCTTTCCTGTTATAAATATACTGAAACAGTATTTTATATTATTTTAATGTGATAATGATCTCAGTGCTTTATACTTAAAGTTCTAGTTGTTTACTTTTATTTTTAAAAGAAAGAGAAAAATTAAAGAATGAAAAAACAGTCACTCTTTAGACCAACTTGGCTTTGTTTCTAACATGATAAAGTAAATTTTTAATGATAACTGATGACTTTGAGAGTGTTCGCAACAAATTTACATTGATATTTTTGTATGTTTAATGCAGTTTAATTACAAAAAATTTAACTGTATGAAAAATACTAAAATTCTGCCTCATTGGACCGATGTTCACTGAGAGCCGTTAAATAAAGATCCCTGTGTCCATAGGCGAAGGGTAAATCAAGTCCAGGGTAAAGTTAAAAGTAGCGTAATGTTAGTGTAATCACATGATAAACCCATCTTTTTAGGCAATATGGGTGTGTCATAAAATAATGTTTAATACGACTCAATTGAATTTAAGGTGTCCTCATCATACAGTCTAAAACACACGCCCTAGTCAAGTTTATTAGATCCATGTGGCACAGTGTGAAATGCAATGATCTGCTAACATCGTGTAGTGGGTTTTGGCCTTTAAAAGTGCATCAGAATTGCGGTGGAGCAGACCGATGTAAAAGCTCTTGGGTAAAACCTCATTTAATGGCCAATTAGTTTGAACAATAGCGTTCTGTCAGCAGCTCTCAGTAATTAGCAGTGACTCATGAAGAGGATATTGACTGACCAGACCATTCATTTAACATTCAACTCAATCACAGCACCATCAGCTCACCTGATCAGTCAAAACACAACCATTTTCATCCGTTTAATGTCTGCTGATTCATCTCAAACATAATATCATCACTTATTCATCTGTCAAGAACATGTACAGATCATATTTCACCACAGAATACTCATTTATTTCTTAACTAAACATAAGAAACTGAAGCTTATTTCAGGACCATCAAGATATACTTAAAATAA